>NC_089589.1:84107222-84707222 GCF_019320115.1 Miscanthus floridulus
AAGGTACAACGACCAATCTATTTCATCAGTGAGGTACTCAATGAATCCAAGACTAGGTACCCATAGATTCAGAAACTGATCTACGCCATACTGATAACATCTCGAAAGTTAAAACATTACTTCAACGGATATCGTGTGGTGGTCATGACCAAGTACCCTCTGGGAGACATCATTCGCAACAAGGATGCGAATGGGCGCATCGTCAAATGGGCAATGGAGCTATGCCCTTTCTCCTTAGAATTTGCAAGCCGTACTACAATCAAGTCTCAGGCACTTGTCGATTTCATTGTTGTGTGGATAGACTTAAGCACACCTGCCTCTTAGGGGCCTGATGAGTATTGGAAGATGTACTTCGATGGCTCTCTCAACATTGATAGCGCAGGAGCAGGAGTCTTTTTCATGTCACCATCCAAGGAGCAGCTCCGATACATCCTTAGGATTTATTTCCCGACATCTAATAATGTCACCGAGTACGAAGCATGCCTGCATGATCTATGCATTGCGGTTGAGCTTGGTGTCAAACGTCTCTATGTCTACGAAGACTCAACTCTGGTCATCAACCAACTCAACAAGGACTGTGATATGACTAGTGAAAAGATGGATGCATACTGCAAATCGATCAGAAAGCTGGAAGGCAAGTTCTATGGCATTGAGTACACACATGTGGTCCAAGACAAAAATCAAGCAACAGATGCACTATCAAAGTTAGGGTCATCCCGAGCTAAAGTCCCACATGGCGTATTTGTTCAAGACCTGCTCACGCCTTCCATCGAAGAAGAAGATCCCATGGTTGACAAGCCTTAAGACCAGCTTTTGGTGGCTATGGTTCCGGTGTCAAACACCATCGAACCACCTCTGACCACTAAGGAGCCTGACTGGAGAGTACCTTTCATCAAATACCTGATAGATGGTAGTAGTTACACCAATAAGACAGAAAACAAACACCTGATGCGTCGCAGTAAGCAATATCTGCTCGTCGATGGCAAATTGTGGCGCAAGAACGCAAAGGAGGAAATCTTGATGAAGTGTATAACCTAGGAGGATGGTGAACATCTCTTGGACCAAATCCACTCTGGCTCCTGCAGCAACCATGTGGCCTCGAGAACGTTGGTTGGCAAGGCTTTCCGAGCAGGGTTCTATTGGCCGTCGGCCGTAGCTGATGTAGAGAAGCTAGTCCACCATTGTGAGGGTTGTTAGTTCTTCGCCAAGAGAATCCATGTACCAGCACATGAGATTCAGACAATACCAGCCTCTTGGCCCTTCACATGCTGGGGACTAGATATGATCGGGCCCTTCAAGCTGGCTCCTGGGAAATTTACATGTGTCTTTGTGCTGATCGACAAATTTTCTAAGTGGATAGAATACATGCCTCTGGTACAGGCATCTTTAGAAAAGGCTGTCACGTTCATTGACCAGGTCATCCACCGCTTTGGCATATCCAATAGCATCATCACTGATCTAGGTACTCAGTTCACTAGGAACAATTTTTGGGACTTTTGCGATGAAAGGAGCATAGTAGTAAAATACGTCTCAGTGGCGCATCCTAGAGCTAATGGACAAGTCGAGCGAGCAAATGGTATGATCTTGGATGCACTTAAGAAGAGGATGTACAGAGAAAATGACAAAGCTCCTAGAAGATGGATTAAAGAGTTACCAGCCATGGTCTGGGGCCTTAGAACCTAGCCCAGTCGCAATACCGGCGTATCACCATACTTTATGGTTTACAGCGCTGAGGCAGTGCTCCTAGTAGATATAGCCTTCAGATCAGCATAGGTAGAGAACTTCGACGAAGACAAGGCCAATAAAGTGCGGGAGCTAGAAGTGAATAGTGTAGAAGAGAAGTGGCTCGATTCTTGCATATGTACAGCCAAATACCTTGCTGTTTTGTATAGATACTACAACAAGAATGTTAAGGAGCAGTTCTTCATGGTTGGGGACCTGGTCCTAAAGTGGAAGATGAATCAGGCTGGTGTCCACAAACTAGCAACTCCATGGGAAGGGCCCTTCATGATCATGGAGGTTACACGACCAACGTCTTACAGGTTAGCTCACCTAGACAGTATAGACATACCCAATTCATGGCACATCGACAAGCTTAGGCGTTTCTATGCTTAACTACTAAGATATGTACTCTTGTACTTTTGATTTAATTCAATAAAGCCATTATGATTTCTCCGACCACTCTAATGTGTCACTTCGAAGTCTATTGTTATTCTAACTCAACCAGTTAAAACCGACCACCATTCCTTTCCAGGTTTTTAGAGCAGGCCCTGTCACTGGTTCCTCCCAACGCGTGCATGGGATCTGCTCTCTACGCTATGGGTGATCGATAGGTCCCCTTTGGTTTGACTTGTGTGCGTCTATGTGTGCACAGGCTACGCACCTCACACTCTAACCACAGGGCAAACTAGGGCCATACAAACCTTTTAGGATGACGTGTCAACTAAACTGGTACAACTAAACAGAACGCTAACATGTTCTCACTTAGTTACACCAACACGAGATCCAAGCTTAAATACGTTTTCTACAAAACAAACAAGCTTATGTAGATATACAGTTACGTTATACAAGCTTGCCTAAAAAGGTCCAAGTTTACAATAACACAACTACATCTTCTCATACAGCTATAGCCTATACTATTGGCTGGTTGGGTCATGCGGCACTTGCTGCTCGCTGGGCTTGACATCATGCTCGAGTCTCGGGGACTCTTGTACTGGTCGAGCTGAAGAAGATGGCCCCACCGATGCCTGGCTGGTCGAGACTGTAGGCTTCGCCGGTTGGCTTAAAAATGACAGCCCTTCTAGCTGACTTGTTGATGGCATACCCTGTACAGGTGCTGTCCTGCCTCCACATAGGTTAATGTTGCCAATTATTTTTGTCGACAAGTCCAGCTGGGTCATCTGAAGCTCCTCAGCCTTGTCTGGATCTACCTCCTTTGGGTATCTAGCTTCCAGGCGCTTGAGATCGATCAAGGGGTAGTGAGCACATACCATGCTTAGCACATGTGCGCCTATGTACTCACCTGCCTCCTTCATGAACTTCTGGAACCATCCCCATGCCTTTCGGCATCTATCGACTAGTCCAAGCTGTGGTGTCCTTGGCACGTCCTCTATAAGCGCTGGATCGATGAGGTTAAGGATCGGCAAAATGCTCGTTGCCACTTCCTAGCACTAGTTTTCCATGTGTCCCGATCCTTGGTGATCTCTTGGCACTGCGCCTTCTAGCTGTCACGGTCTTTTATCATGGCCTCTAGATGCTTCTTAGCATTGACTTTTAAAACTAGAAACTGCACAAGCTATTAGAACGTCATACCACGACAAGATAAGGCGGGCAACAAAAGTGAGCAAAGGGGTTTGGAAAACTTACTTTTCAGTTCCTCTTTCATCTTGGTTGTGTGGTCCCGGAGCTATAACTGGTCATGCACCAGCTTTCTGTTGTCCTCCTTCAGGTGATCACACTCCACGACCGCACGACTGTTCTCCTCTCAGAGATGGACCACTTTGGCTTCTAAGCCTACACTACAGCTGTTACTACCAACAAACGCAACAACACTTGTCATGCACTCGTTGTGATAAAGTGACTACTTACTTGTTCTTTCCTACTCTTTGTTACTGAGCTAGATGACCAGCATCTGGTTCTGGGACTCTTGCTCTATCCTCTTATGGTTGGTGGCTTCAAGTTGGTGGCGCAAGCGTTCCACTTCCGCCGTTAGCTCTTTATTGCTTGTAGTAATCCCCTTGATCTGGTCGAAGCATTTCTTATGGTACCTTGTGGTCTTCATTAAGTCCTGTGTGCAAAAAAGATAAGTAAGAAAGTTTGACTAGATAGCAAAATCAGGTGGTGAAGCAAAGCATACCTGGACCTCCGTCACCAGTCGTTTCGCCGCTCGTTCAACTTTCTTGGTCTCTTCGACCTCTGGGATTTCCTCATGAACAACCCATTGGTTGTTTCGCCAATACGACACATACACATGTTGTTGCTTGGCCTGTGGACGGCCTAGTACCTCCTCTACTTCGTCCTCTTCAGTCTCTTCTTCGGGTATCGGTGCTGGTCTAGAGTTAGCAGCTTCTACGATCACTATGGCCTTCCCACGGGCTGCAGCATCGACAAACATGCTTTGTGCTCTCACCTCCGACTACTGCTCCTCGGTCTGTTCTGTTACCCTTGGTGCTGAGGTGTTGTCCTCAGCAGGGTTAGTGCTCGGACGCTGAGAGGTCAAGTGACCGGACGCTGAGAGGCAGTGTCCAGTCGACTCCAGTAAGGTTCTAGAGAGGGAAAATCATGACCGGATGTGTCTGGTCAGTGCTGACCAGACACTGCCAGCGTTCGATCACACTGTAAACATTGGAGTTCGGGGTACACTGACCGGAGCGTCTGGTCAACATGACCGGAGCATCCGGTCACCCCGTAGAGGCACATAATGGTTTGTTTTTCAGCCGATGTTATAAATACCACCTCCACTTGTGTGTGGGGGTACTTTTGCTCATTCCAACAGCTAAGAAACACCTTAGAGAGTGCCAAGAAGAGCAAGGTCCTAGTGAGGTGATTGAGATTTGAGAATCGCAAAGAGAGCCCTCATTAGTGAAGATCAAGAGTAGCATAGTGTGCATCCACCTTCTCATTAGGCTTGTTGTGGTCAAGTGAGAGTTCGTGCTTGTTACTCTTGGTGATCGCCATCACCTAGATGGCTTGGTGGTGATTGGGAGCTTGGTGATCATCCGAAGAGCTTGTGGATGACCCAACTCACATTGTGAGCGGTTGTGGGTGATTCACCACGACGGAGTGTCAAAGAATCAACCCGTAGAGAGCACTTGATCCTTGCACAGATCAAGGGGGAGCTACACCCTTGCATGGGTGCTCCAATGAGGACTAGTGGGTAGTGGCGACTCTCCGATACCTTGGCAAAACATCGCTGCGTTCCTCTCCCTCTCCATTTACTTTGAGCAATTCAATACTTGTCTTTGCATTGATAGAATTGCCATGCTAGAGTAGGATTGGATTTTAGGTTGCAAGTCTTTTGTGTGGTAGAACACTTAGAAACACTTCCTAGGCACAAGGGGTTAATTGGGCTAACCGTAGGATTTAATTGTTGCAAAGAAATTTAGAATTAGCCCAATTCACCCCCCCTCTTGGGCATCTTGATCCTTTCAAGTACAATGTAACACCGAGGGTGTTACAAGCCCAAAGAGAAGGTCGATCAAAATCTCAAACCTCTCAACGCCTTGGTGGTGTCCAAACTGGTATGATCCTCTCTCTTTACTTCATGTTCTTTCCCCCTTTGCTTTCCTGCTTTTTTGATCTTGAGTCGCCTATTTCGTAGGGACTTGATGCTTATAGGTCTCGGCCACACCTTCTAAAGGGGTCGGAGGGCGTGGCTTGGTAGGCCACCCAGAAGGAGGTGGCGGATGCCAGGAAGAAGGAGAAAGCCGAGGTGGCTTAGCGGAAGTATAAAAAGGAGATCGCCCAGCGTGTGAAGGCCGGGGAAAATAAGAGCGACATCAAGTCAGAGCTTGAGTCGGAGGATCCCATAGAGGTGGATGACATGGTTTTCTCCGAGGAGGAGGAAAGCCAAGAGGTCATTGTGACCTCAGCGGAGCGTCGTGACTCTATGGCGATGTCTACCGGCGATGAGCGGGAGGCGGAGAGGCGCACCACGGTTTCCATGCCAAGGAAGCGTGCGGCGAGCGCAGATGCCAAGGTGAAGCGGATGCGGTCTCTGCACCCCTCGGTGGGGTTGCCAGTCTCATCCCTACCTACCGTAGGCATGATCGAGTGAGCCAGGCGGTCAGAGGAGCGGGCTTGCACCCGTACATCGCTGAGACCGGTGCCAATGCGTGACTCGTAGTGGGAGGAGGCCCCGCCTGCTGCTCTGGTCGGGGCGTCCCAAGCCGAAGATCGTGGTGACCCGCAGGCCGGGTAGGAACCGATTGGGACAACTCTGCCCCGGGCTGAAGTGAGGGGGCATGGGTCATAGCCTGGGAGCGGTCCTCGCCCTATGGGCCTATCGACACTGGGTCTTGGTTTTAGAGTCATGCCGCTTACCTCCTGGTATGTTTTTCTTTGTTTCTTTTCGATCTTTTGCTGTTGAGTCTTTTTAGAGTATGACTGACCTGTGCCTTTTGTCAGTGGTCGAACGATGACGGGGTTGAGCATCACCTCAACTCCTGTGCAGGAGGTTTGGAGGCCCACCCTACAGTGCATCGGGGCGAGCGGTAGGGGGAATAGGGTGGCGGTAGTGAATGCTTCCCTTCCGGGGGTGGTGCTCCCTGGGTCGATTGCTTGTACGGCGGCAACGGCGGCAACAGTGCTGGCGGCAATCTTGGTGGTGATGATGGAGGCTTCGCCGGTGGTGTCCCTTGTGGCCCCTCCTCCACTAGCTGCGGTGGAAGAGGAGAAGGAGACTGAGCCCCCTGCCTCACCGGGTGGAGGGCTGCATGGCTCACCCTCATGGTTGGAGCTGAAGGCGCCGGGGGGAGACACATCCGAGATAGAGTCAGAAGACCCATTGGTGGCCCGCACAACCGAGGTGGTGGAGATCCCATCCAACGACAAAGTGAATGACATGGTGGAGCTATCGGTGCCATCGTAGGAGCTGGCGGTGGTTCAGTCAGAGGCTGGGCCCTCCAGCGGGCTACCGAGGGTGACCTAGAGTGGCCCTGCCCTGAGAACTAGTCAAAGGCATGGTTCGTCCTTTGGGATTCTTAGGAGTGTCAGCTCTGGGCATCCTTGGCTAGGAAGGACTTGGCATGGAGTCCGATCTCGCCAAGCTATCGGTGAAGCTCAAGGACACTCAGGAGCGGGTTAAGTCCGCCTAGTAGTTGGTCAAGGTCGACCTGTAGCTCGCTGTGGAGGTGAGTTTCTTGTCTTTGTCCTTGATCTCTTAGTCTCTTGTTGGTTGCCTTAGGATGCTTGTTTTTTGTTTTTGTAGGGTTTGAAGGAGATGTCGTCCAATTCCTATACTTAATGTATCATCAACAATAAAAGATACTCAAGATATTTGTAAAAACATGGGAGACTTAGAATGCGCCAAGGCTTGCCTTTTAGGAAAGAGGATGGGCGGTGGTCAGGGCACTTGGGCAACTCCTCGGCGGCTGCTTCGTCGGTTGCCTGAACCTCGGGCTCCTCCTCCTGGCTTGCTCCCTCGAACTCTAGAAGCGTCACTCCCTCCGGCACACCTATTGCATGTATGCGTAAGATAAATATCATGGATGCACATGAATGAAGTTAGGGATGCTCAGGGAATGCACATGCTTTCTGCAGTCCGCATATTCTAACTTAAGCTCTATTCAAATCACTTTAACTTACATAGTTTATACAACCTAATGTACAATTGCTCATCTTCAGTTAAGGACCTAGCACCTGCACCTAAGCATGTTCTCAAGCTAGGCTAGCACCTAAACAATCAACAAGAACACCAGAAAGTAAGGTGTTCACCACCAATTCATTTCTTTTAATGCCTTTCTTAATTTATTTAATTATTTAAGAGGAATAATAAATATATACAAAAACTACACCATTTAATCTACAAAAATTACAGTAGGTACTACATGCTCCAAGTAGGCTACTATAAAATTTTCACATCATTTGAACAAGTATAACATCCTACACAAAAATGACAAGGCATAAAGGCTTAAAATAACATAAATAGGAAACCCTAGTGAAAATTGTCAAGCAATAGATTTTATATTTTTCTTAGCATCCTTAAGATACTAGGACAACCTCCAATAAATTTCATGGTCATTGGATTCATAGATTAATTATTAAAATTCACACAAGGATCATCTAATGATAAAAGGAAAATCTATAACTCAAAAACTATTCATGCACTGACTCTCAATTTTTTACCAAAGCTTACACTCATCAAGAAAAGCTCACCATATAAATTTCATAATTTTTGGAGCACAGGAACTCTTGATATAAATTAAACAAGTTTGCATTCATTTAAAAACCATTTCAAGTTTCAATTTAATTCTTCCAGAAACTCTACTACAAGTGCTAATATTATATTTTTCCTAAATACTACACTTCACCAAGATCCTAACAAAATTGGAACCACCAAATTTGGATTCACTCAACTAGAGATATAAATTTTACAAAACAACATTCAAATCTAAAATATTTGAACAATCTTTCTAACCCTAAGTCACTGACAACCGGGGTCCACCGGTCAGCAAAACGAAAACAGAGCATGGTGTGGGATCAGCGCTAGCTCACCGACGGTGGCTTCTTCGGCGATGAGGAGGGAACCACTATGTTTGCCTTGACCTCCCGCATCGCTTGATCTCCTAAACCTAAACCCTACCGGCCTCTAGGTGCGTCGGCCATGGCGCACGGTGGCTCGGCCATGGCTCATAGCGGCGCTCCAACGAACCTCGGCACTAGATGCCCGAACAAGGCATGCATCGGCTTCCTGGGACCATGGCAGACCTCCCTACGCTACTACTACTGGCTGTGGTGAAATGGTCGAGCGTGGCCGCATGAGGTCATCGGCGGTGGCCATGGCGCGGCAGTGCGCGGCCATGTTCCGGTTTGGCTGGACCGGCATTGATGGTAGCATCATCACTTGAGCATCTACACATGATGTGGAAGACAAGACGAGAGCTAGGGAAGGAGGAGAGGTGCCATGCTATGCTGGCCATGGCAGACCATGAGCGTGGCGGCGCTCCGGTGAGCTTTGGCCAGGGCGGATTCGGCAAAAGCCGCTTACCTAGAGCTCGGTTGACTCAGACAGAACGTCTATGAGGTCCGTGAGGTTCTAGCAGAGCTATGTTTTGGATGGTGTTGGCTGTGGTGCAGCGGCGAGCTTGGCGAAGCCAATGGCGATGGCGGTGGTCTGCTGCGGCTGCTGCGGACGCGAAGGGAGGAGCAGGAAATGGAAATGGAACGCTGGGGAATCACGGGCAGACGATGGGGCCTATGTTGGTGCACGGTAGCCTGATGTGGCCTGGCCAGTCAGGCCGGTGATGACACACAGTACCATGCGGTGTTCAAATGCTACCGTGGTCGGCCACTGTCGCGCGATGGAGTTCAGCCATCAGAGAGCCATTCGTCCGACTGATAGCGAGTTTTGGCGACAATAAAACTCCTAATCCATTGGTCATTAGCGAAAACAATCTAAACCAAAGTTGTACACCTACATACCAGCTACAATTTCTATTAAAGGATCATGTCCTAATTCTCACTGGTTAAGGAGTAAAATCTTCCCCAATGTCGAGCCAATGAAACTAAAATTTGGTTTTTGACTTAGAAAATTTCTGAGTCTCCAAATAGACCTCAAAACTAACTTGTGGGCCCTTTTTGAGCATGTTCTGCACATTTTCATGAGATGGTCATCAAATAACTTTCGTTCCTTATAAAATTTCCTACAACTTTGCTTAAGGTTGCTTAGACATGCAAACACTCTAAGCTATACTTTTTAAATAGTCAAACAAAAGAGTCCTAGGGGTCAACACAAGTCAAACCATTACTTGAAAGCATAATTAGGCAATATGGTCAACATGAACATTGTTCCTAATGACATTCTAATGTGTAGCTAAGTTGTTTAAGAGGATAATTAGCCACACCACACATGGATCACACAAAAGTCAAGCATCACATGTATTGAAACAAGGAAGAACAAGTGAAATGTTACTTTTGTTTCAAAGCCATGTTTCATATGTTTCATGAGTTTGTTGCATAGTACTAACTAACCATGTTACTAAAGTATGTGACATGTTTCAAGAGTGAGTTGCACATGTTGCACTTGAGTGTTGCACACTATTCATTTCATAAAACAAACACACATGGAATAGAACAATATGTTGCAATGTTTCAAAAGCACGTTTCAACAATCCAAGCTCATGAATGGATGAATGATGCTCATGTTTATGAAATGCCAGTGCAAATGTGGAAGCCAAACACCTAGGGTGTTACAGCCCTCCCCCCTTATAAAAAATCTCGTCCTGAGATTTGTCAAGCGTACCATTATTGATAGAATTCCTTATAACCTTCCCTCAAATAATCTTCTCTTTCCCAAGTTGCATCGTGTTCACTACCCTGATTACTCCACATGACCTTGTAAAACTTGACCACCCAACTCCGAGTCACTCGCTCATGAGTGTCAATTACTCGGACTGGTTTTTCTTCAAAAGTCAAATTAGATTCTAACTCGATATCCCCTAGTGGAACTCCCTCTTCAGGGACACGAAGACATTTCTTCAACTGAGATACGTGAAAGACATTGAAGATAGCACTCATCTCATGAGGTAATTGGATCTTGTATGCTACCTTACCACTTTGTCCAATGATTTGAAATAGACTGACATATCTTGGCACAAGCTTTCGCTTCACACCAAATCGTTGGACACTCTTCATGGGTGAGACTTTTAGATAAACGAAGTCTCTAACTTTGAACTCGATAGGTTTTCTACAGTGATCAGCATAACTTTTCTACCTAGCTTGAGCTACGGCCATATGGGTTTGGATAGTATGGACTTGTTCTTCAGCTTCTTGAACAAAATCAATTCCATAATATCTCCTTTCACCGGCTTCAACCCAATTCAATGGGGTTCTACACTTTTGGCCATACAAAGCATCAAACGGTGCCATCTTGATACTCTCTTGATAACTATTATTGTAAGAGAATTCAGCTAGGGGCAACCACTTTTCCCATGAACCCTTAGATGAGATGACACACGCTCTCAACATATCTTCTAAGATTTGATTCACTTGCTCAGTTTGCCCATTGGTTTGCGGATGATAGGTAGAGCTTCTTACTAACTTAGTTCCCAATAATTCATGTAAGTGCTCCCAAAAGTGAGCAGTGAACTATGGTCCTCTATCAGAGACAATAGTGCGAGGTATCCCATGAAGTCGGACTATCTGATTGAAGTACAACTCAACATAGTCAGTTAGACAAAAATCTACTCAAACAGGAATAAAGTGTGTAGATTTGGTCAGACGGTCTACAATCACCCAAATAGAGTTAAAGTTCCTCTGAGTAGTAGGGAGTCCAACAATAAAGTCCATACTTATCTCCTCCCATTTCCATCCTAGAATAGAGAGTGGCTGAAGCAATCCCGCTTTCATGTGCATAGCTTTGACTCGACAGCAAGTGTAACACCTAGCCACATAAGTGGCTATCTCTATCTACATCTTGGTCCACCAAAAGCGAGGCTTCAAATCATGATACATTTTGCTACTACCAAGATGAATAGATAATTTAGAGGAATGTGCTTCGGATATGATTTGATTTCTAAGCTCTCTATCCTTCAGAACCACTAACCTATCCTTGAACCATACCGTGTCATTTTCATCTACCCAAAAATGCTTGGTTTCTTGCTCTTTCATCTTGCGCTTGATGTGGAACACACCTGGATCTGTCTTTTGTAGCTCAATAATTTGACTCTGTGGAGTACAACTGACAGTGATGTTGTGAAGGACTATAGGATGTAGGAGCTGTGACATATGGCGGTCACTTTCAATCAAAGAGTGGCAATGTGATTTCCTACTCAAGGCATCCACAACGACGTTTGCCTTGCTTGGATGATAGTGCACTTGGAGGTTGTAATCCTTGATCAACTCGAGCCATCTTCTCTGACGCATATTCAACTTGGGTTGAGTGAAGATGTACTTAAGACTTTTATGATTAGTGTAGATGTGGCATACATTGCCAAGCAAATAATGTCTCCAGGCCTTCAAAGCATGAACAACTGCAGTGAGTTCTAAGTCATGCATAGGATAGTTCACCTCATGCTTTTGAAGTTGGCGAGAGGTATACGCAATGACTCATGCTTCCTGCATAAGAACACCTCCTAAACCTATGCCTGATGCATCACAAAACACATCAAAAGGTTTCTCAATATCCGGTTGCACCAAAACCGGAGCCGAAGGTAGAAGGGTTCGTAGGGTATGAAAAGCCGCATCACACTCGGAAGTCTAGACAAACTTCGTGTCTTTTTGCAGCAACCGAGTCATAGATTTGGCTATTTTAGAGAAATCTGAGATGAAGCGATGATAATAGCCAGCCAATCCTAGAAAACTTTGTACCTCATGCACCAAGATTGGAGCCTTCCAGTCCAACACTTCTTGCACCTTGGTGTGATCCACCTGATAACTTCATCCCTCTACCTCAAGTTGCACATCCTCGACTATGAGCTTGGTTGGGATTGTACCACTAGTAGCCCTAATACAATAACCCTCACCCCTACAGTGTATGTTTTCTGTTTAAACTTGGATGCAAATGCGGGGCTCATAAAAGAATGTGAAGCACCCATATCAAATAGTACAACTGCAGGGTGTTGATCAACCAGAAACTTACCAGTAGTTACTACCTCTCCTGAAGGAATATTAGCAATATTAGTGTAGTTCACCTGCCCCTGATGACCACCTTGGTTGTTATTCTTCTTAGGGTAAGGACACTTCCTTGCCTAGTGACCCGACTTGTTGCAGTTCCAGCATGGCATGTTGCTTGGAGGAACATTGGAGCTACCTTGACTAGTAGTGCCATTTGGAAGAGCAATTGTAAAAGCCTTGCAAAATCCAGTCTTGCCTGGATTCTTCTTCAGTGGTGGGCGAAACTTCATAGCTGATGCCAGAGGACGGAATGGAGCCTTAGATGTGACTGGAGCTTTGGACTATGAGGCACCCGCCTCATAGGCTCTCTTGCGATTCTTTGAAGTGGCATAAATAGCGTTGTTGTTTTTTTGAGATAAAGCATCACTAACAAACTCATTAAAGGTAGCACACTTACAATTTCCCATAGTCTTCATTAATTTGGGGGCTAAGTCCCCACTTGAAACTAGCGACTTCTTGGCATCAGTGTCAACAAACTCAGTAGCATACCTTGCAAGGTTATTGAAAGCCTATAGGTATTCATTCAAGCTCTTATTCCCCTAGATTAGCTTCATAAATTTAGTGTGCTTGACTGCCATGAGACTAGGAGGAATATAATTTTCCCTAAAAGCAGACTTGAACTGATCCCAAGTGATTTGGACATTAGCGAGCATAGTGGACCGATGATGACTCCACCAAATACCAGCCGGCCCATGTAGTTGATGAGATGCATACTCAGTCTTCAGCACCTCAGTCAAGCAAAGCAGACAAAATTTCTACTCGAGAGTGTTCAACCACTCATCAGCTTGGAGGGGCTCTTCAGCCTCCTTGAAGATCGGTGGTTTAGTGTCAAGGAAATCTTTGAAGTCGCTATACTGATGTGGTTTAGGTCCTTGGCATGCACCACGCCCATCATGATTTGCAATCATACGGAGAGCCTTAGCCATAGTGCGTTGTCCTTTAGCAAGAATTGCCATCAATTGCACTAGTGTGGGCGGTGTATCGTAGAACCTACCAATTTATAAGATTACAAGTACAATGGCAGCCCGCAAGCAGTCGCACTGTCATACTTGAACCCATATAAACCCAGTAGTCCGTCGAGTACCACGATGGGTCTCGATAAACGATTTACAACAACCAAGATCATACATGATTCAACATACATGTCACATATTACATAAAGTTCACAGATACATTTCCATTATCAGAGTATGAAACAAAGTTATTACAAACCAAGTTTGATAACAAAAATGGAAGCAAATTAAGTTTGAAAGTAAAGTTTCCAACATAGTTTAGTACAGTGCCAACATAGGATCACGATCCACAAAAGCATGTAGAAGGATTAAATAAGAAGCCTGCCCAAGGCTTACTCCTCATCCACAGCGGGATAGAAGCAACTCTTGCAATAACCATGATACATAGTGCCATCTACAACAATGGGAAATAAACCCTAAGTACGAGAAGGTACTCAGCTAGACTTACCCATCATAAAGTAGAAATAAACTGACTCCACGGATCATGCAAGGCTGTATAAGTGGAGATAGCTTGACAACATTTTGCATAAAAGCGATTAACTTAGTTATACAATGATGATTCCATTATCAAGTTAATTATAACTATCCATCTCTAAATTAGCAACTAACCTATGCCAAACATGTGGTATATCATTTTAAAAGCATACAATAGTAACCATAGCAGGTATTATAATTCCATGTTCATTCGAACCATCATATTCCATAATACAATTACTACGATGTTGGGGCTAGCCAAGTTTCTCACTATCCGGGAGAGATGACGATTTGAATCGATTTCAACCAGCTAGGAATTTATTCCTAACACAAACCCAGGTAGACCAGATCATTAGTCGCCTTAGGTCACCTTTGGTACAACTCCGGTCCACATTTCGCGGGTTCGTACCACACCGCACAATCGGGGACACCAAATGCCAGGACGTTCAGGCCTAGCCTGCCCTTGGGCTTAGTCTGGCTCCCTACAAGGAGCACACAATAGAATGGGGCCCGGCCTGAGTTGAGCTACTCAGCTTCGTAGTCAGAACGAGTTATCCGGCCAGCTAAGTGATAGGCATACGTTCAATCTTGTCAGAAGTGCCAACAACGGTACGGTCCTTAATCGACATAGACGGAATCACATGAGTCAACCTACGCATAGACTTCGCCCAGCCTTGATTTTCTTTTACCCCATGGTTCTGTTCCACGATAGCAAATATAGCCAACCGTGCTCTGGTATCCACCTATATCTCGCAGGTGACAGAAAATCACCCGACTTCTACCGGTCTAAGCATGGCTAAGCATATATTTGATCCTGGACCTACACAAGATTAACGGTGTATATATCTGGACAAGGAATTTATATGCATCAAGTGGTTCCATTCAATTCTTATAACCTAATGCATCAATCATAAGGACTTAAGTAATCATTTATAAAATACTGGGAGACTTAGAATGCTCCGGGGCTTGCCTTTCAGAAAGGAAGTGGAGCGGTGATCAGGGCACTCTGGAAGCTCTTCTAGGTTCTGCTCCTCACCTTCGGGAGCTATGGCTTGAGGATTCTCTGGCTGGTCCCCTTCCTCTACTTCGTCGAACTCCAGCAACGTTATTTCTTCCTCCGATCCTAGATGCATGAATATGGCACAAGGTATTGCGAATGTATGCGTGCCGACAAGTATAATATGATGATACTTAATGAATGCATTCATGTATGTATTCTTAACATCATGGTGCTGAAGTAATAACAAGTGTATCGTGTTTTACTGAGTATGTGCATATCTCTTCTTAATTATTCAATCAAACACTTCAACAGTTCATGTACCACACTACAAAACAGCAGCTAATTGTTTTACTCATAAATGAAGTTCTACTTATCCAAAGATGGTGATCTTGGACTTTCTGGAAAGCTTATAAAATTGTCTACAACTCTTATTTAATCACCAAAAGCTAATTCACAAATTAGCTTAACCAAAACAGACAATCAATCCAGTGCTGTCCAGAAATTTCCAGAGAGCAAGCAATTCGGAAATACTAACTTTAAGCAGCTATAACTCCTAAACTCTTTGGCCTATTGCTCTAAAATTTTAACACAAGATAAATGAAGAAGTTATCTACAACTTTGTTATTAACCATTTTTATAGCAAACATCATTTTCACTAGGCAACACCCCAAACTACAGAATCTGTCCGAAAACCCTCCCAACTCGAATTATAAAGCAACAATAATTTTACTTCATGTAAACATTCAAATTTTTACAACACAAAGTCTACTAACAGTTCAAGCATACCAAATACACTCAAGGAAACATAATGGTAAAGCCCAAACTATTTATTTAAATGCCTTTATTAATTTATTTAGATACTTAGGTTAAATAATAAACATATACCGAATGTGCATCATAAATTCTCAAAAAATTACAGTGCCTTACTAATGCTACCAAAAGACTACTGTAAAAGTTTCATGCCATTTTACCAAGTAGAACATTCTATACAAAAATAACAAGGCAAAAAGGCTTGAAATAGCATAAATAGAAAACCCTAGTGAAAAGTCTCAAGCAACAGATTTTATATTTTTCTTAGCATCCATATGGTACTAGGACAACCTCCAACAAATTTCATGAATATAGGATTCATAATTAATTTATAAAAATTCATACAAGGATTACTTAATAAAAAAATCTATAACTATAGATCCATACATGCACTGACCCTCAACTTTTTACCAGAGCTCATACATGTCAAGAACAGCTTACCACAAAAATTTCATAATTTTGGAGCACAGAAACTCTAGATATAAAATAAACAAGTTTACAGGCATTCAAAAACATATTTCAAGTTTCAATTTGAATCTTCCAAAAACTCTACTGAAAATGCTAATATCATATTTTTCCTAAATACTACACTTCACCAAGATCTTAACAAAATTTGAACCACAAATTTTGGATCTCCCAAACTCCAGATATAAAATTTACAAAATAGTATGAAATCTGGAATTAAATGAGCTATCCTAATACTCTCCAGTTGCTGACAGGCGGGTCCCGCCTGACAGGGGACCCCCCGCATCAGTGACACAGAACAGGGCAGCGGCGCTGCTTGATACTACGCGGCCACGGCTCGTCGACGGCGAGCTTCAACGGCGATGGCATCTACACATCATGACCCCCACGACCTCCCGGACCTATTGACCTACTTGATCGAGCCTATCATCGGAGCTAAGCACGGTGGCAGCATTCATGGCGTCACAGTGGAGCCTGACAACGGCGCTACGCTGGTGGTGGCCATGGCGATGCAAGTTCAAGCTCGGACGAGCATCTACTACCCAAGACGAACTCAACGCACAAGCTAACACATGGAAAGGTGGACGGTGGCACTCCAGCCACGGTGACAGGCGCGGCGGTGATGCTTCGATGAGGTCAAGTGCGGCACAGAGGCTTACCAAGCATGGTCAGTGAGCACGGGCGGACGCAGTGAGTCACGGGGGTGATGGTGGAGTAGTTGCGGTGGTGGAGAAGCGGCGAGGTGAGCTGGCACCGGCAATGGCGACGGCGGCGAGCTGCGCGGCTGCTGCGGGTGAGCGCTATGGCGACGGAGGGGCACAAAAATGAAATGGGTGTGCGGGGCTTGAGCGGGCGAGGGTAGGGGGTGATAAGGCGTGCTCTGGCCAGGCTTGGCCGCACGGGGCAGGGCGCCGGCGACGCGTGGCGTTCACCTCCTCCATGCAGCAGCCCTGTTCTACGCTGGTCGGCCACTGAATCGGTCGATTCAGTTGGTCAACAGCACAGCAAACCGAGCCTGACAGCGGGTTTTTGTGGAGCTTGATCTTCTAATCCGTGAAGTATTAGTGCACACAATCTAAACAAAAGTGGTAGCTCTATGTACCAGTTACATTTTCTCTTCAAGAATCATGTGCTAACTCGCAACCAAAACCAAGTTAAATCATCCCCAAGGTCAGCTCATCAGACTGTCTAAAAACCCAGACTTAGAAAAAATTTCTAAGTGTAGCAAACAGTTCATTTGTGATTTTTGTGAGCTCCAAAAGACTAAGCTATGCACCTTATCATCACATGACCCAAAAATAAATGTTGTTCCCCATATAAAATACTACAACTTTGTTTTAGTGACCACCTACATGCAAAGTCTCTAGCATATGATTCAAACTTGGTCAAACATGCTTCCTTAAAAAGATGACTCATACATGAACTATGACTTAGTGACTCATTTAGCCCTAGACATGAATACTAAAGTTGTTCATAATGACACTCTAAACATGTTTAAGCTATTTGCAAGGTCACGCAATCATTTCATGCATTGGTCACACATGGGGCTATTCAGGTCAACAAATGTAACAATACTTAAGTGCTTGATCATGAAAGGTGACCTTCATGAACAATGTTCCATTTGCTAACCTAAGTGTTGCTAATATGTTTGTGTGCCTCATATCAACCAATTACATGTATACACTCATGATCATATGCATATATACCAGGAAACATGAAATAACAAGCAATGTTGCATATGTTTCAATCAAATGTTTCAAGTGTAAATGCTTATATATGAATGCTTGATGCTCATGCTCATGCTATGCAAGTCAATTTATGCAAGGCTAACACCTAGGGTGTTACACGGTGGTGGCGGTGAGAGATCATCATCATCACTAGCCACACCAGTGGCACGAGTGCGAGGCATCTTCAACAATACGCAACCAGCAATTATCAGTGATGTCAGCACATTGGAGAGGAACCATGTAATTATGCCAAACTAAATTTATTGGAGAGAATGTAAAATTCATGCAATAAAATAGAGGCAATAATTTATTCTCCAATCACCACATCATCAATAGATTACTAGCGCCATTCGTAGTGCATTCCAACATCTACCATAGTACTGAGTCCATTACACAATGGTGGCAAAAACTTAAACTAGTGAGACTTGCTAGCTAACTATTTGTCAAAGTGGTCACTGTCCACATCAGAGACGCCCTGGACTTCTTCAGGGTCATCCTCTTCCTCTTCCTCTTCATTTGTAGGTTTAGCTGCATTGACATTCATCTGCACGTCCTCTTCTTCTTCATTGGCCTCAATCACTTGAGGTGCACTCAGCATCTGTAGGAGCCACTCGAGGAATGGATGCAGCTGGTCCACCCACCAATTCATCTCTGAAACTCTATGCTATGTCCATAAGCACATCAAGAGCAGCAACTTGCATGGCTTCCCATGGACTTTGCCCATTAGACTCGATGCTCCACCCATGCCACAGCGGTCTCATGGGGTTCTGCGGCACCGCCAAGGTCACAATGTACCATGGCACATCTCCAAATGGCACCGTCTACACCCACATGTAACGGGGTGCCTCCGGGTACCCAACTGAGCTTAGCACCCTCTAGAGCAAGGTAGGCGTACCAAACTGGTCCAAAAAGGTGCTGCTACAAGGAGGAAACACAGGCGCGGCCATCTGTATCAAAAGGGATGCAACTCTCTTGAGAGGATTATTTTTTTTTGAGAGATGAAACTTAATATTTGGGATAAGCAATTATAAGGGAGGGAGTAATGCAATATGAATGACATGAGTGAATATGATGCATGCACGTTCCGTACGTCCTCACAAACCTAAGAAAAGTTAAGTTCTAGTGGAATATACGGTGGCATACACATGTTCTCTCGAATAGCGGTAACTAGTCGATCTACACGGTGCGTTGTTAGCGTACCTGCAGAAAATTTCATTGCAGCCCAACCCAACAAGATATAATGCTAACATTGAAAGTAGTAAACTAAGATACATTCCATATATACATCCCCGGATATATATACTTTGGTATCCAAAACTACCCGACAGATATACCCACAATTAAGTACCTTCATATGTACATGTATGCAACATGTAAATATTCCATTAACCACAACTAACTCTCCCCTAGACCGACAATTGGACGGTCATGCTCTCACAACTCACACTTACCTTGGCGTAGAGGCAATTGATCCATACATTACCATTTAAGCGAATGGCACCCATGCAATAGCACGCCGCATGGACGATGAAATAGAAACAATCACTTTCCCCCAAGTTAGTAATTATATAAGCCACCTAAAAGTCCTTATGTGGGCTACAAGGGATGTGATCACCAACACACTATAAAATTTTAGATTTTGAAACACTTATATATAACTATAAGTTGGAAAACCATTTTCACAACAAAAGCTTTGATACACTTATGTATGACATGTTTAGTGTTGAATCTAGCTCTGATATCAGCTGTCGCAGAACCGACCAATTTATAAGAGCACAAGTACAAGAACAATCGCCGAAACGATCAAATTCTCACACTTGAGCCCATATAAACCTAGTAGTCAACTAAAACCATGAAGGATTTCAAACCAACTTGCATACAACCAAGATCACTGTAATTCAACATAACACATCACACGTTACAATATTTCACAAATAGTTTGCAGATAGATTACAACACATCAGAGTCATAGTTATTACAAACCAAGTCTTGTAAAGTAGCGTAAGCAAATAGTTTAACTCACACAAACGAGTTCAAATACAAGTACCAGCTTGCCGATCATATCCCACAAAAGCATTCGGATAAGATAAGTAGAGATCATGCCCGTGATCTAGCCTTCGTCACCTACCGGGTGGAGACAGTACTTACAGAAGCCCTGATAAAGAAGGTCATCTGCAACAAAAGGGAATAAACCCTGAGTACGAGAATGTGCTTAGCCAGACTTACCCATCGGAAACCAAAATAATTGACACCAAGGATCATGCATAACTTAATTTAGTGGATCTGGCTGACACTTTCTTTTTTACAGAAAAGTATAAGTAATAATGATCAACTCTTAACCTAAGCTAGCAGTGACTTTTAGCCATTAACCTATCATCTATATAGCACCTGTACTAAGCAATCACTTGAGTAAGATGCAAACATTATTAACCATATTAGGTATAAACTATGGCAACATTATCATTATTCTCCATTTAACCATATCGTTAAATTAATTGAATCTACGTTGCCACTGCTCAGTCAAGTTCTCACTATCCGGGAGAGATAGCGATTCAAATCGATTCCTATCCTGCTGGAGGGGTATTCCTAACACAAACCCTGCTTCCCCCATCAGTGTTGCAAACAAGTCACTTTTGGTATAATTCAGGAGTCACGGGTCCGATCAGTGCCGCAAAATCAGAGAACCACTCTACCATGAGTGCTCGGTGACTTAACCCGCCCTTGGCCTTACGCCAATGGCTCTCTGTACATCCTTATTGCCATCAAGATTGCGATCAACTGCTCGTGCTCCTGGCCTGAATTAAGCTACTAGGCTTCGCGGTCGAAATGAGTTATTCGACCAGCTAAATGTTAGGCTGCGTTCAACATGACATGAGGATGTACAGCGTATCAGTCCTTAAACAACACAGACGGAGTCACTATGTCCAACCCTACACAAGACTTTGTCTGGTCTTAATTCATTATTAACATGGTTCTTTTCCACGATAGCAAATATAGCCAACTGTGATCCACCTCATCCTAAAGCTCGCAGGTGACTGGAAATCATCCAACTTCTACCGCACTAAGCATGGCTAAGCACTTAACTTGTTCCTAAACTTAAATAGGATTCAAGTGCGATATCTGGACAAGGATAGATATATAATGCAACAATTGGTTCTAACTAATTCCTATACTTAATGCATCATCAACAATAAAAGATACTCAAGATATTTGTAAAAATATGGGAGACTTAGAATGCTCTAGGGCTTGCCTTTCAGGAAAGAGGATGGGCAGTGGTCAGGGCACTCGGGCAACTCCTCCTCGACGGCTGCTTCGTCGGTTGCCTGAACCTCGGGCTCCTCCTACTAGCACGCTCCCTCGAACTCCAAAAGCGTCACTCCCTTTGGCAAACCTATTACATGTATGTGCAAGATAAATATTATGGATGCACATGAACAAAGTTAGGAATGCTCGGGGAATGCACATGCTTACTGCAGTCTAGCATATTCTAACTTAAGCTCTATTCAAATCACTTCAACTTACCAAGTTTATACAACCTAATGTACAATTGCTCATCTTCAGTTAAGGACCTATCACCTACACCTAAGCATGTTCTCAAGTTAGGCTAGCACCTAAACAATCAACAAGAACATTGCAACAAAGCATACACATAAACATTCATATTTCAGCAAAACAAGGACTATACATCGGTACAGTAAACTGATCATAACTGGAGATCTACAAATCAAAAGGACAGGCAACAAGACAATTTGGAAATCTTATGAAATTGGGTACAATTCATTTTTAGACCTCAAGGCATGATTCCAACCTTTACCAGGTCGAATTTACTTAAACACATAATCAGGTCTAAACAAGACAGAGAGTAAGCAAAACTCTGATCCAACTTTGAACGACTGTAACTCCTAAACTACTAGGCCAAAAGCCACCAAATATTAACAGGAGCTAGATACATAAGTTCTCTACAACTTTTGTATTCACCACTTTCCCAGCAAACCAAATTATCATGGTGAACTTTACAAAGTTCCTAGAACTGTCCAGAAAGACATAATGCAAGAAAATAATTATTAACTTATGTTGCAAACACATAACTGGACAAAACCAACTTTACTAACTCATCACACATATCAAAAGAACACCAAAAAGTAAGGTGTTCACCACCAATTCATTTCTTTTAATGCCTTTCTTAATTTATTTAATTATTTAAGAGGAATAATAAACATATATGAAAACTACACCATTTAATCTACAAAAATTATAGTAGGTACTACATTCTCCAAGTAGGCTACTATAAAAAGTTCACATCATTTGAACAAGTATAACATCCTACACAAAAATGACAAGGCATAAAGGCTTAAAATAACATAAATAGGAAACCCTAGTGAAAAGTGTCAAGCAACAGATTTTATATTTTTCTTAGCATCCTTAAGGTACTAGGACAACCTCCAATAAATTTCATGGTCATTGGATTCATAGATTAATTATTAAAATTCACACAAGGATCATCTAATGATAAAAGAAAAATCTATAACTCAAAAACTATTCATGCACTAACTCTCAATTTTTTACCAGAGCTTATACTCATCAAGAAAAGCTCACCATATAAATTTTCATAATTTTTGGAGCACGGGAACTCTAGATATAAATTAAACAAGTTTGCATTCATTTAAAAACACATTTCAAGTTTCAATTTAATTCTTCCAGAAACTCTACTACAAGTGCTAATATTATATTTTTCCTAAATACTACACTTCACCAAGATCCTAACAAAATTGGAACCACCAAATTTGAATTCACTCAACTAGAGATATAAATTTTACAAAACAACATTCAAATCTAAAATATTTGAACTATCTTTCTAACCCTAAGTCACTGACAACCGGGGTCCACCGGTCAACGAAACGAAAACAGAGCACGATGCGGGATCGACGCTAGCTCACCAACGACGGCTTCTCTGGTGATGAGGAGGGAACCACCATGTTCGCCTTGACCTCCTAAACCTAAACACTACCGGCCTCTAGGTGCGTCGGCCATGGCGCACGTCGACTCGGCCATGGCGCATAGCGGCGCTTCGACGAACCCCGGCGCTAGATGCCCGGACAAGGCGCGCATCGGCTTTCCTAGGACCATGGTAGACCTCCCTACGCTACTGCTACTGGCTGCAGTGAAATGGTCGAGCATGGCCGCGTGAGGTCACCAACGACGGCCATGGCGCGGCGGTGCACGGCCATGTTCTGGCTTGGCTAGACCGGCATTGATGGTAGCGTCATCACCTGAGCATCTACACATGGTGTGGAAGATGAGGTGAGAGCTAGGGAAGGAGGAGAGGTGCCATGCTATGCTGGCCATGGTAGACCACGAGCGTGGCGGTGCTCCGGTGAGCTTTGGCCGGGATAGATTCGGCAAAAGCCGCTTACCTAGAGCTCGGTTGACTCAGAGAGAACGTCTACAAGGTCCGTGAGGTGCTAGTGGAGCTATGTTTGGGATGGTTTTGGCTATGGTGTAGTGGCAAGCTCGTGCGAGCTCAACGAAGCCAATGGCAATGGCGGTGGTCTGCTGCGGCTGCTGCGGACGCGAAGGGAGGAGCAGGAAATGGAAATGGAACACTGGGGAATCACGGGCGAACGCTGGGGCCTATGTTGGCACACGATAGCCCGACATGGCCTGGCCAGTCTAGCCGGCGGTGACGCGCGGCGCCACGCGGCGTTCAAACGCTGCCATAGTCGGCCATTGTCGCGCGATGGAGTTTAGCCATCAGAGAGCCATTCGGCCGAGTGACAGCGAGTTTTGGCGACGATAAAACTCCTAATCCGTTGATCATTAGCAAAAACAATCTAAACCAAAGTTGTACACCTACATACCAGCTACAATTTCTATTAAAGGATCATGGCTTAATTCTCACTAGTTAAGGAGTAAAATCATCCCTAATGTCGAGCCAATGAAACTAAAATTTGGTTTTTGACTTAGAAAATTTCTGAGTCTCCAAATAGACCTCAAAACTGACTTGTGGGCCCTTTCTGAGCATGTTCTGCATATTTTCATGAGATGGTCATAAAATAACTTTTGTCCTTATAAACTTTCCTACAACTTTTCTTAAGGTTGCTCAGACATGCAAACACTCTAAGCTATACTTTTTAAATAGTCAAACAAACAAGTCCTAGGGGTCAACACAAGTCAAACCATTACTTGAAAGCATAATTAGGCAATATGGTCAACTTGAACATTGTTCCTAATGACATTCTAAGTGTAGCTAAGTTATTTAAGAGGATAATTAGCCACACCACACATGGATCACACAAAAGTCAAGCATCACATGTATTGAAACAAGGAAGAACAAGTGAAATGTTACTTTTGTTTCAAAGCCATGTTTCATATGTTTCATGAGTTTGTTGCATAGTACTAACTAACCATGTTACTAAAGTATGTGACATGTTTCAAGAGTGAGTTGCACATGTTGCACTTGAGTGTTGCACACTATTCATTTCAAAAAACAAACACACATGGAATAGAACAATATGTTGTAATGTTTCAAAAGCATGTTTCAACAATCCAAGCTCATGAATGGATGAATGATGCTCATGTTTATGAAATGCCAGTGCAAATGTAGAAGCCAAACACCTAGGGTGTTACAGCTGGGCGGAAAGGTGAAGTTGTTGGAGCAGGACCTGGAGATGATCAAGGCGATGTTTGGCCGGAATGCGGAGATGCTAGCCAAGTCCCTTGAGGATCGATGTGCCCTCGAGGGTGAACTTGACTAGATCCGCAATGTTGCCTAGCTCATCGTCTTAGAGGTCTTCAGGTCGGTGCCAAGTACTAGCACGCCTGCCATCCAGTTGGCAGAGGTTCCAGATGAGGTCCGGGCCCTCATCACACACAGGCTGTTCTACTTGACTTCGGTGGCGACGTACCACCCGAACATGGATTTCGCCACTATCTCCAGTGAGTATGCCAATGGCTTGAGCACGGAGGACATCTAATCGCTCATGGAGATCTTGCTGCCACATGCAAGGATGGTGGCAGAGCAAGTCTCTACACAGTGGGTGATGGATGCCCGCCATGAGTACATGGCCAGAAGCGTGCGTCGGGGGGACATTGCCCAGTCTGCAGATGGCATGGAGCTTGGGTCAGAAGTGGACATCGCCCCGCCTTCAACTGAGCTGAATGTCGTCCACCGGGGAGTGAGCAGCCCATGCCTTTGTCGGTCGCACCGACAGTAGATGCCACCGAGCCGCCCCAATAGCTTGTAAAGTATAAGTAGTTTAGTAGATGCAAAAAGTTTAAGTTTGTGGGGGAGCCCCCGTGTAAATGTTCTTGTGTACTCAATGACTACAATCGGTTTCATTTTTTGTGAGTGAGTCACTCCGTTCGGGGAAGCTTGTCCCTTTTGTTCCTTAGTTTTACCTTAGCATAATTTTGTTTTTTATTCTTTCTTTTTTGTACTTGCCCATTTGTCCCATAGGCTGCAACCTTAGGAGCCTGGGCGTGGCCCGCGAGGCTCAGCTGCTCGTAACTGTAGGTAGAGGCGGGGTGCGATTGGTCAGAATATTTTAAAGCAAAGCTACGTAAGGCAATTTAAAGGAATGAACTACCCTTTTGTTCAGGTAGGAAGGAGTTTCACCATATGATAGTAAACGAAATGAGAGGTAGACGTGCACCCCTGTGGAGCCCCTAAGCGACCTAGGTCGAAGGCATTCGGGTCAGGGCCCTTTTATAGGAGCAAACATTAAGTAAACAATGGTAAGACTGAATTTTAGGGGAAGAAACGACATAGCTGTTCCAAGCGTTGGTGAAAATGTCATCGTTGTCGTCCTTCAGTCGATAGGCGTCCGATTGGATCACCTTGACCCTCAGTTGTTCGGATCCTTGCCCGCTACGCCCCCTTTCTTGGCTACTGCCTCTTTGCCTTTTTCTTCCTTCAGCCCGCCAGCATGTCATAGAAGGCGCTTGAGGATCTCGTAGTCTTTGTAGTGGTGTTTGATAGGGTAGGCGTGGTTGGTGCACAGGCTCTCCATGAGCTCATGGAAGTGGCCCATAAGGTCCTACTGGGGCTGCTTGCCCATGTGATGAACCGTGGCGACCAACGCTAAAAGGTCCTAATGGCTAGAGGGGGGTGAATAGCCTAATAAAATTTTCTACAAAAACACTTAACAAAATGGTTAGACAAATATGAGGCAAAGCAAGTGTTGCGCTAGCCTACTCAAAATGCAAGCCACCTATCATAATTCTAGTTTAGATAGTGTCTATTCAATTAATAGCTATGACACTACTCTATGTTAGTGTGCTCTCAAAGGCTAACTAAAGAGCCACACCAACCAAGCAAGCAAGCTCCCACAACTAGCTACACTAAAGAGCTTGTCAACTAGTTTGTGGTAATGTAAAGGGAGTGATCAAGAAGGTTATACTGCTGTGTAGATGAAGGAACCAATCAATCACAATGATGAATAACAATGAAGACCAATCACCTCAGAATTAATGATGAACACAATAATTTTTTACCGAGGTTCACTTGCTTGCTGGCAAGCTAGTCCTCGTTGTGGCGATTCACTCACTTGGAGGTTCACGCGCTAATTGGCTTCACACACCAAACCCTCAATAGGGTGCCGCACAACCAACACAAGATGAGGATCACACAAGCCATGAGCAATCCACTAGAGTACCTTTTGGCTCTCCACTGGGGAAAGGTCAAGTACCCCTCACAATCACCACGATCAGAGCCGGAGACAATCACCACCCTTCGCTCGGTGATCCTCGTTGCTCCAAGCTATCTAGGTGGTGGCAACCACCAAGAGTAACAAGCGAAACCCACAGCAAAAGACGAACACCAAGTGCCTCTAGATGCAAACACTCAAGCAATGCACTTGGAATCTCTCCCAATCTCACAATGATGATGAATCAATGATGGAGATGAGTGGGAGGGCTTTGGCTAAGCTCACAAGGTTGCTATGTCAATGAAAATGGTGAAAGGTGTGAGCTTCAACCAGCCATGGGTCTTAAATAGAAGCCTCCATGAAATAGAGTCGTTGTACCCCTTCATTGGGCACAACGCGGGGTGACCGGACGCTCCGGTCCGATCGACCGGATGCTGGCCCTCAGCGTCTGGTCATGTGATTTAGGCCATGTGTCCCCTGCTTCAAATACTGTTCGTTAGATTTCAATGGTCATCTGTTGATCAGACATAGTACACAAACTAACCGGACACTTAGCCTCCAGCGTTTGGTCGTTTCCACTAAGGTTCCAGAAACGATTTTCTTCGACCGGACGCGTCCGGTCATGCTTGACCAAACCCTATTAGCGTCCGGTCACTTAGTGACTTTTCTCTGTGCTGCCCGACAACAGGACCGGACACACCCTGCCAGCGTCTAGTCAGTCCATGGCCCACCATCTGGTCATTTGACCGATGTTAGTGTCTTTGCTGTAACAACTGATCGGACGCACCGTTTCCTCAGAGACCAGCGTCCAGTCACCTTGTGACCAGTGAGACTAACTCTTTTTCACTTCTAACTTCTTCACCCTTGCTCAAATGTGCCAATCACTAAGTGTATCACCTTGTGCACATGTGTTAGCATATTTTCTCGAACATTTTCAAGGGTGTTAGCATTCCACCAGATCCTAAATGCATATGCAATGAGTTAGAGCATCTAGTGGCACTTTGATAACCGCATTCCGATACGAGTTTCATCCCTCTTAATAGTATGGCTATCAAACCTAAATGTGATCACACTCTCTAAGTGTGGCAGAACCTCCTAAATTATAGGGCCCACATGCACCTATCACTGTCCGACGACCTTTGACATCTGTGCATATGTTTCTGGTAACTTAAGAAGACTGTCGGGTGTCCTCAGGGAACCTCGAATCATCCATGATTTCCAAGCAGGATCACGTTACAGAGTCATTGTTGTATTACAACATTTATTCAAATATCTATACCAGAGTAAAAAAGCGGAAGTCTTACAATAACATAATTTACAAAACAGTAGTTTCAAACCTCATAACTAAGTTCGATGATTATTACAAAACAAAATAGTGGAGTGGCATTATAATATAATACAAAACACATAATGAAACTGCCCTGCCCAAGGCCACACATTTACTTCTCATCGTCATCACAAGGAACAACCGTCATGCAGCACGATCTAAAATAGATCTGCTCATGAGCCTCACCTGCAACAAGGGGTCAACGAACCCTGAGTACAAAAGTACTCAACAAGACTTAACCGAAATAAAACTGATAGAACTCAGGAATGCCGGCTCATGTGATTCAAGGTATGGCTTTAACAATAATCAAAGTTCTTTTGCGTAAAAGCTCTTTAACAAAATTCTTTATTTCAACAGTTAAAACTTCATAAAATCATATACGAAGATGACATGATCCGTAATGAGATCATGAAACTTCATATCCAACACCTTCACAAACCATTCTCAAGTTTTAGTTATTAATACTACGATGATGAACAGTGAGTTGAGTCTCCATAACCGTGGAGCAACGACGATTCAAACCGATTAAGCCCAGCTGGGGATTCCAGACCACATGACATATGTAGGTCCCCGACCTACATATACCAACCTACTCTCGGATCCTTTAAAACAAGAATGGGTCCACGCCACCTGAGAATACAGTACTCCACCATTCCAGCCCATGGCCACGTGGGTACACGCTACTCTCACTATCTCTCCACACCCAGTGCACGAGTAGCCATTCTCATAATAGAATAGCCGAGTAAAGGCTTACCGGAGTATGTGGTTAGTACTACAAAGTCTCACCTCATGCAATTCAACAATGGTACGGACCATAATCGACACAGGCGGAAAGAAGCCGCTCACAAGACCTCCATGTCTTATGGCTCACACACATCGAGTCCGCTCGATCTAGATTTATTACTTCACATGATCATATTTCATGATAACATCAGTAACCAAAGATCCATTTAAAACTTGCAGGTGACAGGTAATCACCCGACTAAGCATGACTAAGCATAACTAGTCATTTTCAAATTAAAACTGGCAACAAGGTAGATATGGAAAAGCAAGGTTGGTAATGCACCAATTAGGCTTTTACTTAACTCCTAATCACTTAATGCAGTAAAGAAAAGCAAAAGCGAAATTAATTTGTAAAACACAAGGTAGGGTTGTATGCATCCGGGGCTTGCCTTCGTTGACGGAAAAGTCTGGTTCCTATGATGTTTCACAAGTATTCGATCCGACCTCAGCAGATGGATTAACCTCCTCTGCAACTTGATTAACTACTACGTGTTCACCTTCGTTCACTACACATAGTAACAGTGCCATGTTTAACATGATGCGGAATACGAAACATGATGCTCAATGATGGATGCAAAAATTAACAATTTGAATACAACTTTCCTTCGCGGTACAGTTACAAGTCAAACTAACCAAATCTTTTTTGTACTACTTACATCAATTGCTATGAATCATTACCAACTAATGACCCAAGGACATCACTCAATCAAAAATGCAAACGAAACCTAAATCACTAAAGGTTACTATTTGCTTTTATGAATTAACTAATTAATTAAGAATTATGAAATAAATCAACTTGTTCCAATTGACCTCAAAATTTTTGTAAATGTTCATTACATGATAAGTAAGTGACAAAATAAATTTCATAATTTTTGGACAATTAAATAAGCCTAGAAAAATCATGGAAATCCATTTATTAATAAATTGAGCAATTTTCATCACATTCAAAAAGTACTGAAAAACATTATTTCATATTTTTCTTAAATATTGTACATCACAGAGAAGTCACACAAAACTTTCATAATTTTTGGAGCTTTAAATAAATCTACACAAAAATAACAAAAATAGACACTATTCATTCAAATCTGAAAATAGAAAAATCCATTTTGAACGCTGAGTCACTGACAACCCGACCCCACCTGTCATCTTCTACCTTTGGCTTTGACCGCGACGACGACGGCGCTGACCAATGATTCCCCACCGCCGGTGAGACTAACGGCGAAGGCAACTGCACCAACATACTCCCCACGACTAAGCGCACCTACTGACGCCCTTAGTTGCATCGATTGCGGCATGAAATGAGCACAGTACTGGCCATGGCGGACACGGCGGCTCGGCGGTGTTACGCTGGTGAAACAAGGCCGGTAGCGACTAAACAAATGGCCTAGAAAGACTTAGGGGCTCACCCTGATAACGCTGGAGTCGATGACCGAGCCGGAGGACCAACGGAGAGATGGGTCGACGTTCACAGCAACCACGGCGGAGCAAGCCACGACGACGGCGATGTTTCGGCTACTGCGGTGGACAAAACGGTCAATCAACTAGGCACAAAGCACCATAGCATCACGAAGAAGCTGAAACAAGGCTTCGCAAGGTCAGAGGCTCACCGTAGAGCGCTGGCCACGACGGCGCTGCCACGACGGAGATGTTGCTAGCCGCGAGGAAGAAGAGCATGGTCAGCGAGTTCCCGGCGAAATCAGTCGACCACAGTTGGCTAGGTGGATGCACAAGAAGGAGATGGAGCTAGAACTGGCTTTAGCTGTGACATAGGAGCACTACCGCGATGGTGCGAGCTCGCTGAAGATGAGCAAGGCTGACGGAAAAACAGAGCAAGGGAAAAAGAAGAACGGCGACTGCTCCAGAGCTTTATAGGACAGCCAAGGAAGCAAGGAGAAGCCACAGCAGAGTCTTTCCCGTGCTAGTGCAAAGCCAAGGCCACCACGCATGCGCTTGGAATGCCGAAGACGGTCGTCGGCCATGTAGCAAGAGCGGTGAACACTATTCATCAATATTATAGAATTGCCATCCAGTTTGAAACTCAAATTACTCCCAAATTTTTGTAACAACTCAAAAATCTCCAAAAATAAAAGTTGTTCAAAATCAAAAGTTCTACAACTTTTCTTTTATAACCACCCCCAAATAGGGTCTAGATTTTGAAATGAACTTTTGAATTCGAATAGGGGAAATTTAATGAATTACGCCTTTTCGAATTACTCCAAATTTTTCATAACAACTTTGAAAACTCCAAAAACAAACTTTGTATAAGTTGTCAAGCTCTACACTTTTGCTTTTGGGCTCAACCCCAAAATATGCTTAGATTTTGAAATGAGTTTTCAGGGTAGGATTTAAATGCTGAAAATCAGGGTTTTCTCGAAAATTTAAAAATCCAAGCAAACTTTGAACTTGAGTCAAACAATACAATTCAACACATACCACATAAATATAAACTTGTTTTAGTGTATGCATCTCAAAGTTTTCACCAAATGCTAAATGCTTTGCAATGCGTATGATGACATGTCAGGTTTTAGTATTTAAACACCCGGGGTGTTACACTAAGTGTCTTGATCACCAAAACAAAATAGCTCCTATAATTTATACCTTTGCCTTGAGCTTTTTGTTTTTCTCTTTCTTCTTTCCAAGTCCAAGCACTTGATCATCACCATGGCGTCGCCATCTTCATGTCATGATCTTCATTTGCTTCACCACTTGGAATGTGCTACCTATCTCATGATCACTTGATAAACTAGGTTAGCACTTAGGGTTTCATCAATTCACCAAAACCAAACTAGAGCTTTCAATCTCCCCCTTTTTGGCAATTGATGACAACCCTTTCATAAAGATATGAATTGAAATTCAATTGAATCCATGTTGCTTGCCCAAGCATATTTACCATGTGTAAAAGGATATAGACAAGTTTCATGAACTCCATATGGTAGCAATTGCTCTCCCTACATATGTGCTAAGAGTTTGGATTGAAGCTCGCACATATGCTTAGATAGGAAATATAGGAGTTAATGTCTACCAAATGATGCTAAGGTATAAAAGATGGACCTTTGAAGCATGATACCAATTGGAGTGCACCATTATACCATCCTTAGCACCATGGTTAGTTCTATACCACTTGGAAACATACTTTGAAAGGATACCACTTGTAAAAACTTACTTAGAAATGAAAGTTATCTAGTGATTTCATTTCATCATTCAATCTTACAACTAGCATACACCACACAAGCATGGATATTGAAATTTAACATTTGTGCCATGCAAGCAAACATATGAAATGCACATTCAAATGCACCATATGAGTTTATGAGCTTGCTCCCCCTACTTGTGTGCTCAAAATTTTAATTGATTCCTTTCCTTTGTCATATCTCTCCCCCTTTATTGTCTTTTCACCATCTTAGTACACTAATATATCTTTTGTCTTTTCTCCCTATGTACTAATATCTTTGTTATTTCTCCCCCTATCACTTATATCTTTGTTTCTCTCCCCCTTTGTCATCAATGATCACAAGGGTTCAAAAAGTAGATAGGTTAATATTATCAATGTCAATCAATGGGGTGAGGATCATTTTCCCAAATTTAGTCCAATCTAGATCATTTGCCAAAGATATCTAGCTCGGTTTGATCCAAGGACAAGCTTCTTCACACCTCCAAATAAGGGTTATCTTGTACCATGTTGAGTTAAACACTTAGAGCTCATTTTCTAGATCAAACACTAGGTTTACAAGCCCATAGACATGTCATATGCTACCACTAGATTAAGTCAAGCATAGAAGCAATAGTGATACCATATAAACATCAAATTCATTTGATTTTCATGAATGAGCCTAATAAAATGGAGAGATGACTAGATGCACTAAACATGTCCTTAGCAAGGATGTATGTCATGCCAATCAATTTTTAAATTGGATTGCTCGAAGGAGAGGCATGTCATATAAGTGGGGGGGTGCATCAACACATATTTGAGAAATCCAATATGTTCAACTCATTCCTTAGCTTGCAAAACATTTTCTCATCCAATGGCTTGGTGAATATATCAGCAAGTTGATCTTTTGTGCCTACACTCTCAATGCAAATGTCCCCTTTTTGTTGGTGATCTCTTATGAAATTGTGGCGGACATCAATGTGCTTTGTTCTTGCATGTTGAACTAGATTGTTAGTCAACTTGATTGCACTCTCATTGTCACATAGTAGTGGTACTTTCTTGAACTTGATTCCAAAGTCACTCAAAGTGGCCTTCATCCAAAGTACTTGTGCACAACAACTACCGGCGGATATGTATTCGGCTTCAGCGGTTGATAATGCAACACTATTTTGTTTCTTTGATGACCATGAAATAAGTGATCTTCCCAACAATTGACATGTGCCCAAGGTGCTCTTCCTTTCAACCTTGCATCCCGCATAATCCGAGTCGGAGTAACCAACTAGCTCAAACTTTGCTTCTTTGGGATACCACAAACCAACATTTGGTGTATGCTTCAAGTACCTCAATATCCTCTTTGTAGCCTTCAAATGACTTTCTCTTGGTGAGGCTTGAAATCTTGCACACATGCATACACTAAACATGACATCTGGCCTTGATGCGGTCACATAGAGTAGGCTTCCAATCATAGACCGATACAATTTTTGATCCACCATATTGCCACTTGCATCACTATCCAAGTTGCCATTTGTTCCCATTAGTGTGCTAATGGCTTTACTATCACTCATGCCAAACTTCTTGATCATGTCCTTGATATACTTGCCTTGACTCACAAATGTACCATTCTTCAATTGCTTGATTTGAAGACCAAGGAAGTAACTCAACTCTCCAATCATGGACATGTCAAACTCATTAGCCATCATCTTTCCAAACTCATCACAAAAATCTTGATTGGTTGATCCAAATAGGATGTCATCAACATATATTTGCAACACAAATAGATCTTTTCCAATCTTCTTGATGAAAAGAGTGGTGTCAACCTTGCCCATTGTGAACCCTTTAGAGAGTAGGAAATCCCTCAATCTCTTATACCATGCTCTAGGTGCTTGCTTCAAGCCATATAAAGCTTTCTTCAACTTGTATACATGGTTGGGCTTCTTACCATCTTCAAAACCGAGAGGTTGCTCAACATATACTTCTTCATTGATGTAGCCATTGAGAAATGCACTCTTAACATCCATTTGATAGAGCTTGATGTTGTGAGCACAAGCATAGGCTAGCAAGATTCTTATTGCTTCTAATCTAGCAACTGGGGCATTTGTTTCTCCAAAGTCAAGACCTTCAACTTGTGTATAGCCTTGTGCTACCAATCTTGCTTTGTTCCTTACTACTATCTCATCTTGATCTTGCTTGTTTCTAAAGACCCATTTGGTTCCAATCACATTGTGTCCCTTTGGTCTCTCTCTACTAATTCCCATACTTGATTTCTTGTGAAGTTATTCAATTCTTCATGCATAGCATTTACCCAATCAATATCCTTCAAAGCTTCATCTATCTTCTTTGGTTCAATGGATGACACAAATGAGAAGTGTTCACAAAATGATGCCAATCTTGATCTTGTTTGTACACCTCTAGAAATATCATCAATGATAGTGTCCAATGGATGATTTGTTGCAATATTGGTTGGTTGGAGGATTGGAACTTGATTGCTTGCACTTGCTTGATCATTGGGTTGAGATGATGTACTAGCCACTTGATCTTGTTCATTGTCATGAGAGCCACTTGTACTAACTTGATTTGTATTATTTTGAACATTTGAGTTAGAGAGCACTTCCACTTGATCATATTCATCATCATTCACTTGCCTCGGCCTCAATTCACCAATATCCATGTTCTTCATGGCATTTGAAAGTTGAATGCCTCTAACATCTTCTAAGTTCTCATTCTCTACTTGTGAACCCTTGGTTTCATCAAATTCAACATCATGAACTTCCTCAAGAGTACCACTATCCAAATTCCAAACTCTATATGCTTTGCTTGTAGTGGAATAACCAAGTAGGAATTCTTCATCACATTTCTTATCAAACTTGCCCAATCTAGTGCCTTTCTTCAAGATATAGCATTTGCAACCAAAGACCCGAAAATATGCAATGTTGGGCTTTCTACCATTCAAGAGCTCATATGGTGTCTTCTCTTGTAATGGGTGACAATAGAGGCGGTTGCTACAATAGCAAGCCGTGTTGATAGCTTCGCCCCAAAAAGATTGACTCACATTGTACTCACTAAGCATAGACCTTGCCATATCAATGAGTGTTCTATTCTTCCTCTCAACAAGGCCATTTGATTGAGGTGTGTTCTTGGCCAAGAATTGATGTCTAATTCCAAATTCATCACATAACTCATCAATTCTAGTGGTTTTGAACTCACTACCATTGTCACTTCTAACTCTCTTGATGGTTGTTTCAAACTCATTGTGAATGCCTTTGACAAATAATTTGAATGTTGCAAATACATCACTTTTGTCTACTAGAAAGAATACCCATGTGTATCTAGTGTAGTCATCCACTATCACAAAGCCATATTTGTTACCACCGATACTAGTGTATTGTGTTGGCCCAAACAAATCCATGTACAATAACTCAAATGCTTTACTAGTGCTCATCATGCTTTTCTTAGGATGGGTGTTTCCAACTTGTTTACCGGCTTAACAAGAGCTACAAAGCTTATCCTTTTCAAACACAACATCTTTCAAGCCTTTAACTAAATCATGCTTAACCAATCTATTCAATTGTTTCATTCCAACATGACCAAGCCTTCTATGCCATAACCAACCCATGCTAGACTTAGTGAACAAGCATGCAGATAATCTAGCTTCACTAACATTGAAATCAACCAAGTATAGATTCTTATATCTAAAGTCTTTGAAGATCAAGTTAGAGCCATCTACACTTATGATCTCTACATCATCTACCCCAAATATGCATTTGAATCCAAGATCACACAATTGAGCCACAGATAGCAAATTGAAATTCAAGCTCTCACTAGCAACACATTGGATATGCTCATGTCATTGGATATTGCAATCTTACCAAGCCCTTTGACCTTGCCTTTGCCATTGTCACCAAATGTGATACTATCATAACCATCATTGCCATTGGTGTTGATTGAGTTGAACATTCTTGCATCACCGGTCATGTGTTGAGTGCACCCACTATCAAGAACCCAATGCCTTCCTCCAGCTTTGTAATTGACCTACAAAAGAAGATCAATTCTTTTTAGGTACCCAAACTTGCTTGGGTCCTTGAAGGTTAGCCACTAAGCTCTTTGGTACCCAAATGGCTTTCTTCTTTGAGCCCATCCATGGTTTACCAATGAACTTAGCCTTCACACCATTTGTACCCTTGGTAAGCACATAGAAAGAATTAAGCTTAATGGAGGATACATTAGCATTTTTGCTCTTTATGACCAACTTGCTTGCAACTAGTGCAAAACCGATCATTGTTCTTTACAAAACTAGTCTTGTGAGGAGCAAAGGCCGCCTTGCCTTTCTTGGGGGTATAGCCCAATCCCTCTTTGTAGAGAGAAGCTCTTTGGCTACCCAAGCACATAAGCAAGCGGTCCTCACCACCATAAGCCTTAGCCAAGATATGAGTGAGCTTATTGACCTCCTTCTTGAGGTTCTCGTTCTCAACCACTAGTGAGGCATCACAAGTGTGACCATCACTACTAGATGAGATAGAAGTGGAAGTACTACAAGAAGGGTTAGTAGAAGCAACAATGATAGGCATAGATAGTGATTCATCAATTATATCACAAGTTAAACCAACATTGCAAGTTTCAACATGCTTCTTTTTATTTTGCTCATCAAGCAAAGAGGAATGAGCCTTTTCAAGCTTTTTGTGAGCTTTGCCAAGCTTCTCATTGGCTTCCTCTAGCCTCTCATGAGATGCATTGAGCTCATCAAAGGCTTGCTTAAGGGCTTTTAGTTCCTTATGCAAGCTTTTGCATTCCCTTCTCTTGATGTCAAAGTGTTCTCTAGCATCCTCTAGCATGTCAAATAATTCATCTTTGGTGGGTTCATCATCACTATCACTATCATGGTTATTTTCATTTTCATTTTCATCATCATGTTCTTCATCACTTTCATCATCACTAGTTTGTACCTTAGTGGCCTTAGCCATGAAGCATGATGAAGATTTGAAGAGAGAAGGCTTCTTATTGATAGCAATGCTTGCAAATGCCTTCTTCTTGGTGGTCTTGTCATCATCACTATCATCATCATCACTTGAGGAAGCATCACTATCCCAAGTGACCACATATGAACCACCTTTCTTCTTCTTGAAAGCCAACTTGTCCTTCTTCTCTTTCTTTTCCTTTTTATCCTTCTTCTTGTTCTTCTTGTTGTCATCATCATTGTCACTATTGTATGGGCATTGAGCAACAAGATGATCTTTGCTTCCACATTTGAAGCACCTTCTTGACTCTTCTTTGTTCTTGGATGAAGACTTCTTTCTTCTAGCATGGTAGCCCTTCTTCACCATGAACTTGCCAAATCTCTTGACAAATAGAGCCATCTTCTCATCATCATCATCATCCCAAGATTCATCTTCTTCACTTGATGTTTCTTGCTTAGCTTTGCCCTTGGATGATGTGGCCTTGAATGCCACACTCTTCTTCTTCTCATCCTTCTTCTCATCTTTCTTCTCCTTCTTTTTTTCCTTCTCATCTTCATCTCTATATGTATCATCGATCATGATGTCTCCCAACACTTGATTTGGTGTCATGGTGTCCAAACCACTCCTTACTAAAATAGTGACCAATGTGCCAAATCTTGAAGGTAAGCATCTCAAGAACTTATGGGAGAAGTCCTTGTCCTTCACCTCTTCTCCAAGTGCTTTGAGATCATTGATAAGAACTTGAAGCCTATGAAACATCTCTGGCACACTCTCATCCTCCATCTTGAAGCTTGCAAACTTCTCCTTGAGAATGTAAGCCTTTGCACCCTTCACGGCTGGAGTGCCCTCAAATGATTCTTCCAACTTCTTCCAAGCCTCATGAGCCATCTCAATATTCTTGATTTGCTCAAATGTTCTCTCATCGATTGCATCATGAATAGCACTTAGAGCAATGTCATTGTTTTAGAGAAGCACTTCTTCGGCCGCGGTGGGATTCTCTGGATCACCAATCTCAATTTTGGTTTCTACCACCTTCCACACCTTTCTATTGATTGACTTGATGTGTGTGGTCATCTTTGACTTCCAATAAGGATAATTTGTGCCATCAAATTGGGGTGGCTTCTTGGTGTTGCTGATTTGAGCCATTTTTACACCGAAGGTTGTTAAGCCTCAAATCATGGTGACCTCGGCTCTGATACCACTTGAAAGGTTCTAATGGCTAGAGGGGGGGGGGCAAATAGCCTAATAAAATTTTCTACAACAACACTTACCAAAATGGTTAGACAAATATGAGGCGAAGCAAGTATTGCGCTAGCCTACTCAAAATGCAAGCCACCTATCACAATTCTAGTTTAGATCGTGTCTATTCACACAATAGCTTTGACACTACTCTATGTTAGTGTGCTCTCAAAGGCTAACTAAAGAGCCACACCAACCAAGCAAGCAAGCTCTCATAACTAGCTACACTAAGAGCTTGTCAACTAGTTTGTGATAATGTAAAGGGAGTGATCAAGAAGGTTATACTGCTGTGTAAATGAAGGAACCAATCAATCACAAGGATGAATAACAATGAAGAACAATCACCTTAGAATTAATGATGAACACAATGATTTTTTACCGAGGTTCACTTGCTTGCCGGCAAGCTAGTCCTTGTTGTGGCGATTCACTCACTTGGAGGTTCACGCGCTAATTGGCTTCACACGCTAAACCCTCAATAGGGTGCCGCACAACCAACACAAGATGAGGATTGTAACCCCTCTGGTGTTTTGACCTATCACTAAAACTTGACATGTCATCATATGCATTGCAAAGCATTCATAAAGTAGAAAATTTTGAATGCATTCACTAAATAAGCTTTATTTCATAAGTTGTTATTTTATGTGATGTAATGTGATCCAAAACTCTAAATAAAGATCATGACCATAAGGGTCAAATTTCATGTGATCATGTGAGACCATGTGTCATTTGACTCAAATAACCCTAATGGGCCATGTTACTGGTCAAAAATCGTGGTTAAGTAAAAAGGTAAACAAATTAAATTTGAATTCAAATTCAAATCATAAAAGTCCTTTTTGCCCTTTCTGTCTATTTCAAAATCCATTTGGAATTTGGGGGTGTGACAAAAAGCAAAGTTGAAGCTTATTTTATAAGGATCAACTTTGGTATTCAAAGTTTTTAAAGTTTACTTATAAAATTTGGAGTAATTTTGAAATAATTCAAATGCTCAAATGCACCCCAAATTCAAATTTCAAAATGGAGGTAGAATTTGAAAATGTTCATTTAAGCAAAGTTATAGAACTTTTGATTTTGAACAACTTTTATTTTTGGAGATTTTCAACTTCTTTAGAAATTTTAGGAGTAATTTATAAAATGGACTCAGTGGCAATTCTGTAAATTTTTCAAAAATCGAGTTGACAGCAGAGCGCCACCGCCTACTCGCCACCGAGCTACTGCCGTCGACCGTCTTCACCGCTTCCTCGCACGGTGACACATTTTTGTCGCTGTGGCAACCTCGTTTAGGAGCTGGCGAAGCTGGACGCACCTTCCCCTTCTATAAAGAGGAGCACCCGCTATCGTCGTTCTTCTTTTTCTCCCGTCTGCTCGCCGCCGGTGACCTTGCTGTGCTTGCAAAATTCATCCTCACCGTAGCACCTCCTACCAATTGCGTTTGCCAACATCTCCGCCTCGCCCTACCACTCCTTCTAGGTCTGCTCGCCTCGCCTCTAGCAGTCCAGCACCACCGCACGACGTCTTCTTCCTCGGAGCCGACCGAAGCATTGCCACCGCTGACCTCACCGTGGCCAGGATGCTCCAGTCCATCTCCGCCTTTCCCAAGCACACCGTTGTGTTCGCGGTGAGCTCCTAAGCATGATGCTCTCTCTGTTTTAGTCTCTACCACATTGTAGCCGGTGTTGTGCCGTGCACCGCCGTGTCTGCACCACCATGGCCGCCATGGCCGGCGTAGAGCTTCCTCTAGTGTGCCTACTGATGTTCTGGGTGTCGGGGTATGTTCATAGGGTTGTGTTGGTCATGCTAGAGCTGTCCACCTCGCTGGAGTCTTGTCGTCGGTGCGTTTTGGCTGACCGGAATCGTCAGCGCCGTCGTGTGTCCTATTTTGTGTCGCTGACAAGCGGGTCCTGGCTGTCAGTGAGAGAAGAGGGAGAGAACAGTGAGATTTTGGTATTTTCTAAATTTTGAATAGTGCAGTAACTTTGGAAATTCAAAGGAAAATAATTACAGCTCCAAAAATTCTGAAAATTTGTGTGTAGCTTCTGTACATGTTCTATTATGGTTTAAAAATATCAAACTTGAAATTTGAATAAATTTTTAACGTTCAAAAATTCAGTCAATTAATTGATAAATGCAATTTCCATATTTTTGTAGGCCACTGTATAACTCCAAAAATTATGAAAATTGTTTTGGTATAATAATTTGTCATGAGAAAACTTGCATAAAATTTTGAGGTCATTTGGAACAAGTTCATTTTGAGCTTAATTCCAAATTAATTCAAAAATGGATAAAAGAAAACCCTAAGTGTTAGTTTAGGGTTTGATCTTGTTTGGTCATGTTTTGTGACCAGTAGGGTTTCAAGATCAATTTAGTCAAGTCACTTAGGTCATAAGCCCTAGGTCATTAAAGTTTGGTTAGAGTATAGTTAATGAATGATTTCGTTCATTAAAGGAAGAACTTTAGAGTGAAACTTTGGGTAGTTCTTTAGAAGCATGTAGGGTTTCTTAGTAAACATTCTTGTGTGGTCCTTGATGGTAGAATTGCAAGTTGGTTTTGTTAGCTTGCAACTATACCGTGAAGGAAAGTTGTACTCAAGGTGTTATTATATTTCATGCACCATGAAAGCATCATGTTTACATTATCATCATGTTGAAGCATATGTTATTATTTCGTGTAGAATCCAAGAGTGAACCGATCCTAGTTGATCAAGTTGTGAAAGAATCCCTGATTGTCTCGGGATTCGATATTTGTGGTACTGATCCAGAACCCGAGATTGTCAATGAAGGCAAGCCCCGGTTTATGCATTAAACCATTACCTTGTTTACTTTGAAAAGTTTATCACCTATGTTACCTATTGCATTAAGTTGATTAATTCAAATGTTACCTACTTGATGCATTGCCTACCTTGTTAATTGTTTACCATCCTTGAAGATGATTTCATTTACAAAGGCATAGAATGCTTAGTATGCTTTATGGTGGGCTTTCAAAGTAAAAGTTTTGATACACTCAAAGATGGCATTCTGGCCAAAGAAAGAAAGAAGATAGAATGAACTAGAGACTAGTCGGGTGACTTATCTTGAATGTTGGGTAATGTTGCCGACTATGTTGCTTAAAGGCCACTGATTGTGGATCTTCTAAACGAGACACTTTGTAGTACTGGTCACATACTCCGGTAAGCCTACTTCGGCTAATCCGATACTAAGACGAATGCCCATGCACTGGGAGTGGAGGGATGGCGGGAGTAGCGTGTACCCTTGTGGCTGGAATGTGGCCAGATTAGAGGTGTGCTGTGCTCTCAGGTGGCATGGAGATGGCTTAGTATAGGAGGATCCGGTAGCGAGTTTGATATATGCAAGATTAAGTTCTACATATGTCATGTGATAAGGAATCCCCAGCTGGGACTTGAATCAATTTGAATTGCCGGTGCTCCACAGATATGGAGACTCGTTTCATTACAGAAGCAATGCAGGACTGGTGAATTACTAAAATTTGAGAAAAGGAATGGAATGAAAAGGATTGGAACATGGAATATGAACACTTAGTTGAGATAATGAACTAAGAAGACTTAGGGGTAAAAACTTGAAAATAGGATCAAGAATAGTAAGCTTTTGGCAAAGAACTTTTGAATCTTGCTACATCCTTACCTTGCCCCAACACCTGCATCTCTAAAGTCTATCACCCCCTTTTACGCTAGGTTAGTCTTGTTGAGTACTTTTGTACTCAGGGTTTGTTAACCCTTGTTGCAGGTGAGTCGCATGCACAGGCTTGTTTTGGTCTCTGCTGCTTGTCAGTGTTTGAAGTCAATGACGATGAGGAATGATGAATGGCCTTTGGACAAGGCACTAGTTTGTATGAAAAATAATGTTAATGTAATATTATCCCACTACTATGGTTGTATGACACTTATAGTTTTGTAAGTTTAAAACAACTGGTTTGTAATATTAAAACTTAAATCTTCCGATTTATAATCTTTGATATGTATATTGAAAACTATTGTAATCTGTAATGTCTGTGATTGGGATCCTGTTCGGAAAAGATTCGTGGATGATTTGGGTTTCCCGAGGACACCCGATAGACCTGTTAAGTTGTTGGGAACTTGTGTACGCTATCAAAGGTCTGTTGAGACAACAATAGATGCACATGGGCCCGATTTCTTCGGAGGTTCTGCCACAGCTGGTATCAGAGTAGGTCCTATCTAAGATCATTGTAGGTTACTTTGGAAAAACCTTCAAATTGATTTGGATCAAAGAAAGTAAACTTGATATTTTAAGTTCAAATTTCTTTCTTCTTACCTCTGATATAGCCTCAATCCTATCTTATTTGAAAGTTTGTGGTGGATAATATGATTAGGTTTGTCCTATGTATTAATAATCTAGTACTTTTGATTATATAAATCTTTTGTACCTGGATTCGTAAGATCGATTCATGCATCATGCTTGAACACCTTGCATAATAATTCCCCTTAAAAGTGGTTGGGTAAGTAATGTCAATCCCATTCTTGCTAACCTCCATTATCCGCAAGCTATTCTTATAGTCCTACCCTAACTTCTATAGGCTATGGCAAAGACCAAGATAACTGCACGCAAGTCCACCGGACCTCACGGAGTCCCTCGTCACTAGTTGGCACCATGAAACCATGAGCTTGGTGAAGGAAGTTCCAGGACCTTAGGAGATGAAGGATCTTCAAGCAATCCCACCAACATCGAGAACCTTACCATGGAGCTCAACACTCTTCGTCAAGCTCATGCTAAAGATCAAGAGAAGCTGGCAGAAATGCAAAGGGACATCACCATGAACACCGAGTTGCGGAATGAAGCCTGGACACGAGAGGATGCGGCCAATGAACGCATCCATGAGTTGGAGTTCTACGTAGAAGACCTAGAGATGGACAATGCCATTCTTCATGAGAATGTTCACATGATGTACGCTCAACTTCATCCTCCTCATGGGGATGGTGAAGTTACAGATGAAGAAATGATTATAGATCCAGGAGAAATCCATGATGAAGAAGAGGAGGAGGACCCTGAGGAATTAGTGTACTTCTCAGATGAAGATGAGGTTTCGTCCGGTATGGACACAGACGCCGATGACTGAGAGCTTGGAGTAGTAATAATTCCTTTACTGCTTTTCTAGTAAACCAGGGTTGTCTTGTGGGATACAAGACATGTAATATAAATAAGTAACCCTTTGTAGCATGAAATCTTTTAATTGCTTTCAATAAATAAGAATGTAAATAAGCGTGTCTCTCTAACAGATGCCTCGTGATGAGGACATGGCACCTTCGGATACGAACAATGATTATAAGGTGCACTCATTCCTACATTTGCATAGTGGCTTTGGTTATAATTCACTTGGTTCCACATGTACATGTCACTATTTGATTGTAGGTTCAAATGTGTTTCATAATGAAAGTTCATCAAAGTTGAACTTTTGGTTCGTCGGCAGCCCGACAGTGCCTCATTGGGAAGGCCATAACTTATCCATCCGGAGTGTGATCGAGGTCAATGAGCATTTGATGGAAAGCTTGTTTGATAGGCTTTCAAATAGATCTAGGTCCATCTCAATATCACGTCAGCAAGGCCTCCAAATCACCAATATATTCTGTTGCTATTTCTGACGAGAGCTACACTGTCGTCATGGGCTTGTTAGACATCCTTGGGACCCAGGCCCAAGTTGAAGCACGCCCCAAGAAGATGGAGAACACCTAAGAGATGGCCTTGGATGTCATGCTTCTTGGCCACCACCTTAGAAGGCCAGCAAGGACGTCCAAGCCAAGCCAGAGGCCCAGTCCAATCCGAGTTTGAGTCTGCCTCGGCCGTCAGGACCAGTCTACAATAAAACGGACGCCCAAGATGCATCCGAACTCCGTTTTCAATGATCCACATATGGATGGAAAGCTAAATTGATAAGGAAGCCAATCCAAGTGGTTTCAAGTCAAAACCTCTTCGGAATCAACGGGAATAGTCGAAACAATTCAGTGTCCAGAATCTGCAAGGGTGCTGCGACACCTACTTTTGGTCTGTTGGACCGTGTATCATGTTTGGGCCCATTAGGGGGCACGTCCAGGGTAGGCGATGACCCTAAGACCTTTATAATCATACGCCGCCACCGTCATTAGGTTTTGGGTTTTGTTTTAGATCAATCTATCATTGAACAGTCGCCGTTATCGGTTTGCAAGACCCCAACTTTGAGTGCTTAATCATTCATCTGCAATTGTCACTTTAATTGAGTTGCTTTTTATCTTGTTCTTGCTTGTGTTCTTTGATTTGTAGCAAGGATTAGCCTTCTTGGTGAGGTCAACCGGATTGTGACACGGTTGATAACCAGAGGAGACATGGTGCTAAGGTTGCAGGGTTTGGGTCTTTGTGATCTGAAGCCGGATCGGTGTGTTGCTCTCCGAACAAATCGTTGTTTATTTTGAACCTGACGGAAGATCGGGATCCCCGTTCCCATGAAGTGGTAATCAAAGCTAAGGTATACCATCAGGTTCACTTTTATTCCCTAGTTTGAGTGTTTCGCATTCGTTCTATAGTCCAGTGCCATACTTTTATTTCCTATCCTATAACCTTCCGTGCCATAGCCTTTGCATATTTCAGTTTTAGATTCCGTTGTTGAGTTTGTGTCCTAGGTCAAAGTCTTGTTGCTGGTTTAGATTGTGTTCTTTTCTAGTTTGTGTTGATCCCTCCATCCACCGCTATTCCGTATCACCATCGGTTTGCATCTTGTGTCCACTAAAACCCTTATTCGAGCAGCTTCCTTAAAACAGTCATAACTTTTGCATCCGAACTCGAAAAGGGGAAAATTTTATATCTACGGAGAACGCCAAAAAATTTTAGATCTATTTCATCCCAGCAAAGTTGGGTTCGCAAAAATTAGATTTATGAAATTCGATTAGGAAAATTGAGTTTCTGGGCCCACAAGTTTTGGTATCCTTTTTAGAGCACAGTCCTAATTTTCTATAGGCCACATCTTTTATTCAATTGAGCTCAATTTTTTGTGGTTTATTCTTGTATGCTCCTTGCTGAGAAAAAATATGAAAAGAGCAAAAGCAAGAAAAAAAAGATTGGACAAAAAAAATAAAAGAAAAAAATAGTAAAAGAGAATAGAAGATATCGAAAAGGAGCACATAAGGAACACTCAATAGCTCTATTGTTTGTGGTACCTTTTGCCTTGTTCATATCCGTTGCTACCTTTAATACTTGTTTCCTTTCATCCTTATTTCCTCTCTTGTTTATCACAACTAGTGATAGGAACACGTATAGGCCAGCAACTAGGACAAGTGCTCTGGACATTTATTCAATATTGCTGTCTGTCACTGACTTGTGTGCCACATATATATTTGTTTTTTTTCATGCCTCCCAAGCTCCACATATATACTTCAGATCATTACAGAAAAAAGGTCCTTGCAATCTCGGTACCACTGCCTCACAAGTATCATGAACCAGCTGCCAGTTGTATCGCCCACTGCTTGCATTGGTAAGAACTTTGTAAGAGCTTGGTAAGACGCTTCCACTTGCTATAAAAAGTGACACCACTGCAACCACATAGTCATTTGGTAGGGATAACCTTCACTGTTTGTTCCTTGTTTTTATGTTTACAATGACAGGTTGTTTGTATCCACCGACTTATGATGGTATAGGTGCTGATGAGTACATGGAGTGGGAAATTGCCATCGATAACATATTTGCTACTCGCTTTATGTGTCCAAGGAGGAAGGTAAAAATGCAGCTAGTGTTTTGCGACATTCTGCTTTATCTTGGTGGGAGTCTTTAGATCCTTCTGATAAACCTCAAACTTGGAATGATATGAAACTTCTTATGCAAGAAACCTTTGTTAATCCACCTCCTGTTTTGATTTCATATGATGAGGTGCACCATTTGGAGGATGAATCTGTTGTTATTCCTCTTGCTATGACTAACCTTTTGCAGGATAATATCCATAAGCAAGAGGATGACATGAAAGAAAATGAGGAGCTCACAACCTCATATGCAAATTCAGAACCATCACTTCACAATGCACCTATTACTCCTGCTGAGAACACAGGTAATGCCCATGGTGCTACACTCACGGAAGGTGAAAATTGTCTTAATGTACTAAATTTTTCCACAAACCATGCTATCATAGAGCAATTGTTAGTGGAACCCTCTCTTGATTTATCTTTGTCCCATGATAATTTGCTTGATGTTCCTTGTGATAAAGATGAATTAGTTGATGATGCTTCAGTTTTCCATGTTTTGGAACCAATTACTTATGCTGAACATAAATGTTTGCTTCCCATTGCTACCAAAAAAAAGAAAAGAAATTATTGTATTCTTCAAATACTTTGGGTTATATTGAGTTTGATACTTTATATGCTCTTAGTAGTTTAGAAGAGAAACTTAAATGTGTTGAATTGCCATGGTTGTCTACTTGTACATATCATTTTATTGGAAAATATAATTGTAAAGGAGAGTACATGGTGCATCGTGTCTATATTTGTTCAACTCTGAAATCTGCTAATATTGCGCAAAAGTATGATCAACCAAAGGATTCCAATTGCTATAATCTTGTCATGTTGAGTTTCCCTAGTTTTGTTATAAAGAAACATGTTAAATTTTAAGAAGGGGAGCAATGTTGGCTACTACCAACAACATTTCCTTCAGCTAATCCCAAATCGAGGACGGTTTGTTGTCAAGAAGGGGAGGATGATGAGGACATGGCACCTTCGGATACGAACAATGATTATAAGGTGCGCTCATTCCTACATTTGCATAGTGGCTTTGGTTATAATTCACTTGGTTCCACATGTACATGTCACTATTTGATTGTAGGTTCAAATGTGTTTCATAATGGAAGTTCATCAAAGTTGAACTTTTGGTTCGTCGATAGCCCGACAGTGCCTCATTGGGAAGGCCATAACTCATCCATCCGGAGTGTGATCGAGGTCAATGAGCACTTGATGGAAAGCTTGTTTGATAGGCTTTCAAATAGATCTAGGTCCATCTCAATATCATGTCGGCAAGGCCTCCAAATCACCAATAAATTCTGTAACTATTTCTGGCGAGAGCTACACTGTCGTCATGGGCTTGTTAGACATTCTTGGGACCCAGACCCAAGTTGGAGCACGCCCCAAGAAGATGGAGAACACCTAAGAGATGGCCTTGGACGTCCTCCTCCTTGGCCACCACCTTAGGAGGCCAGCAAGGACGTCCAAGCCAAGCCAGAGGCCCAGTCCAATCCGAGTTCGAGTCTGCCTCGGCCGTCAGGACCAGTCTGCAATAAAACGGACGCCCAGGACGCATCCGAACTCCGTTTTCGATGATCCACATATGGATGGAAAGCTAATTTGATAAGGAAGCCAATCCAAGTGGTTTCATTTCAAAACCTCTTCGGAATCAACAGGAATAGTCGAAACAATTCAGCATCCAGAATCTGCTAGGGTGCTGTGACACCTACTTTTGGTCCGTTGGACTGTGTATCGTGTTTGGGCCCATTAGGGGGCGCGTCCAGGGTAGGCGATGACCCTAAGACCTTTATAATCATACACCGCCACCGTCATTAGGTTTTGGGTTTTGTTTTAGATCAATCTGTCATTGAACAGTCACCATTATCAGTTTGCAAGACCCCAACTTCGAGTGCTTAATCATTCATCTGTAATTGTCACTTTAATTGAGTTGCTTTTTATCTTGTTCTTGCTTGTGTTCTTCGATTCGCAGCAGGGATTAGCCTTCTTGGTGAGGTCAATCGGATTGTGACATGGTTGATAACCAGAGGTGACGTGGTGCTAAGGTTGCAGGGTTTGGGTCTTTGTGATCTGAAGCCAGATCGGTGTGTCGCTCTCCGAACAAATCGTTGTTTATCTTGAACCTAACGGAAGATCGGGATCCCCATTCCCATTACCTCATCCTATCACCCAAGCTAGTGCAAGTAACTCGCAAGACCATGATGATATCCCAAATCCTCCACCAATGCCTCCGACTATGGCAGATGCCATAGCCGCACTCGTCAATGCAACGGTAGAGAATGCTAGGTTGTTAAGGGAATTGGATTAGAACCAACACGCACCACACCCTAATCGTGGCCGCCGTAATAATGGAAATAACGAGTCAACCTATATTGATTTTACTAACACATGTCCACCTGTGTTCTCTAAGGCAGAAGAGCCTTTAGAAGCTAACGATTGGCTCCAAACAATAGAGCAAAAGTTTGAGCTAATTCACTGTACCGAGATTCAGAAACCAAGGTTTGCGGCATAGCAACTCTGAGGAGCTGCTGGTGCCTGGTGGGCAAATTTGGTAGCTGTACAGCCCGCTGGTCACCAAATCACTTGGATGGAGTTTAAGGATGCCTTCAGGGCACACTATATTCTAGATGGTGTGATGACCATGAAGTTAGAAGAGTTTTTGGCTCTTAAGTAAGGGGAGCACCCGGTGATGCACTATGTTGGACGCTTCAATCACCTGTCACATTATGCTATAGAGTATGTGAATACTGACAGGAAGAAGAATCATTTCCTAAGAGGCCTGAACACCAAACTTCAGACCATGATGGCAACTTGTGGCAACGCAACTTATCATGAGACAGTCAACATTGCTATCGCTTTAGAGGAGAATTACCACCAACATAAGGAGGCGAAGAAAAAGAGAGTATCTGCTTCTAGATCGTCATGTGGAAAGTGTCAAAAGATGGTCTACCATCCTCAGAATCATGGCCGTGCGCCATTCCGCCCACAACAAGGCCAAAGCAGGCAGCAAATCTTTATTTGCCCTGCAATTAATACGCCTTATCCTCATCAAGCACCGCAGCAGCAAAAGAATACAAATAATGCAAACCGCACTGCTACTCCCCAGAATCACAATTATACATGTTATAATTGTGGTAAACCCGGACACTTTTCCCGAGAATGTCCGTATCCCAGGAAGAGTGATCCTAATTGATATGAACCCGCTAGGGTTTGTTCCTGATCTTTCGATGAAAGGTGTGGGATAACTCGATTGATGGGTGGAGACGACGTTCATGGCCCAACTATAGCCTTCCAAGCTATGCCTTAGCAACCAATACACCACCTCCAATGGCTGCCGCGATCTTGTGGAGTGCGTCACCCAGCCACTAGGGCACTCGTCCTGCAAGCAATCGAGGAACTAGCAAGAACAAGTATAGCAAGTACTGAATTACTAGATGTAATTGAAAGTTTCAAACTCAATCTCAATTAAGGTGGGGTTCTGAAGACAAGAAGACAGGCGGCTGATCCAGCACGCGCACTTACAAGCAAGTAGCGGGAGCTAAACTTGATCTAAACAAAACCCGCCTATTCTTGGTGGTGGCTAAGGAGTATATGAAGGTGGAAGGATGACTAGGGGGGTGTTGGGGTCATTCTCCAACCCTAGGATGCATCCCTAATGGACCCAACTTGATACACGGCCCATTGGACCAAACTAAGGTGATGCAGCACCTTTGGACAGACAAGCTTTCAGTTGTAATTCAGTCACTATGGCTGCCTCAAAACAGATATGGACTTGATTATAGATCCCTTTCGGTCCTCTCCCTGGTTCCTAACCAAAACAAGAGTGCACGTGTCTCCATGGTCTAAATATGATGGATAGGAACTCAAGAGTGAACTTACTTGATGATTAATGTGATGAGCACAGGCGCGAGTAATAGGACTAGAAACTGGTACTCGTGTCGGTGTGGATGTATCGTTGGTGTTGATGTCCTCATCATCCTCCCCTTCTTGCATTTGAGTCGTCCTCGACTCAAGCTTGTCTTCTTCTCCCAAATATGGCTTCAAATCTACAATGTTAAATGTGGGACTAACCCCAAATTCTGTAGGCAGATCGAGTTTATATGCATTATCATTAACTTTCTCTAACACTTTAAATGGTCCATCAGCCCTAGGCATCAATTTAGACTTTCTAAAATCAGGAAACCTATCCTTTCTCAAGTGCAACCAAACTAAATCTCCAGGTTCAAATATTAGTTCCTTTCTACCTTTATCACCAGCAAACTTATATTTAGCATTCATACGCTCTATGTTTTCTTTAGTTGTTTCATGCAGTTTTAACAACAATTCAGCACGCTTAGTAGCATCAAAATTTAGTTTTTTAGAAGATGGCAAAGACATCAAATCAATAGGAGCATGAGGCAAGAAACCATAGACAATCTGAAATGGGCACATCTTTGTAGTAGAATGCAGCGAACAATTATAAGCAAATTCAATATGAGGCAAACAATCTTCCCACATCTTAATGTTCTTCTTTAAAACAACCCTTAACATAGTAGACAAAGTTCTATTGACAATTTCAGTTTGACCATCGGTTTGGGGATGACATGTAGTAGAAAACAAAAGCTTAGTCCCCAGTTTTCCCCATAAAGTCTTCAAAAAATGACTCAAAAATTTAGCATCACGATCAGAAACAATTATGTTGGGCACACCATGCAAACAAACAATTTCTCGAAAGAACAAATTAGCAATATGAGTAGCATCATCCATTTTATGATAGGGTATGAAATGTGCCATCTTAGAAAATCTATCAACAACCACAAACACACTATCACGTCCCTTCCTAGTCCTGGGCAAACCCAACACAAAATCCATAGAAATATCTTCCCAAGGAGCATTAGGAACAGGTAGAGGCAAATACAAACTATGTGGATTTAACCGTGACTTAGCCTTTTGACATGTCGTGCAACGAGCAACAAACCTCTCCACATCTCTTCTCATCTTTGGCCAAAAGAAATGACCAACAAGTATATCCTCTATTTTCTTAGCTCCAAAATGCCCCATCAAGCCACCTCCATGCGCTTCCTGCAGCAACAACAAATGAACGGAGCTAGCTGGAATGCATAGCTTGTTAGCTCTAAACACAAACCCATCACTAAAGATGAATTTGTTCCAACCTTTCCCATCTTTACAATGCAGCAACACATCTTTAAAATTAGCATCATTAACGTATTGGTCCTTAATTGTTTCTAATCCAAAGATTTTATAATTAAGTTGATTCAGCAAGGTATATCTCCTAGACAAAGCATCAGCAATAATATTCTCTTTCCCTTTCTTGTGCTGAATAACATAAGGAAAAGATTCAATAAATTCAACCCACTTAGCATGCCTATGGTTCAATTTTCCTTAACTACGAATATGCTTCAAAGACTCATGATCAGAATGAATAACAAACTCTTTGGGCCACAAGTAATGCTGCCATATTTCTAATGTGCGAACAAGAGCATACAATTCCTTATCATATGTAGAATAATTTAGAACAGGCCCGCTCAATTTTTCACTAAAATACGCAACATGTTTACCTTCTTGTAACAAAACACCACCCAGTCCAATTCTGCTAGCATCACATTCAAGCTTAAAAGTCTTATTAAAATCAGGAAGTTGGAGGAGAGGTGCATGTGTCAACTTATCTTTTAGCATATTGAAGGAGTTCTCTTGTACTTTGCCCCAACTAAAAGGCACTCCCTTCTTTGTAAGCTCATTCAAAGGTGCGGCAATGGTACTGAAGTCCTTCACAAATCGGCGATAGAAACCAGCAAGTCTTAGGAAACTCCGCACTTGTGTGATAGTCTTTGGTACAGGCCATCCCTGTATAGCTTCTACCTTGGCTTGATCAACCTCAATTCCCTATAGAGTCACAACATAGCCAAGAAAAGACACACGATCGGTGCAAAAGGTGCACTTCTCAAGGTTACCAAATAAACGTGCATCTTGTAAAGCATTAAAAACAGCATGTAAGTGATCAAGATGTTCATCCATAGATTTGTTGTAAATCAATATATCATCAAAGTAGACTACAACAAATCTTCCAATGAAAGCACGCAGAACCTCGTTCATTAACCTCATGAAGGTACTAGGTGCATTAGTTAACCCAAAAGGCATGACTAACCACTCATATAAACCAAATTTAGTTTTGAAAGCAGTTTTCCATTCATCTCCCAATTTCATACGAATCTGGTGGTACCCACTTCGCAAATCAACTTTGGAAAACACATTAGCACCACTCAGTTCATCAAGCATATCATCCAATCGTGGAATAGGGTGTCGATATCAAATGGTGATATTATTAATAGCTCTACAATCAACACACATACGCCATGTTCCATCTTTCTTAGGCACTAAAATGATAGGAACAGCACAAGGACTAAGGGACTCACGCACATAACCTTTGTCGAGTAGTTCTTGCACTTGTTGTTGAATTTCCTTCATTTCTTCCGGATTAGTCCTGTATGGCGCACGGTTTGTCAAAGATGCACTAGGAATAAGATCAATTTGGTGCTCAATCCCTTGTATTGGTGGCAGCCCCGCTGGTATCTCACTTGGAAAAACATCCAAAAACTCCTGCAAAATGTTAACAACAGCAGGGGGGCAAAGAATGCTGCATATCGTGAACTGAAATCAAAGCTCCCTTGCATACCAAAGCATAGGCAACAGAAGTGGAAGCAACCAATTCATTAATATTAGATTTAGTAGCAAGCAAGCAATGTCCTTTCAATTTTATCTCATCTTTGTTACTACTAACAGATTTGACATTTTTATCGATCTCAGATTTAGTTTTCTTAGCTTTAGCAACATCATCACGCACAATAGCTTTAGGAGACATAGGAAGCAAAGCAATTTTCTTATCATGGTGTATGAGAGAATACATATTTGATCTACCATGATGCATACAATCTGTATCAAATTGCCATGGTCTACCTAGCAGAATATGACAAGCTTCCATAGGCACAACATCACACTCAACAACATCATGATATGATCCAATAGCAAAATGAATTCGTACCAATCTCGTTACCTTAACCTTACCACTATTGTTGAGTCATCGAATGTGATATGGATGTGGATGCGGTTTGGTTGTAAGTGCAAGCTTCTCTACCATATCGCTGCTAGCTAAGTTGTTGCAGTTACCTCCATCAATTATTAAACGGCACGAACGCTCTTTAATGACACACTTTGTTTGGAACAGTGTATGCCGCTGATCTTGCTCCACCTTCTCCATTTGTGCGCTAAGCACACGCTGCACAAGGAGGCTCTCATAATGATCTGCATCCTCTGCACCAATCTGCTCTTCTGGTTGTTCCTCACTTCCTACATGATCAGTAGCAAGCAAAGCAAGTGTATCTGCATCAAAATCACTAGCAGAGGAATACCCACCATCATCTTTGATGACCATAACACACTTGCTTGGATAGCATGCATCACATGTCCATATCCCTTGCACCGATGACACTGAACGTCTCTTGTTCTACCTGTAGATGCCATGGATGAAGCACTCGCAGCAGGCTTCTGGGTCGTCTTTGCCACTGAATTTGCGGAAGTAGCACGAGGTTTGTCGCTGGATGTCAGCATAGGAGCATGTGTAGTTGGAGTAGTAGTCATGCGGGGCTGCCATGAATTAGTTTACCCTGCAAAAATATTATTCTTGGCACTGGCACGTCGCCCCTGCACTTCCCTTTCAGCTTTACAAGCAAGATGAAACAAACGGGTTACGTTAGTGTATTCTTTATAATCAAGGATGTCCCGGATTTCACGATTTAACCCACCCAAAAATCTTGCCATAGCAGGTTCCTCATCCTCATCTAAATTACAATGCAACATACCCATTTGCAATTCTTGATAATATTCTTCTACACTTTTAGCACCCTGCCTCAGTTGTTGCAATTTATTTAACAAATCACATGCATAGTAAGAAGGGACAAATCTGGCCCTCATGATTCGTTTCAAAGCATTCCAAGTTCGTGGTATGTTATTAGGATTTTTCTTGCCATGTTCTATCCACCAAACAGTAGCAAAATCAGTAAACTCACTAGTAGCAGCCCTAACACGTGTATTCTCAGGAAATTCATGACATGCAAACTTTTGATCAACGGCAATTTCCCAAGTAATGTATGCATCAGGATCATATTTACCATCAAAAGGAGATATCTTAAATTTTATCTTACTGAAAGCATCATTATTATTGGGTACCTCACGTCGGCGGTGTCCACCCATACCTCAACGATTATGGCGTAGGCGACGTCGGTCATGAGTGTCATGAGCATCATGTTTAGTATCAGCAATATAATCATCATCATAATTATCTTCGAGTCACTCTTTGTCCTTGTTGTCTTCATTATGCTGCTCTTTGTCTTTCGTGTGGAAGTCATCAAAACGCTTCAGAAGAGCAGCAAGGCTTCTGTCCATACGGGCAACAGATGCCTCCAATCCTATAAGCTTGGTGGTGGAGGCAAGTTTGGTGGCCTCCAATTGCCCAATCTTGTCATTAGTCACCTATAAATCTTGATCAAGTCCTTCTGTATGCAGCTGCACTTGCCTTGTAAAATGTTGAATGATGCCCTTGGTGCGAGGAGATTGTGGCCTCTTGTTAACATCCTCTGATCCTGACATGGTTTAAAAGACAAGGGCAACAAGAAAACAGGTGAAGAAATAAAAGCCCTACAGCTATTAGGATGTAGCTACTGCAAGGCGCTCACTATCAACCTGTTACAAAAGCTCTTACCAATTCTTACCTTGCTCAACAGGAGGGAACGGCAACCAACAAGTCTGCAACCGTGGAATGAAGTGTATCGGTGCCGCAACAACAACACCTGTCAAGCTGTAGTCGAAATATGTGGAGCTATAGGTGGGCTAAAGCAAGGAAGTACTAGCACCACGTTAGTCACAAAAGCAAGCTGAATAATCGTTCAACGGTGGTACTGTGCTGGTCCTAGCCTAGACCGTGCTAGAGACGCGAGCCTAGGCACAAAGGAGGTCACAACACACCACCGGAAACAATGGAGAAGCACAACGAACAGCCCCCCTTTTTTCTTTTTTTTTCCTGTTTTTTTTCTTTTTTTTTCTTTTTTTAGGGGATCCTTAAAACTGAATTATATAAACATAAAGACTTCACAGGAGTCACACACCACACAAACTTTTTTTGAAGGACAGGGGTATTCCGGTAAAAAAAGATTCGGTCTAGAGTAAAACTGAGCCAAAACGTATATCCAGGATGTGGAGAGTTTGAGTATAAGTAGGACTACTACTGCACAAAGATGTACTCAGATTCAGTCTCATAATAGCAACCAGGCAGCTGTCAATTCGGACTAAAAACCGATTCCAACTCGAACTCGACACCACGTGGGATTCGGTCTCCAACTCAGATTCCTACTCGGTCTTGAACATAAGGATGTATTTGGATTTAGCCAATAGAAGGTTTATATGTTAGCACACGACTGTGACTAGAATGTGACAAGAACTCGAAACTCTAAAGGACAAAACCTAAGACCAACAACTCGACACAACCGATGTAGTCGATGACTCAACAAACCCTAACTAAGCAGTGCTAGCAAAGGCTCAAGGGTTTATAGGATCACGGGTAAAACTAATCTACTATATTTTTTTTGGCTTTTCTGGACTATAGGAAAAATTAGAACAACGAAGGATTAGAAGACTCTCACCGATAAACCTTTCTCTAATTACCAACTGATATGAACCCGCTAGGGTTTGTTCCCGATCTTTCGATGAGAGGTGTGGGATAACTCGATTGATGGGTGGAGACGACATTCATGGCCTGACTACAGCCTTCCAAGCTGCGCCTTAGCAACCGATACACCACCGCCAATGGCTGCCGTGATCTTGTGGAGCGTGTCACCCAGCCACTAGGGCACTCGTCCTATAAGCAATCAAAGAACAAGCAAGAACAAGTATAGCAAGTACTGAATTACTAGATGTAAATGAAAGTTTCAAACTCAATCTCAATTAAGATGGGGTTCCGAAGACAAGAAGACGGGTGGCTGATCCAGCACGCACGCTTACAAGCAAGTAGCGAGAGCTAAACTTGATCTAAACAAAACCCGCCTATTCTTGGTGGTGGCTAAGGAGTATATGAAGGTGGAAGGACGACTAGGGAGTTGTTGGGGTCATTCTCCAACCCTAGGATGCGTCCCTAATGGACCGAACTTGATACACGGCCCATTAGACAAAACTAAGGTGACGCAGCACCTTTGGACAGACAAGCTCTCAGTCGTAATTCAGTCATTGCAGCTGCCTCAAAATAGATATGGACTTGATTCTAGATCCATATGAAAATAGACTTCATAAGGATTCCATGATGTACTTGAACACCCAATCCGAGTCCGTATGCGACTGTGGTGACCATCACAAGTTGGAGCTATCCTAGAGTCCGAATTTAGCCTCCGCGAATCCTTGTCCCTTTCGGTCCTCTCCCTAGTTCCTAACCAAAACAAGAGTGCACGTGTCTCCATGGTCTAAATATGATGGACAGGAACTCAAGAGTGAACTTACTTGATGATTAATGTGACGAGCATGGGCATGAGTAATAGGACCAGAAACTGGTACTCGTGTCGGTGTGGATGTATCGTTGGTGTTGATGTCCTCATCACTAATGCACCTAAAGCCCCTGTTACTCAAGCTCAGAATCAGTACAAGGGCAATGCTCCAAATAGTCAGAAGGGTCAGGCTGAGAAGAAAACTGGAAGGGTCTTCTATACTCAGGTGGAATCTATTCCAGAAGGAGAACTAGTAATGATTGGTATGTTTCCCATTGCTAAGCATCCTGCAATTACCTTATTTGATTCTGGTGCATCCCATATATTCATCAATCGTACATTTGTTGTGAAGCATGGGATAACTATTAGGGAAACAAAAGAACCATATCATATACAGTTGCCCGGGGGACGAATCTGTACAAGGGAGATAGTTCAGCATATACCTATTGATTTGGGAGGTTATGAGTTCCCTACCAATATGCTGATATTAAAGGATCAAGATATAGATGTGATCCTTGGTATGAACTGGTTAACTCAACACAGGGCTATCATAGATGTCATGCGTAGAACCATAAGGGTAAATGTACCTGACAGCAAAACCCAACTTCTCATCCAAGTTCCCTTTCCTAAGAGTACGGTTGGAACAGTCTATGCAACTACTGTTGAAGAAGCCGAGAAAGTTCCTGTAGTATGTGAATTTATGGATGTCTTTCCCAATGATCTACATGGTCTACCACTAGACCAAGATGTAGAGTTTAGAATTGATCTAAAACCAGGAATGACACATGTGTCCATAAGAGCATATAGGATGTCACCCAAAGAACTAGCAGGATTAAAAATCCAACTACAAGAGTTGTCAGACAAGGGTTTCATTCAACCTAGTTCATCACCTTGGGGATGCCCTGCTATCTTCGTGAAGAAAAAGGACCAAACCTTAAGGTTATGTATTGACTATCGGCCGTTAAATGAAGTCACCATAAAGAACAAATACCCCTTACCCCGAATTGATTTGCTTTTTGATCAACTTGCGGGAGCTAAGGTGTTCTCAAAGATAGACTTGAGATCAGGCTATCACCAGATTAAGATCATACGGGAAGATGTGCTGAAGACAGCGTTTACTACCCGATATGGTCTATATGAGTATTTAGTCATGTCTTTTGGACTGACCAATGCCCTGGCTCATTTCATGTACCTGATGAACTCAGTTTTCATGCCCGAGTTGGATAAGTTTGTAGTGGTGTCCATTGATGACATTCTTATCTATTCTAAGAGCAAAGAGGAACATGCGGAACATCTCTGCATTGTTCTACAACGATTAAGAGACCACAAATTATATGCCAAATTTAGTAAATGTGCATTCTGGTTAGAGGAAGTACAATTTCTGGGTCATGTGTTATCTGCTAAAGGTATAGCTGTTGATCCGAGCAAGGTAGAAGAAGTCCTTAACTGGAGAGCACCTATCACTGTTCATCAAGTTCGTAGTTTTCTAGGGTTGGCAGGTTATTATCGTCGGTTCATCCCTGACTTCTCTAGAATTGCAAAGCCGATTGCTGAACTGCTAAAAAATCAAACTAAGTTTGTATGGTCAACAGAATGTGAGAAGGCCTTTCAAACATTAAAGAAGTTGCTGACAACTACACCAGTATTAGCACAACCTGATATTGAGAGGCTGTTTGATATCTATTGTGATGCATCTGGAATTGGTATTGGCTGTGTTCTTATGCAAGAAGGCAGAGTCATAGCGTATGCTTCCAGACAACTCAAGAAGCATGAAGAACATTATCGCACCCATGATCTTGAATTAGCCACTGTTGTTCATGCACTCAAGGTTTGGCGACATTATTTATTGGGCAATATCTGTCATATCTATACGGATCACAAAAGTTTGAAATATATCTTCACTCAGTCAGAGTTGAATATGAGGCAAAGAAGATGGTTAGAACTTATTAAAGATTATGACTTAGAAGTGCATTATCATCCGAGCAAGGCTAATGTGGTTGCCGATGCCCTGAGTCGCAAGAGTCATTGACATTGTCTGACTGTGAAACCTATGCAACAAACATTGTGTCAAGTGATGGAGCATCTGAATTTACAAATCATAGAACAAGGTTCCATGTCCAATATTGCAGTTGAGTCCACTATTAAAGATCAGATCACTGCTGCTCAACGGAAAAGTAAGGGTATAGCCCATATCAAAGATAAAGTCAGATCTGAAAAACCAACATGCTTCAATATTGATGAATCTAATGTCGTATGGTTCAAAGATAGATTGGTAGTACCCAAAAGTCCAGAGCTGCGAAAGCAGATTCTTGATGAAGCTCATTCTACAAGATACTCCATTCATCCAGGTAGCAATAAAATATATCATGATCGAAGAAAGAGATATTGGTGGACCAAAATGAAAATAGAAATAGCTCAATATGTGGCCAAATGTGATATTTGTCAGAGAGTGAAAGCGGTTCACATGAAGAATACAGGTCCATTACATTCATTGCTAGTTCCATCTTGGAAGTGGGAAGATATCTGTATGGACTTCATTGTGGGATTGCCTAGGACATCTGCAGGCTACAATTCAATATGGGTTATTGTTGATCGCCTAACCAAGATAGCTCATTTCTTACCAGTCAGAGATAAATATCGAGTGGAACAATATGCAAAGCTTTATCTTGATAGAATCTTTAGTCTGCATGGGGCACCCAAGACCATTGTCTCTGACAGAGGGTCATTGTTCGTATCCAAGTTTTGGAAAAGTTTACATGAGTCTTTGGGAACCAAACTTATCCACAGTTCTGCTTATCATCCACAGATAGATGGACAGACTGAAAGGGTAAATCAAATTCTTGAAGATATGTTGAGGGCATGTGTCCTTTCCTATGGTGCTAAATGGGATGAATGCCTTCCCTTAGCTGAATTCTCATAAAACAATAGCTATCAAGAGAGCATTAAAATGGCCCCATTTGAAGCATTGTATGACCGTAGATTCTAGACACCTTTAAATTGGTTAGAAGCTAGAGAACGTTGGTTCTTTGGGCCAGATGTGGTCAAGGAAGCTGAACATAAAGTTAAACTCATACAAGCTAATATGAAGGTAGCTCAATCCCAACAGAAAAGCTATGCTGATAAGAGGAGACGACCGCTAGAATTTAAAGTGGGAGATCATGTCTACCTCAAGGTATCGCCGATGAAAGGAGTTCATTGTTTTGGGATTCGAGGAAAGTTGGCGCCCCGTTATGTCGGTCCTTTTCAAATCCAACAATGATGTGGACCGGTCACCTATCGCGTCAAGCTACCAGATCACATGTCAGTTGTGCATGATATCTTCCATGTATCCCAGTTAAAGAAGTGTCTTCAAGTACCTAACCAAATAATCGACTTTGGTGATGTAGAACTAGAACCTGATTTGACTTATGCTGAGTACCCCATTAGAGTCTTAGATCAGAAAGATCGAGTCACTCAAAGACGTACAATCAAGTTCTACAAAGTACAATGGAATCAACACACTGAAGATGAAGCTACTTGGGAGTTCGAGGATTACTTAGAAGAAAACTTTCCTGGCTTCTTTGCTTCTATTTAGTTGCAATACCTTGTCTATGTTGTAACTTGTCTCTTTTGTCAAAAGAATGGAAAACCCCCTCACTAGCTTTTTGAACAAAGTTATGATGTGTTAGTTTGACACATTTCCTTTTCCATTACTTAGCCTTAGGTTTTAAATCTCGGGACGAGATTTCTTTAAGGGGGAAGGGTTATAACACCTCTGGTGTTTTGACCTAGCACTAAAACTTGACATGTCATCATATGCATTGCAAAGCATTCATAAAGTAGAAAATTTTGAATGCATTCACTAAATAAGCTTTATTTCATAAGTTGTTATTTTATGTGATGTAATGTGATCCAAAACTCTAAATAAAGATTATGACCACAAGGGTCAAATTTCATGTGATCATGTGAGACCATGTGTCATTTGACTCAAATAACCCTAATGGGCCATGTTACTGGTCAAAAATCATGGTTAAGTAAAAAGGTAAACAAATTAAATTTGAATTCAAATTCAAATCATAAAAGTCCTTTTTGCCCCTTCTGTCTATTTCAAAATCCATTTGGACTTTGGGGGTGTGACAAAAAGCAAAGTTGAAGCTTATTTTATAAGGATCAACTTTGGTATTCAAAGTTTTTAAAGTTTACTTATAAAATTTGGAGTAATTTTGAAATGATTCAAATGCTCAAATGCACCCCAAATTCAAATTTCAAAATGGAAGCAGAATTTGAAAATGTTCATTTAAGCAAAGTTGTAGAACTTTTGATTTTGAACAACTTTTATTTTTGGAGATTTTCAACTTCTTTAGAAATTTTGGGAGTAATTTGAAAAATGGACTTAGTGGCAATTCTGTAAATTTTTCAAAAATCGAGTTGACAGTAGAGCGCCACCGCCTGCTCGCCATCGAGCTGCTGCCGCCGACCATCTTCACCGCTTCCTCGCACGATGACATGTTTTTGTCGCCGTGGCGACCTCGTTCGGGAGCCGGTGAAGCTGGACGCACCTTCCCCTTCTATAAAGAGGAGCGCCCACTGCCGTCGTTCTTCTTTTCCTCCTGTCTTCTCGCCGCCGGTGACCTTGCCATGCTTGCAAAATTCATCCTCACTGTAGCACCTTGTGCCAATTGCGTTTGCCAACATCTCCGCCTCACCCTACCGCTCCTTCCAGGTCTGCTCGCCTCGCCTCTAGCAGTCCAGCGAAACCGCACGACGTCTTCTTCATTGGAGCCGGCCGAAGCACCGCCACTGCCGACCTCACCATGGTCAGGATGCTCCAGTCCATCTCCGTCTTCCCCAAGCACACCGTTGTGTTTGCGGTGAGATCCTGAGCATGATCCTCTCTCCATTTTAGTCTCTACCTCGTTGTAGCCGGTGTTGTGCCATGCGTCGCCGTATCTGCACCACCATGGCTACCATGGCTGGCGTAGAGCTTCCTCTGGTGCGCCTACTGCTGTTCTAGGTGTCGGGGTAAGTTCACAGGGTTGTGTTGGTCATGCTAGAGCTGTCCACCTCGCTGTAGTCTCACCGTCGGCGCGTTTTCGCCAATCGGAATCGTCAGCGCCGTCGCGTGTCCTGTTTTGTGTCGCTGACAAGCGGGTCCTGGCTGTCAGTGAGAGAAGAGGGAGAGAATAGTGAGAGTTTGGTATTTTTTTAAATTTTGAATAGTGCAGTAACTTTGGAAATTCATAGGAAAATAATTACAGCTCCAAAAATTCTGAAATTTGTGTGTAGCTTCTGTACATGTTCTATTATGGTTTAAAAATATGAAACTTGAAATTTGAATAAATTTTTAATGTTCAAAAATTCAGTTAATTAATTGATAAATGTAATTTCCATAATTTTTTGTAGGCCACTGTATAACTCCAAAAATTATGAAAAATTGTTTTGATACACTAATTTGTCATGAGGAAGCTTGCATAAAATTTTGAGGTCATTTAGAACAAGTTCATTTTGAGCTTAATTCCAAATTAATTCAAAAATGGATAAAAGCAAACCCTAAGTGTTAGTTTAGGGTTTGATCTTGTTTGGTCATGTTTTGTGACCAGTAGGGTTTCAAGATCAATTTAGTCAAGTCACTTAGGTCATAAGCCCTAGGTCATTAAAGTTTGGTTAGAGTATAGTTAATGAATGATTTCGTTCATTAAAGGAAGAACTTTGGAGTGAAACTTTGGGTAGTTCTTTAGAAGCATGTAGGGTTTCTTAGTAAACATTCATGTGTGGTCCTTGATGGTAGAATTGCAAGTTTGTTTTGTTGGCTTGCAACTGTACCGTGAAGGAAAGTTGTACTCAAGGTGTTATTATATTTCATGCACCATGAAAGCATCATGTTTACATTATCATCATGTTGAAGCATATGTTATTATTTCGTGTAGAATCCGAGAGTGAACCGATCCTAGTTGAGCAAGTTGTGGAAGAATCTCTGGTTGTCTCAGGATTCGATATTTGTGGTACTGATCCGGAACCCAAGATCATCAACGAAGGCAAGCCCCAGTTTATGCATTAAACCATTACCTTGTTTACTTTGAAAAGTTTATCACCTATGTTACCTATTGCATTAAGTTGATTAATTCAAATGTTACCTACTTGATGCATTGCCTACCTTGTTAATTGTTTACCATCCTTGAAGATGATTTCATTTAGAAAGGCGTAGAATGCTTAGTATGCTTTATGGTAGGCTTTCAAAGTAAAAGTTTCGATACACTCAAAGATGGCATTCTAGCCAAAGAAAGAAAGAAGATAGAATGAACTAGAGACTAGTCGGGTGACTTATCTTGAATGTTGGGTAATGTTGCCAACTATGTCGCTTAAAGGCCATTCATTGTGGATCTTCTGAACGAGACACTTTGTAGTACTGGTCACATACTCCGATAAGCCTACTTCGGCTAATCCGATACTAAGACGAATGCCCATGCACTGGGAGTGGAGAGATGGCAGGAGTAGCATGTACCCTCGTGGCTGGAATGTGGCCGGATTAGAGGTGTGCTGTGCTCTTGGGTGGCATGGAGACGGCTTAGTATAGGAGGATCCGGTAGCAAGGTTGATATATGCAAGATTAAGTTCTACATATGTCGTGTGATAAGGAATCCCTAGCTGGGACTTGAATCAATTCGAATTGCCAGTGCTCCACAGATAAGGAGACTCATTTCATTATAGAAGCAATGCAGGACTGGTGAATTACTAAAATTTGAGAAAAGGAATGGAATGAAAAGGATTGGAACATGGAATATGAACACTTAGTTGAGATAATAAACTAAGAAGACTTAGGGGTAAAAACCTGAAAATAGGATCAAGAATAGTAAGCTTTTGCTAAAGAACTTTTGAATCTTGCTACATCCTTACCTTACCCCAACACCTGCATCTCTAAAGTCTATCACCCCCTTTTACGCTGGGTCAGTCTTGTTGAGTACTTTTGTACTCAGGGTTTGTTAACCCTTGTTGCAGGTGAGTCGCATGGGCAGGCTTGTTTTGGTCCCTACTGCATGTCAGTGTTTGAAGTCAATGACAATGAGGAATGATGAATGGCCTTTGGACAAGGCACTAGTTTGTATGAAAAATAATGTTAATGTAATATTATCCCGCTACTATGGTTGTATGACACTTATGGTTTTGTAAGTTTGAAACAACTGGTTTGTAATATTAAAACTTAAATCTTTCGCTTTATAATCTCTGATATGTATATTCAAAACTATTGTAATCTACAATGTTTGTGATTGGGATCCTATTCGGAAAAGATTTGTGGATGATTTGGGTTTCCCGAGGACACCTGACAGACCTGTTAAGTTGTTGGGAACTTGTCTACGCTATCAAAGGTCTGTTGAGACAACGATAGATGCACATGGGCCTAAATTCTTAGGAGGTTCTGCCACAAGGATCACACAAGCCATGAGCAATCCACTAGAGTACCTTTTGGCTCTCCGCCAGGGAAAGGTCAAGAACCCCTCATAATCACTACGATTGGAGCCGGAGACAATCACCACCCTCCGCTCAACAATCCTTGCTGCTCCAAGCTATCTAGGTGGTGGCAACCACCAAGAGTAACAAGCGAAACCCATAGCGAAACATGAACACCAAGTGCCTCTAGATGCAAACACTCAAGCAATGCACTTGGATTCTCTCCCAATCTCATAATGATGATGAATCAATGATGGAGATGAGTGGGAGGGCTTTGGCTAAGCTCACAAGGTTGCTATGTCAATGAAAATGGCCAAAGGTGTGAGCTTCAATCAGCCATGGGGCTTAAATAGAAGCCCCCACGAAATAGAGCTGTTGTACCCCTTCACTGGGCACAACGCGGGGTGACCGTATGCTCTAGTCCGATCGACCGGACGCTGGCCCTCAGCGTTCGGTCACGTGATTCACGCCATGTGTCCCCTACTTCAAATATTGTTCATCAAATTTCAATGGTCATCTGTTGACTGGACACAGCGCACAAACTAACCGGACGCTCAGCCTCCAGCGTCCGGTCATTTCCACTAAGCTTCCAGAAATAATTTTCTTCGACCGGACGTGTCCGGTCATGCTTGACTGGACCCTGCCAGCATCTGGTCACTTAGTGACTTTTCTCTGTGCTGCCCGACAACAGGACCAGACACACCTTGCCAGCGTCCGGTCAGTCCACGACCTAGCATCCGGTCGTTTGACCGACGTCAGCGTCTTTGCTGTTACAACTGACCGAACACGCCGGTTCCTCAAAGACCAGCGTCCGATCACCTTGTGACCAGCGAGACTAACTCCTTTTCACTTCGAACTTCTTCACCCTTGCTCAAATGTGCTAATCACCAAGTGTATCACCTTGTGCACATGTGTTAGCATATTTTCTCGAACATTTTCAAGGGTGTTAGCATTCCACTAGATCCTAAATGCATATGCAATGAGTTAGAGCATCTAGTGGCACTTTGATAACCGCATTCTGATATGAGTTTCACCCCTCTTAATAGTACAGCTATCAAACCTAAATGTGATCACACTCTCTAAGTGTCTTGATCACCAAAACAAAATAGCTTCTACAATTAATACTTTGCCTTGAGCTTTTTGTTTTTCTCTTTCTTCTTTCCAAGTCCAAGCACTTGATCATCACCATGGCGTCGCTATCTTCATGTCATGATCTTCATTTGCTTCACCACTTGGAATGTGCTACCTATCTCATGATCACTTGATAAACTAGGTTAGCACTTAGGGTTTCATCAATTCACCAAAACCAAACTAGAGCTTTCAAACACGGAGTTGGTCGATCGGCGACGATCTTTTCTATTCTTTTTCCCCTCTACATGGAGGTACCCTCGTCCTAATCCTAGCGCTTGGCCTTGCCTTTGCCTTGGCCTCCGTTGGAGCGCTGTGGGAGCGGCGCTCGCTGGATGTGTCAAACAAAGGCCCGTGGTCCTAGGCCATCTGGGCTAGGACTCTGGTCGCTGCTGCGAGCATCTTGGTTTGACCCGAGCCGCTCGTGTACCGGCAGTCGGTGCGAAGCGGTCCCAAGTCAAGACGAGGCATAGATGTGGCCTCCTATGCCACGCTCGGTGGCTGTAGCGCTGAGCGGGTGGAGCAATTCGCCTGGTGTGTCCCCACTCCCCCGGTGGGGAGACAGGCCGCAAGTCGGTGTCACGATGCGGAGCTTTTTGCCTATTGAACGATGGTAGTCTCCCCTAGTGCCTAGAGGTTCTAGTGGATCGCCTATTCCTAGGGGTCGTTTGGCTCAGGAAGGCCGCACAAAAGCATTGCCGCAGCGGCGATGTTCTGATTGGGCTGAGCAAATTGTGGGGGATCGTTCCCCTATCCATGGTGTTGCGCTAGACCTGATGGACGCGACCTTGGGCGTCGCTCACCGGTCTATGCACACAGGGCGCAGCGTGGTGCGCCGAGCGCGCTGGCGCAGTTGGCAGCTGGTTCAGCCATTGTTGTCATAGCCCCTCGCCGTGCTCCCATGTGAGCATGGGGGTCTCCACATGAGGGTCCAGAGGGGTGTGAGTCTACGAGGATTCTGCTTCTGCCGGTGGCTGTCCCGGAGCATCTACCATAGCGTACTCCTAGGACGGACAGTGGCTAGGCGCCACATCACTGATGCTGGAGCCGTCACTCTCAACATCGTCATCCATGAGGTTGAGGAAACAGGTGGGAGCATAGCTCGCCATCCCCACAAATTCAGACATGAGAGGAGGTGGCACCGGCATCCTTTGGAGCCCCTGGGCGTACGCATCTGTGGGGGGCGCGAGGCCGTAGGGGAACTGGTCGCACGACGATCGCGACAGGGACGATGGGGTCCCTTTAGATAATCAGCGGAAGACAGTGAATAGTAAGTAAATAATAGTACGTACATTACTTACAACGGGGTTTGAGCAGAGAGTTTGCTCGAAAAGAAGCGTAGGTGCCTCGTCATTGAAGTCATTGTGCATCTTGGAGCCAATGGAGGTCGCCCCTCCGACGGGCGCCAAAATGAGTGCTTCCTCACGGAGGTGAAGTACGCCGAGCCGGTTGGCGACGAAGTCCAGGCTTCCGAAGAGGAGGGCCTAGGATGGCTCAAAGACGGGTGGAACCCACATCCCAATAGGTGGGAGTGTGGGAAACTCCAGTGAGCCGAAGCGAGTCGCATCGCTTGAGCCCACCACGGCGAGGGTGGTGGAAGAATGGGCCATCCGATGACCAAAAAGTGTTGAACATACAACGTCTTCCCCACGGATGGTGCCAACTGTCGATGCAGAAAGTGACCAACATGTAAATATTTGTTGTTTTGCCATACGTTGTGATCGGAGGTGGCCTAGCACTCAATGACACAGGGTTTATACTAGTTCAGGCAGCGTGCCCTACGTCCAGTTTGAGTTAGTCGGTGACTTTATTCCTGAGCCCAGGTGCTCAAAGTTTGTAGTGGGGTTACAAACAAGAAGGAGAAAGATGGGGGGCAGTACAAGAGGTCTAGTCGGACTCTGGTCAGAAGGGCCGAGAGTGACGAGAGCCCCGCTGTGAGCTAAGTGTTCGAGCGTGTGCTCGTTGTTTGAACCTGGTGGTTCTGCTGTTGTGTAGTAGTGAACTTGATCGATTTAATGAATCTGAATGTTGGAAGAGAGCGCATCCCCTTTTAAAGATGAAGGGGATTGCCTTACAAGCGAGAGGGAAGGAGTACGTTTGCTGCTAAGTCTTGCTTCCCACGCTGGTGGGTACAAGATGATGGTAGGCGCTCACAACACTATTGGATGTTAGATGCACGTGGGAGGTTATGTTGTCTTCTTCGGGTATGGCAGACGTCGGCGCCTACCACACTATTGATACCTGAAGGTTTGCAAGAGGTTTTACCATGTTCGCCTGGTACGGTAAATGCCGACGCCCACAACACTGTCGATGTCCAAAGGCATGTGGGGGGGAGCCTTACCGTATGGGAGTTAATGGCGCCCACAATACTATAGGGGAAAATGTCGGCGTCTACAACACTGTTTGGGCCCTGTTGTGCCAAGGAGGTTGCAGAGTACTATTTCTACAGGTGTACAGAGTACGATCCCCGGTATTATAGTTTGACTTGTGCGCCCTGCCTTACTTTCTCCGTCTGTTTCCTAGTCCTTACCGAGCAGGCGTCCCCGATCGGTTGGTCCTAGTTAGCTCTGATCGCGCCAGTCGGAGAAGAGCAGTGAGCAGGGGTTTGGCGCATCCCCGGTCGGAGACGCGGGTTGGAGTCGGAAGTAGTGCTTTGGCCAGGCCTTCCGGTCGGAGAGGCCGTCCGGAGGCGGGCTGGAGACCGAAGCAAGCGCTCCGGTCGGAGAGGTGGCCAGAGTCAGAGAAACGGGTGCCGTTCCTCCATGGCCCGATCTTCCGGTCGGTGATTGGATCGCCCTTCTGGCCTGTTGTTTACATACTTGGGCCGGTCCATGAGTTGCGCGTTGTCTGCTTATGCCGAGCCTTTGTTGGGAAGCCAGTCCATGAGGGACCACGGGTTTATGAACCCGACAGGTTGCCTGTCATTATTGCTAGTCCTCCATCCTGATTTGGGCATTCATTAGGGGTAGTTTGGTCTTCATTGAACTGCTTTAATGGCCTTTAGTCACTTTTAGTTACTAGAACCAAACAGGGGTGACTAAAGTTTAGTCATTAGTTTTAGTAGCTAAATTTTAGTCATGGGAAACCAAACAGGCCCTTAGAGTTGGTACGAAACCTGTCGATAAGAAGTGACGGGCCACTCTTGACAATTTGAAAGTGAAGGATTTTGGTATCCTCTGGTCATGGTTAACTTTGGTTTGTATCATGGCATAGCTTATCCTCTTTTTGGATTAATTTTGAAAATGGCCTTGATCCTAGTACCTTGTCCTCTTCTAGACGCAGAGGGGTAAGGAAAATGGCACATAGCTGAGTCTATGGTAGAGAGCTTGTGTTAATCTAGTATTAATGGAGACAGGTCCTTTGCCCACCTCTGCAAGTAATTTTCGAAAATAAAAGAAGTCCCCCGAGTCCACTGAAGAGGTCCACCAAGATCTCCGAGGATTTTGGTGATTGAGTGACAACATGATCATTGGAACCTCCTGCAACCATTTTGTTGTTCGAACTCAATCTTTCAATGAACTTTGATGCAAACTTTGTATTTAAAGTACTTGTTTATGTGTGTTGAACTGTGTTTGGATTTGAAAAAGCTTTGTAAGGATATGGTCATGGACAAGTAAAAAGTGGATGCTTCAAATCTTCCCATGAGTTGGACTGACATACTACCAGGTTTTGCTCGAGTCGAGTTTGCCTAAATGTTGAGAGGTTGACAAGTATGTTCTAGTTGGGCTAAACTAGGTAGGACTGCTGCAATGTGTAAGTCAACACAAGTGTTGGTCAAATCCGTTTGTGTTACGGTCAGACCATGCGAGGTGAGGTTGAGAAAAGAGTTTAGCCATATATAACTTAATGCTTAACAAACAAGATTATGATGTGATGCTTAATGATGCAAATGATGAATTGTTTAGGCCCTAATGCACATTTAGTTATCACCCGATGGCTATAGGGTGTGAGGTCTCACTACGCTAGTTGCAGGAGGCGAAGATAGATGGACGGACGACACTAGACTAGGGCAAGAGAAATCCAGTAGATTAGGGTGGCAAAAGGCGTCGAGGTGATCTTGCTGATGTTGTCATTACGGATTGGATAAAGCTACCGGTAGTTTGGTGCATATGAGATTTTATTGTGCATTATGGTAGACCTTGGAGAACCAGTGATCACAAATTAGCGATCCCGGTTCATGGGATTGGAAAACTTGGTGGTACTCATGATGAATAGCAATTCTGTTTTTAGACCCTTTATTAAAATAGAGATTTTTTATATCAAAATAGAGATTTTTAGATATATAGTACGCTAAGTTTTAATATAATTTTCTTCCATTACTTTTTTTTATACAGGGATCATATATGAATTTTACAGAATCGGTTCATTTTCGCCGTTTCCTCGGGCTGAGCACGAGCACGAGCACAAGCAATCCCATCTGAGATAACTCACTGATAACTTTCTATCCCCTTTGCTCCGTCCTCGCCTCCCACCTGCCACCACAAACCATCCTCCCACCCCCGGCTGCCACTGATGCTCCCCTCGCTTCATCCTCCCCTCTGACCCCGCCAAATGGCCTCCGTGCCCTCCGTCACCGTTCCCGTCGTCGCCTCGGGCTTCCCGGCTGCCGGCGGGGCTGACTCCAGGAGGCCGCCACCGAGCTCCGTCGCCGCCACCGATAAGGTAACCGTACCCTTTCTCTTGTCTTTGTCCCTTTTCCTCACTTAAAATCCAATTCAAGAACCCTCCAAGTTCCGTTCGGTCGTATTTGCAGAACAGTCGGTTGCTAGGACCGCGGGCGAAGTATCGATTGGCTCACCCATTTACTCTCAACTTTGCAGAACAATTGGAATGGCAGGAGCATCCAGGCAGCGCAGAACGGCGGCACCATGGAAGCGCAGCTGCGGCCTCTCGACTTTGGGGAAGCAATGGACATGCTAAGGGAGGGGAAGACGGTGCAGTCGGCGATGTACGTGCCGCTGCTGCACGGGTGCGTGGAGACCGGCAGCCTCGGCGGCGCCAGGGCCTTGCACGGGCACATGGTGAAGACGGGGACCAGCGCAGACATGTTCGTCGCCACATCTCTTGTCAATGCCTACATGCGGTGCGGGGCGAGCCAGGACGCGCGTAGCCTGTTCGACCAAATGCCTGAGAAGAACGTTGTGACGTGGACCGCGCTCATCACAGGCTACACTCTGAACTCTCAGCTGGTAGAGGCACTCGAGGTGTTTGTAGAGATGCTGGAGGCCTGGAGGTATCCTTCTCATTACACGCTGGGCGCCATGTTGAATGCATGCTCTGCTTCCAACAATGCTGACCTGGGCAATCAGGTTCACGGATACACGATTAAGTATGATGCCCTGTCCATAACGAGCATAGGGAACTCGCTCTGTCGGTTATATGCCAAGTCTGGGAACTGGGAATCTGCCATGAGGGCCTTCCGGATGGTTCCTGACAAGAATGTCATCACATGGACGACGATGATATCTGCCTGTGCTGAAGGTGAGAACTACACGGAGCTTGGACTGACTCTGTTCCTTGATATGCTTAGGGATGGAGTGATTCCCAATGAGTTTACCTTGACTAGTGTCATGAGCTTGTGTGGTACAAGGCTAGATCTTAACCTAGGCAAGCAAGTCCAAGCCTTGTGCTTCAAAATTGGGTGCCACACAAACATTCTAGTAAAGAACTCGACGATGTACCTCTATTTGAGAAAGGGTGAAACTGAGGAGGCCATGCGGTTGTTTGAAGGGCTGGATGATGTCAGTATTATCACGTGGAATGCGATGATCTCAGGCTATGCTCAGATCATGGAGACTGCTAAGGATGATCTTCATGCTCGTTCTAGAGGTTTCGAGGCACTCAAGATTTTCCGCAACCTCAAGAGGTCTGCAATGAAGCCTGATTTGTTCACCTTCTCAAGCATCCTGTCTGTCTGCAGTGTCATGATGGCCTTAGAGCAGGGTGAGCAAATCCATGCACAGACGATAAAGACTGGTTTCCTGTCAGATGTCGTGGTGAACAGCGCACTGGTAAACATGTATAACAAGTGTGGTTGCATTGAAGATGCCACTAAAGCCTTTGTCGAGATGTCGACACGGACTCTTGTCACATGGACTTCTATGATCTCAGGGTACTCACAGCATGGCCGCCCCCAGGAAGCCATACAACTCTTTGAGGACATGAGATTTGCTGGAGTGAAACCAAATGAAATCACATTTGTAAGTGTGCTTTCAGCCTGCAGCTATGCTGGTTTAGTTGAGAAGGCTGAGCACTACTTCAACATGATGAAGGAAGAGTACAAAATAGAGCCTGTTGTGGACCACTATGGGTGCATGATTGACATGTTTGTACGCTTGGGCCGATTGGACGATGCATTTTCCTTCATCAAAAGGACAGGTTTTGAACCAAATGAAGCCATCTGGTCTAGCTTGGTTGCTGGATGCCGGAGCCATGGAAACATGGAGCTTGCGTTCTATGCAGCTGATAGACTGCTTGAGCTCAAGCCAAAAGGAGTTGAAACCTATGTCTTACTGTTGAACATGTTCATTTCTAATGGGAGATGGCATGATGTGGCTAGAGTGCGGAAGCTGATGAAACAGGAAGATCTTGGGATTCTTAGAGACCGCAGCTGGATTACAATCAAAGACAAGGTCTATTTCTTCAGAGCTAATGATAAGACTCATGAACTTAGTGATGAGCTGTATCAACTGCTGGAGAATTTGCTTGAGAAAGCTAAGACCATTGGGTTTGAACCATACCAGAACGCTGAGTTATGTGACAGCGAGGATGACGAGAAGCCTCCTGCAGGTTCAGTAAGACACCACAGTGAGAGGTTGGCTGTTGCACTGGGGCTGATCCAAACACCTCCAGGTGCAACAGTTCGCATCACAAAGAACATTACCATGTGCAGGGACTGCCACAGCTCAATTAAATTTTTTTCATTGCTTGTGAACAGAGAGATTGTTGTCCGGGACAGTAAACGGCTTCACAAGTTCAAGGATGGACAATGCTCTTGTGGAGATTTTGGTGCACTACTGTGAGTATAGAAATCTGTAAATTTCAGAAATATTCTACTCCCAGGTCAAAAATTTTTGTACTGAGGATAGATCACAACTTGCATGGAATTTTGTTTGATGCAAGGTACTCTGAGCTGATCACTCTGCAGTGAATTTATAGATTTTTGTCTGGAAGCAAGTTTTGTTCAGTCAACATCTGTAACATATGACCAGAAACTCAAATCATATTTGTCGAATACGCTCACACGGGTTAGCAATATAGGAGGGTGAATATCTTTGTAAGTGTTGTAAACGCTGGCCTAACGGGATCTCACTTTGTTATTTTTAATTCACAATTTTGGCATTCTTTGTCCTCAGTCCTGAGTAGTGATTTTGTGTACAGGATGATGGTGATGATTGGTTTATGACACAGTTCTTTACAAGACATTCCAGTATATGTGGGTACATATGTTGAATCCAGATAACTTTTAGGATATAGGGTGAGTTTGGGACCGCGGCATGGCGACCGCGGGGTGTGGTTTGGTGATCTTGGCCTCCAACCCGTGGCACGAAAAACGCGAGTGCTAGTTCAATCTCGTGATCCTTGTGTCTTGTACGGCGAAAAGAATCATCGGTACCACAGTGCATTTGACTAGAGTTTTCTTGATTCTCATGGATTGGCCGCAGCACCAATTTTAAACGGTCACAAACACGCCTATAGTCCATATTTAGGGATGGATTTGCATCGAATTCGGACGGATACGGATTCGGATACCTCTATTTACCACATTTTAATTCGAATTCGAATACGAATATGGATATTGTCGAATACTAATTGTCGGTGTTTTGTAAACCGGACTAGTAAATTTATACGAATGTCGCGCTGCTCTGGGAAGACGATGGTAGCATCCAAAAGACACGAGGATTTATACCGATTCAGGCCGGAGCCCTACATCCAGTCTCAGAGATGATAGAGTGCGTATTCCTCACTTGAATGCTCTGAAATTCTTACAATGGGGTGGTGCAAGAATGGTGGAAGAGGGAGGAGAGCTAGAGCTATAGCTAGGAAAAGGGCTGCCTGAAGGAAAACTTCGAGAGTCCGGTGAGAATGAGAATGATTGGATTAGAGTGAGTCCCTCGAAAGGAGGCACTGGCTGCCCTTATATAGAGTCCGAGGCCAGGTCTCGTACAGAGATGGAGGTTCTCCTGACCAAAGGGCCGTGAGCCTGAGGAGGAGGCCTAGCGAGCTTGGCTTGCAAGTAACGCCGTCTCAGGTGTACACCTTGGCGTGGCTGTCGTCATGGTCCTATGCTCACATCGCGGCATGGCGGGATGTGGTGCCACAGTGCCCGTCATGGCGGTACTGTGGGCACGACGGTGTTTCGCTAGCTGTCCTACGTGACGTGGTCTTTGTCATCATCTCCTGATCGTCCGGGGGCGTCATACAAGAGTAGGTAGGACCCCCTAGGTCGTCGATCGTCTTGCTGCTTGTGGAGTTGGTGGCCACGATCCCGAGCTCTGAGGTCATGACCTGTGTTTGTTTGGATGGCCTCTAAGTCAAGGCCATCGTCGTGGATCCTATCCCGTAGTGGGTGGGGTCGTACATACGTCTCGTCAGACCGTACTTGGACGGTGGTTTTCCGTATTGGCCTTCATCGCTAGGCGATGTTGTCTTGTCTCTGTGGTGTGGCGTAGGGATGGCGTCTGATCGGGCCGAGGTGACCACTGTCCCCTCGGTCCTTGTGGGGTTAGTACGGCATGCCTGCCCCTGTTAGGGCAGGCGTGCTTGGTGGGACTCGATCTCTCCCTGTTCTTTCTAGGGGTCGGTGAGAGGTCGTTAGTTGCCGCATAGCGTGCGGCTAAGGAAGAGGAAGGGGTCGTGGTTGACCCCGGCTTCAATGATTGGCCCGTTCCGCTTAGCTTAGCTAGCCTCGATCGTTCGGGCTCTAGCTTGGCTTTAGTATCGTGGGTCGTCTGGCCTTCCCGTTACTCGATGCCTTGAGACATCGGGGATTATAACCCCGACAGTAGCCCCCAAACATTTTTGTGACCTTGAAGTGATCGTGAAAGCGCTGAGATGCATGTTTGCAAGTTCGTAGTCGTGGCCTGTCTGAGCTTCGTCGCTCGACCCCTTGTGGGCTAGTGCATTCAATGCGGTACGTGGTTGTTTCGTCCCGCCCTATCAGGATGCCCTGACGATGTGGGCACAACTGCTGAGCCCTACTGTGTCAGTGTGCCGTGCGTCGGGGTTCGCAACCCAAGCAGGGCCGAGTGGTCTTGTCAATGCTGTACTGGTCCTGTCTTTGGGAAGGTCTTCTTTTCTCGAATCTTATGCGGGCATCTGACTTTAGCTACGACCTCCCGTGGTGTGCCATGCGACGCGAAGGCCTCAGGTTGCTTAGTCTGCCCTTGGGCCTATAAATAAGGGCTCCCTCTCGTTTGAACCACTTATAGCCACTCCTATAAACTTGTTTTTTAGCCCTCTTGAGAGGCTGAGTTCAAAATAAGGAGAAGAGAGAAATTTTGAAGGGAACCGTGGGGTTCCAAGCATGCGATCTGCTGGGAATCGTTTGCGGTGGCCGAAAGCCAGTGCTGCCCCTTCCAACCACTGGTGCTAGAAGGGGATTTGCGAGCGGGGAAGGAAAGAATGGCGTGGCTACTATTTAGGGGGCCATGCAGCCTTTGTGACATGGCTGCATTTTGGCCTCCCTTTTGCTCCATCTTGGCACTGGAGTGGTTGCCAAGGTGCTTGTTGGAGCTAGGCAATCCTACCGCTCTCTTCCTCCTCGCGCTCGGTTCCTTGGAGGTTGCAACACTGCAGGAGGGCTTGCGAGTTCATTTTTTGCTTTGTCTTGCCTCCCCCTACAGTGTCGCTCCCCGAAGGCTTTTCAGCGATACAACCATTAGGGTGGTATCAGTTTTCTATTCCTTGTGTGTGGATCAACCGCACATCACTTTGTAATCATGAAGCATGAACAAAAGCTTAAGGAATCCTCCTTCTGGAGTTTCTGTGGCTCTTTGCAAAGCTGTGGGGAGCCCCCAGGCCGTTTGGACGGATTCAGGCTTATTAGTACCAAATCAAGGTTCTCTGAGCTAGTCATCGACCTCTCTACGCGGGGTAACGAGGTTGTCGAGCAACCTTGGGCCTTCCGCTCGAGCCCCTTGGTTATGGTTGATCAGGTATCTGATCTTTCTCTGCATGCAGCTGGGGCCGCATCCATCTTGTGATTGGAAGCTTCAAGGAATTCTATTTTCAGGTCCTTGCACCCTTTCACAAAGTTTTGTTGGGCCCCGGGTTGAGGCTTCCCTGATGGGTCATCGACCTCTCATCCTGCGGGGCGATGAGGTTGCCTGGTGACCTTGGGCCTTTCCACCGAGGCGCCTTGACCGTGATTTGTGAGGCTCTTGATTTTTGTGTTTGTTGTATGCGGTTTGACTGCATGTGCTTTGCGATTACGTTACACGAACGAGATCCCTCAAGGAAGTCTTTCTTTAGGGTCCTGCAACCTATCATGAGGTTTTGTTGAGTTCTGAACCATTTGGTCGGGATTAGGTTCACGAGCCCAAGGATGCAGATGTGACAGAACCGCCCAAAATAACACACTTACGGAGGCGCTTGTCTTCCACTAGATACTAAGCGCCTCGAGAGCGAGCTACATCGGGCGGATTCCATCGAGCACACCCCAAGGGAGAGCCCGAATAATCCATATTTTTCTCGCAGGATCCAATAATGAGAATGAGTTTACATTGCTTAGTCCATTTCATACATCCAGAGTTCTTAAAAATATATTATTACACTACCAGATTCAGAGTGCGGAATATTAAACAGCGGAATGAAAATAAAACTCAAATAAACATCTATCGATAATAAGCAAGGATACATCTGTGCCCACCAGAAGAATCCTTCACACAACGGCTACGTCTCAAGCAGTACCTGCAATAGGGGTAAATAAACCCTAAGTACATAATGTACTCGCAAGACTTATCCGACTAGTAGGAATAATTTCCTGACTGCAAGGAATATGATAAGCTTTATAGTTTGCTGGTTTCCTTTTTGCAGAAAGCAATACTAATAGTGAATCCTTATTTATGTTATTATTAGTAGTCATGATTAATTCATTATCTAGCCATTCTATGTAAGCACCTATGCTACTTTCAAGCAAGAGTTGAGCAAACAGTTCCATTTCATCACCTTTCATCTTTCAGTTCTTACTACGGTGATAGAGTTTAGACAAGTCGTACCGACATGGCGGTGATTCATGAATCAATGTGCCTAGCTAGGTACCCCGAAACACATGTCATGCTTGTACCCTAGGCACAAGCGGGACCAACACACCACTCTCCTATCAAGGTGTCCAGGTCCCCGTCCAAACTTAGACTCCAAGCCCTTGCTCCCGAGTCATGGACTCAGTGCGGTGCTTAGACCTCCACCATCCCCGCCTCCAATCAGTCGGTCTAGAAAGAGCCAAAACCCATGACAAGAGAGCAACAAGCCTTCCCTGCGCCCATACCCAAGTATGTGCTCAGGATAATAAATCTGTGACTTGCCTAACGTCCATTGCAACGGCCGGTCCTTAACCGACATAGATAGGGAAAAAGTGTAACCCAACTATGCCTCGTTGGCCATAGAACACAACCTCTTACACCCATCAATACCCAAACCATATCCCTACCTGGTCTCCATTTTTCCTTTCCACCATTTTATCATGAGTGATAATAATCACCTATTGCGAGTACGATAGGTTACTCACGCTACCGAAATCCTGAGCATAACAGCTACTCGACCTATACTAGTAGGACATATAGGTAGATATATTTATGCATGTAGTTTCCATAAAATGCCTGTAACATAAATGCACATCATATATATTCATTGATCATTCAAAATAAGGGTTATGCACCAGGGCTTCCCTTGGACAGGCGATGTGTCAACAAAGTCGACAACTGATGCCTTCAGGGCTCCCTCCTGAACGAGAATCTCCTCCTCGTACTCTTCAATGACCTCGTCGAAGTCCTGTTCGTCCGTAGGCATGAACTCTACCAACTTGTTATCTACATGCATGAAATGATGATGCAACACTTAGTAATATGGCAACAACAACTCTTAAAATATGAACACACCTAGCAAGCTACTAAGCTAGTTCTACCGACTAAGGTGCTAAGTTACCTATTGTTACCACCAACAAGTATGAAACATGGCATGTACTATCTTAGCAACTAAAGGCATTCTTATTCTTAATACCGATTTACTATATGTATTCTAAAACAAGGAGTACTAGCTACTTTATTTATCAACCTACTCTAGGGCTACAAAAATTACCGTGAGCACATAATAATCTAATGAACCTACCGTAAAAATTTCATGGCTAAAGCTATCACCAATTTGCCACAAAAATTCCTACCAATATTAAGCTAAATAATACTAAGCTCTCCTAAATGAATTAATGAATCTATCATTATCATAGATAACTGTAAACTAACTACACCAACAGCTAGATAGCATTTTTGTGAACCTAACAAATTTTGGTTCACTATTTTTGGACATCTACAGAATTTACTATATTTTTTCAAAGTTCAGCTCAAAACTAAATTGAATAACCCTTTACTAATTCACTGGAAAATGAAAAACCAAAATCCATCACGTGGCCCGCAAGCGTGCGGCGTGGCCCACTCCTACGCATCGCACACGCGCAGCGCAGCACACTGGCATGGCCCACGCGCGATAGTGGCCCACAGAGGGGAAACCCACACGCGCCGACGCTTATGCAAAAGAGCCCTCGGCTTTCAACCAAATGGACCCGTAGTCCTTTCTACTATTTCCCTCTCAATCTGACACTCTCACTAACCCCCTGACTTACTTCAAATTCCCTTTCCAAAGTCCCTAGCCAGAACTTATTAGAGGCCGCGGCATCTCTGGCCAAACGCCAACGAGCACGGACCTCCTCGGCAGGAAACATCATCACCGTGACACTCTTCATCACAAGTGCAGTCGATAGAGGTATAAAACACCATGATTGGTGTCGCATAGAGGCGTGGCCATGCACCACGGCGGGGTTTGGCCATGGTGACACAGATGCTAGCAAAAACATCTAGCCCAACACTACCATCACTACCTAGACTCCATGCCTAGAGTACTGATAACATTCTAGTGGTCTTAGATATACCCGTTCTATTCCCAAACGAGCCGGCCATGGGCACAACATCTACACCACGTTTGTCGGAGGCGGCCATGTGCTCCAGCGAGCCTCGACCCTAACCAATTCAACCATCTACCCTAGGAGTAAGAGGGCCTCACCAGAGACGTGTACGATGGCCTGGACGAAGTTGTGAGGCACGACAAGGTGGTTGGCCACGTGCGTAGGGTTGCTCTGGTTCACGGCAAGCGTGGTGACGGCATTCTCGACAACTCGCTGCACCCTTGGTGAAACTATTTCACAGGAGAGGCAACCAAATCAAGGAGACGTAAAAGCACTGCTCAATTGAGACAAATGGCAAGGAACGACACCTAGGCCGAGCACCCACCTCGACGGCCATGGTAGACCGCTGCTAGGGAAATGCTCCGCAGTACCTCACTGGAGGATGAAAGCTCGTTGGGTTGACTCCAATCGTGAGCTAACCACCAGAGCTAGTTGGGTGCATAGTTAATTAGACAGAGGTGGACAGTGCGAGGCCAATTAGGTGGACGATGCCATTCGATCTTAAGGGGGTCAACGGCGGGGGAAACCTCAAATTGAAGCCCGACACTATATGGTTGCAGCAGTGGCAGGCTTGGCGTGAAGCTAGGCTCCAGTTCAAGCTCTAGGCATGTGCAATTACATGGACGGGGCCAGGCTCTATGGGTTGGCCTTGGCGTGGCTCAGCTGGCCAGCGCGACGCCATTCAAAGCGACTATGATGGGGAGCGTGGCGTGGCACAAGCACTAAATGGAAGAGGACAATAGTGTGACGGATGATGGTTCCACGTGCGCATACGAGGTTGGCACGACGACGTGCGATCATAGCGCCTTGACTCACAAGATGACGGTGGCTAGGCCACATGATGGCGCAGTGGGCGCACGCAGCAGTGGTAGTGACAACGCGACGCAAGTTGTAGAGACCCGATAGAGGGACACCGTGCTGCCTCAGCGGGACGCAGCCGACATCGGACAGGTGCACATGGGGAGGTGACTCAGCCTCGGGCGAGCAGCACCCTGCCCAGATGACAGTAGTGACTAGGTTGGGCCACGGCCACTGGCAGAGCAGGACTAGCAATAGGGTGACACGGGTGGCTCTAGGGCACCAACAGCGGCAACAGGATGCATCGTGGCGGTGAGGCTGGCCCGCTGCCAGCTAGGGCTACCGGCCACCGCAACCAGCTGAGCATGACCGGCACACGCACGCATGACTGGTGCACCAACGATGGCACCGGAGCGCAGTGACCACATCCAGACACTGACACCGACCAGAAACATGCCATGCACGCAATTTAAAGCACCCCAAAAATCAAACTCGTTACTTCAGGCGCCAAACCACCTTTTGTATCCTCAAGAGGGTATGTTAAACTACTAAAAGAAGCCCTAATACCCCACCATTACTTAACCCAAATCTCCTACAAAAATTGCCAAACTTGATCTCGTTGAACCAATTCCCGACTTGAGAAATTTGACTAAGTCTTGCCCGGATTCGTGTCAACCTCGATTTCCAAGCTACCAACCATGCTAGCTAGGGAATTCATTTCTCGATCGCAGGTATTTCATCGTCACCTACGAAGTTTGTACTACAAACTTTATTAAATTTTGTCTATATGTTCTATAGCATTTTCATTCAACAAAAATTTGTTTAAAACCCTAAGTGATATAGCATGACATTAAAATGTAACTTTTGTTTCGCGTTTCCGATAATCGTTTTGGGTCACAGAATTTGATTTACACACTATTTTACATACACCATCACATAAACATGATGCCCATGCATTATTTTAGCAAACATTTACAGTGTAACACCGAGGGTGTTACAAATCTACCCCCCTAAAATAAAATCTCATCCCAAGATTTCATGTGCCTAGTGTGGGAAAGAAGATAGGGATACACTTCAATATAAGCAACTACCTCAGTGCCTAGAAAGAAGGTGGGGATAATGCTCTAGGTTGTAACTTTCTTGCTCCCATGTTGCTTCACCCTCCGAGTGGTTTTGCCACTGAACCTTGTAGAACTTTATCACATGGTTCTAAGTCACTCTTTCTTTCTCATCTAGGATCTTGATAGGATGCTCAATATACATCAAGTCAGGCTAGAGGGGAAGCCCTTCAATTTCCATAGCTTCATCAAGTACCCGTAAACATTTCTTTAACTGAGATACGTGGAACACATCATGTATCACCGATAAAATATCTGAAGTTGGAGACGATAAGCAACTAGGCTACACTGCTTCAAAATTTTGTAAGGACCCACATATTGAGGAGCTAGTTTGCCATGGACACCAAACCAATGCACCCCTCTCATAGGAGACACCTTGAGGTACAAATAATCCCCAACTACAAACTACAAAGGCCTTCTTCGCTTGTCCGCATAAGCTTTCTGTCGGCTCTGAGCTGCCTTCAAATGACTCTGAATAATGCTAACTTGCTCTCAAGCTTCTTTGATGAAGTCAGGCCCAAAGTATCCACGGTCTCCCACTTCAACCCAATTGAGTGGTGTTCTACATTTCTTCCCATATAGAACTTCAAAGGGTGCCATGTGAATGCTTTCTTGATAGCTATTATTGTAGGAAAACTCAGCTAAGTTTAAGCATCCATCCCACTTCTCTGGAAAAGAAATGGCACAAGCTCTCAACATATCTTCTAGTACCTAGTTTACCCTTTCTTTTTGGCCATCAGTCTGTGGGTGATAGGCTGAACTGTGGAGGAGACTAGTACCAAGACACTCCTAGAGTTACTTCTAGAAGCGAGAGATAAAAATTGACCCTCTATCAGAAACAATTGTAAGGGGACTCCATGCAGGGTCACAATCCGGTCCAAATACAACTCGGCATACTTTCTGGTAGAATATTTAGAATTCACTAGGAGAAAATGAGCTGACTTGTTAAGGCGATCCACAATGACCCAAATAGAGTTATAGCCCTTGGATATGTGGGGTAAACCCACAATGAAATCCATGGAAATATCTTCCCATTTCCACACACGAATGGGCAAGGGCTGCAAATATCCTGGAGTACGCATGTGGTCGGCCTTTACTCTCCCACAAGTGTCGCACTCCGTGATGTACTTGGTGATGTCCTGCTTCATGTTGGACCACCAATACAAGTGGTGCAAATCATGTTACATCTTGTTGCTGCCAGGATGGATAGACAATTTGGAATAGTGAGCTTCATTCAAAATCTTCCTTCTAATCTCCTCATTTGATGGAACCACCAATCTATTCTTGTACCTTACTACCCTTGCTCATCAATACTAAACCGAGGACCACGCCCTTTGGCAATCAATTTCTTGATGTGAGGAATTTCTAAAGTGTCTTGCCTTTGCTCCATAATAATCTGCTCAAGTAATTCTGAGACTAAGGCAATGTGAGCCAGCACCTCTACATGGTTGAGACACAAAGGTGTTTCTTCAACCTGATAGGACTTCTAGCTCAAAGCAATAGCTACCACATTGGCCTTTCCTAGGTGGTAATGTAGCTCCAAGTTATAATCCTTGATCAATTTCAACCATCTCCTTTGCCTCATATTTAACTCAGACTGAGTAAAAATATATTTGAGGCTCTTATGATCTGTAAAAATGTGTACTTTGTTGCCCAACAAATAATGCCTCCAATTTTTTAGAGCGTGGACCATAGCAGCCAGCTCTATATCATGGGTGGGGTAATTCACTTCGTGCTTTTTTAGTTGGCGCGAAGCATAAGCTATGAAACGCCCATCGTGTAGAAGCACACATCCTAACCCTGTCTTCGAGGCATCACAATATACATCAAAAGGTCTATCGATATCTGGCTGTGCTAGGACAGGAGCAGTGGTAAGAAGGTTCTTCAAAGCTTGGAAAGCTTCTTCACAAGCCAGGCTCCAAACAAACTTGGCATCTTTCTGGAGCAGCTTGGTCATTGGCTGAGCTATCTTGGAGAAATCTGAGATAAAGCGTCGATAATATCTAGCAAGACTAAGGAACTGACGAATCTGATGCATTGACTTTGGAGAATTCTAATTTAGTACATCTTGCACCTTGCTTGGATCTAGAGAAATACCCTCTGGTGTCAGAACATGTCCCAAAAACTACACTCGATCTAACCAAAATTCACACTTACTGAATTTGGCATACAACTTGTGTTCCCTTAATCGAGTCAGTACTATCCGAAGGTGTTGGGCATGCTCTTCCTTGTCCTTAGAATATATCAAGATATCATCAATGAATACCACCATAAATTTGTCCTACTCTAGCATAAAGACTTAGTTCATGAGATACATGAAAAATGCAGGAGCATTGATGAGACCAAAAGATATGACTAGGTATTCATACAGCCCATACCTAGTAGAAAAAGCTGTCTTTGGTATATCTTGTGGTCTAATCTTGATTTGATGATAGCCTGAACGGAGATCAATCTTGGAGAACACTTTGGCACCAGCTAGTTGATCGAACAAAGTATCAATACGCGGTAAAGGATACTTGTTCTTAATGGTTACCGCATTGAGAGGGCGGTAATCCACACACATCTGAAGAGTGCCATCCTTCTTCTTCACAAAAATGGCTGGACAACCCCATGGTGAAGAGCTAGGATAGATGAATCCCTTTTCCAACAACTCTTCTAACTATTTCTTCATTTCAGCCAATTGCTTCAGGGCCATGCGGTATGGGCGTCGAGAGATAGGAGCAATGCCAAGCTCTAACTCAATGGAGAACTCCACATATCTCTCTGGTGGCAACCCAGGTAAATCTTTAGGAAAGACATCTGGGAACTCACAGACCATAGGAATAGAGGCAAGATTAGGGGAGGCTTCAGCATGAGCAGCAACAGGTAAGACTGGATCTGAGGGCATAAGAAGAGACATCCTATCCTTAGAAGAAAGAAGCCGTAACTCCACTACTCTCTGCTACAGATCCAAAACTACCCCATATATGCGCAACCAGTTCATTCCCAGAATTACATCAATGCCTTACCCAAGCAGCATCATGAACTAGAGACGGTAAGTGTGAGTGGCTAACACTAAGCCCACTGTGTCCGTCTGAGTATTAACACATAATTGCGCACCCAGAGTACTGATTCTATAGGCAAAAGGTAGCCATAAGAGGTATATTGTGCCGGTGTGCAAATCCCATGCTCATGAATGAATGTGATGCACCAGAATCAAACAACACATAAGCTGGATGGGAATCAATGGTGAACATGCCAGCCATCATTAGTTCATTTTGCAATATTTCCTCAACCTCCATGAAATTAACCTATCCAAATCGGCTCACTGGTACTTTCTTCTTGATAACTATTCGCTTGATTAGCCTAGAGTTAGTTGAAGGCTGAGCAAACTAGGCCAACTAGTTTTGCGGACACTTCGAGGCATAGTGGCCTCCCTTACCACATTTGAAACAAGCACTAGGCTTGTTCCCCAGTCCTAGAAGAGGTGGGACCTACTATCCCTGGGGCTGCTAAGGGTGCACCTGCTGGGTAGGTACATGATACTGAGTGGAAGGAACCTAAAAAGTCTACTGAGGCTATCGAAATGAATGCCCACCCGAAGACTGATAGGGCACCCGCCTAACAACCTGCACTTTCTAGGCATGGGGGTGACTAGAAGACCTAGTAACCACCCGCTTGCACTTCCATTCTGCCTGAGAGTCCTGCTACAAGCCCTCCATGGCAATAACAACATTCATCATCACCCAAAGGTCTGATAGTTTCTCATATATAACTCCTTCTGCAAGATGCAAGAGAGGCCACGATAAAAATGGTCTCTCTTCTTCTCATCTGTATCCACATGAGTCCTAGCATACTATGACAAGTGGTTGAACTTATTGACATAGTCCATCATGGACATGCTTCCTTTCCAAAGGTCCAGAAACTCTGTCAACTTCCTATTTAGAACACCAAAAGGAATATAATACTCTCTCAAGGCCATAGTGAACTCCTGCTAGGTCACACGGTGATCCGCCGGCTGCATGGCATTAAATGTGTCCCACCATGCACTAGCAAATCCCAACAGTTGTTGCGCCACAAAGCGCACTCTCTGCTCATCAGTTATGGTGAGCAGCAGAAACTTTTGCTCCAGAATGCGAAGCCAATGCTCCGCATCTAGAGGCTCAGCCATGGGCATAAACATGGGTGGGTGCATCTTTAAGAAATCCTAATAAGTGCAGGGTCCCTCAGGACCACGGGCACCACCCTAGTTCCCACCATTCCTTCGTGGCCTCCACGGGCGAAGCCACCGATAGCCTATGCCAGCAGCTCCATGGCACGGGCTGACTCACGACGAGCAACCAACATCTCTACCATCATTTCTGCATGAGTCATTGGAGGTGGCGGTGGAGGAGGAGCCAGACATGGAGCCTCATGGCTCTCCCCATTGCCATTTCCATTGCCCCGGCCACTTTCACCTTGGCCTTCGCCAAGACCGTGGCCCGCTCCGAACTGGTGCTCACGCGACCGGACCTTAGGTTCATCTGTAACAGATAGGAACCAACCACTTAGGACACCCCTCTAGATTAGAAACAAGGGATTAGAGAAATGATAAGACGTTTATTAAAGCATTCTTTTAATTTATCCTACCAATTTACTAATCCAAATTATACATGTAGGGGGAATTTAGTTTTAGCAAGATTCTCTTATCATGATGCATGCCTCGGCCTATACGTTCACTCAAGCTGAAATATAGCGGCATTCGCAAGAATTTTTTGGCACATCGCACACTCACTTTCCGTATGCTAAATGATCCTTACGCAGCATAAGTTAGTGCACCTATAGAAAACTAATTAGATAAAACTAGTGCCGCTATCCTAGATAGACCATATTGCTAGGGCTTATACTTATTTACATAATTTTATCGCATCCTACTTTTCACAAACTTTTGTTGGTTAAATTTTTAGGTTTTGTAAAAGAGTGATGAGACTCGTGAACTCATTATTGGCTCTGATACCAACTATGGCCGAAACGCCCAAAATAACACACATACGGAGGTGCTCATCTTCCACTAGACACTAAGCGCCCTGAGAGCGAGCTACATCGGGCGAATTCCGTCGAGCACACCCCAAGGGAGAGCTCGAATAATCCACATTTTCCTGCAGGATCCAATAATGAGAACGAGTTTACATTGCTTAGTCCATTTCATACATCTAGAGTTCTTAAAAATATATTATTACAGTACTAGATTTAGAGTGCGGAATATTAAACAGTGGAATGAGAATAAAACTAAAATAAACATCTATCAATAATAAGCAAGGATCCATCTGTGCCCACCAGAAGAATCCTTCACACAACGGCTACGTCTTAAGCAGTACCTACAATAGGGGTAAATAAACCCTGAGTACACAATGTGCTCGCAAGACTTATCCGACTAGTGGAAATAATTTCCCAACTCCAAGGGATATGATAAGCTTTATGGTTTGCTGGTTTCCTTTTTGCAGAAAGCGATACTAATAGTGAATCCTTATTTATGTTATTATTAGTAGTCATGATTAAATCATTATCTAGCCATTCTATGTAAGCACCTGTGCTCCTTTCAAGCAAGAGTTGAGCAAACAGTTCCATTTCATCACCATTCATCTTTTAGTTCTTACTACGGTGCTAGAGTTTAGACAAGTCATACCGACACGACAGCGATTCATGAATCAATGTGCCCAACTAGGTACCCCAAAACATACGCCTTGCTTGTACCCCAGGCATAAGCAGGACCAACCCACCACTCTCCTATCAAGCTATCCAGGTCCCCATCCAAACTTGGACTCCAAGCCCCCGCTCTCGAGTCCCGGACTCAGTGCGGTGCTTTGACCTCCACCATCCACGCCTCCATCCAGTCAGTCCAAAAAGAGCCGGAACCCACGACAAGAGAGCAACAAGCATTCCTAGTGCCCATACCCAAGTATGTGCTCGGGATAATAAATCTGTGACTTGCCTAGCATCCATTGCAATGGTCGGTCCTTAACCGACACGGACAGGGAAAAAGTGTAACCAAGCTATGCCTCGTTGGCCACAGGACACAACCTCTTACACCCACCAATACCCAAACCATATCCCTACCCAACCTCCATTTTTCCTTTCCACCATTTTATCATCAATGATAATAATCACCTATTGCGAGTAACGATAGGTTTCTCATGCTACCAAAATCCTAAGCATAGCAGCTACTCGACCTATAGTAGTAGGACTCATAGGTAGATATATTTATGCATATAGTTTCCATAAAATGCCTGTAACATAAATGCACATCATATATATTCATTGATCGTTCAAAATAAGGGTTATGCACCGGGACTTGCCTTGGGCAGGCGGTGTGACAACAAAGTCAGCAACTGATGCCTCTGGGGCTCCCTCCTGAATGAGAATCTCCTCCTCGTACTCTTCAATGACCTCCACGAAGTCCTGTTTGTCCATAGGCATGAACTCTACCAACTCATTATCTACATGCATGAAATGATGATGCAACACTTAGTAATACAGCAACAACAACTCTTAAAATACGAATACAACTATCAAGCTACTAAGCTAGTTCTACCGACTAAGGTGCTAAGTTACCTATTGTTACCAACAAGTATGAAACATGGCATGTACTATCTTAGCAACTAAAGGCATTCTTACTCTTAATACTGATTTACTATATGTATACTAAAACAAGGAGTACTAGCTACTCTATTTATCAACCTACTCAAGGGCTACAAAAATTACCGTGAGCACATAATAATCAAATGAACCTAAAAATTCCTACCAATATTAAGATAAATAATACTAAGCTCTCCTAAATGAATTAATGAATCTATCATTATTACAGATAACTGTAAACTAACAACACCAATAGCTAGATAGCATTTTTGTGAACCTAACAAATTTTATTTCACTATTTTTGGACATCTACAGAATTTACTATAATTATTCAAAGTTTAGCTCAAAACTAAATTGAATAAACCTTTACTAATTCACTAGAAAATGAAAAACCAAAATCCACCGCGTGGCCCGCGAGCGAGCGGCGCAGCCCACACCCGCGCACGCGCTGCACACTGGCGTGGCCCATGTGGCTCAGCCCACACACGATAGTGGCCCACGAAGGGGAAACCCACGCGCGTCGATGCTTGTGCAAAAGAGCCCTCGGCTTTCAACCCTATGGACCCACAGTCCTTTCTACTATTTCCCTCTCTCTCTGATGCTCTCACTAACCCCTGGACTTACTTTGAATTCCCATTCCAAAGTCCCTATCCAGAACTTATTAGAGGCAGTGGCATCTTTGGCCAAACGCCGACGAGCATAGACCTCCTCGGCAGCAAACATCACCACCATGACACTCTTCATCACAAGCACAGTCGATAGAGGTATAAAACACCATGATTGGTGCCGCATAGAGGCGTGGCCATGCACCATGGTGGGGGTTTGGCCATGGTGACATAGCCGCCAACAAAAATGTCTAGCCTAGCGCTACCAGGGTTATCTTGGTGGCTATAAATTTGCGAGGGCGGTGTGCAGTGGGAAGCATTCGCTTCTCTGTCCCTCGCATAGCCTCCTTCCTACTTGCACGCTTGTAGTTGTCTTTCCTAGCCAGGGTGATGGACCATTGGAAACATCAGCGAGAGGAGTCACCTGAGGTTGATGGTCCGCTGTTGCATCTTCTTTCTTCCCTATGAGATCATGGGTAAGTGACTTTACAACGTTTCCGGGTCTGGCAGGACCCGTATTGATTGTCTACATGTGCAAGATTATTCCTCCCATGGTAATGTCAGAGACTGGGGTCCTTCTAGTGTCGCTCGTCCTTGACCCACTCCGCTTCTAGGGCCAGTGCGAGTCCCCATTCCCCATCCTTATCCGTCGGCCGGCAGGGGATATGGAACTTTGTGCTCATGAGGGACAAGGTTCACCGACTGCACATGAGTTCTGCCTGTGAGGTCGTTCAACTAAGAGCCAACGTGGACTATCTCCAGGCGGACCTCTTAGTGGTAGAGGAAGAAGTTGCCAAGGCACGAGCATCGGCTACCACCTCTCGGGTGCGAGCGTATGGTAGGTTTTCTACTACCGTTAATTCCTACTGTTGGGTTTTTGCTTTTTTGGCCTTAATAATGGGGTTCTCTCGATTGTTGTTCTAGAGGAGCAGCTCGTGGTGTCCCGTTGTGAGGTGGAAGAGGCTTGGCTATGGGAAGGTTTCTTGGGCGAGGATCACTGGCATGGCGTGGCTTCTAGAGCTCGATGGGGGACTAGCTCTAGTGGATGATCTGTTCGCCGCTATGGGAGCTACTGTGGTGATCATGAAGATGGAGGGTAGTCCCTGCAACTATGGTTAGGTTTATTGGGTCGTATTAGGCATTCCTAGTCTACAAGCTGGTGTGTTTCACTGACATGCGAGGTTGTAAATATTAAATTGCTCATGCATGTGGCCTGCCTATGTTTTTTGCTTAAGGATTGATTCCCTACGACACATAGATACTAGCTAGAGGTCGCGTGATGTGCCATGCTATAAGGCATAGGTAGAGAGGGTGTGCAAGTAGTGTGTGTGGCCTTTGGTGATGGCAGTGCGTGCTGGCGGGGGGTCTCACGTATGCTCTCCCTGTGGGTCAACGGTGTTGGCCATGTGTGAGAAGCCGATTGGGCCATCTAGAAGGCGGGTGCCTTTAAAATGAGCCATGTAGATTTTGTGCCCCTATGTTCATTCTATGCCCTGTTTTAGCGAATTAGGATTGTATCTATGCTCGTATATGAATGCGATCGAATAATGAAGTGAGGGTTAGGATTGACATCACCGGTGGCCGGTCAGGGGGTAGACATTTGTCCTGCTGTCATTGCCCGGGTTGCGGTGAGCCCCTGAGTGCCTACTTGTGGTGAAGTTGTTGCAGTCCTTGGGCCGTAGGCTGATGATGGCATTTCTCTATCACCCAGAATGGCCGTAGTTGTCATAGATTGACTTCTCGGGGGGCCTTGGGCTGATTCTTGCTATCTCGATGTCCATGGTGGGCTCGTGAGCCCCCCAGGATGGTCTCTTCGTGTCCGGCTCATCGGAGTTCTTGGCCAGGAGGGCTCATGCGTTCTAGTGTGTGAGTCCCCATGGCACATCGACATTGAGGTCGCTGAGTCCCTGCTTCTAGGCATGGCAGCTGCTCCTGGTGAAGAGCAGGCATGGCCTATCATTGTGGAAGTGGGTTTTGAGGGCAATGCGTTTTGGTCCGCTTGGCATGGCGCATTGTGCGCTCAGGGGACCTGCTTCCTTGGATGCACGTGCTTTCGTGTAACAGCTGGGAATTCACAATGGTGTGGTGGATGGCTAGTCCACCACGTGGGGCCACTGTTCGCCCAAACGGTCGTTTAGCCCATTTAAACACCGTGTAAATGCTACATGGTGGTCTGCTGTGTAACACCTCTGGTGTTTTGACCTAGCACTAAAACTTGACATGTCATCATATGCATCGCAAGGCATTCATAAAGTAGAAAATTTTGAATGCATTCACTAAATAAGCTTTATTTCATAAGTTGTTATTTTATGTGTGATGTGATTCAAACTCCCTGCTTGCCACCGGCGCCACGCAGCTGTCGCCGCCGATCGTTTTGCGCCGCTTTCTCATGTGTTGACATGCAGCAAGCTCCGTGGTGAGTTCGTGCGTGAGCTGTTGACGCCGGGCATGTTCTCCCTGGCTATAAATAGGAGCACCACCGCCGTTGCCCTCCATTTTCCCCTCTGCTCTGCTCCGCCACCGACCAGCTCCGTCGCTCACCATAGCCACCATCGAACCACGTCCGTCGTGCCTAGCTATGCCAGCGTGATCGCCTTGACCTTGTGCTCCTCTTCAGCTTGCTCATGTCGCTTTTGTTGGCCGGAATCGCCCGGCGCAATGCGTTCTTCCCCGAGACTAGCCGGAGCTCCACCACCATCGACCTCACCATGGCCACGTCGTTCTAGTCCGTCTCCGCCTTCACCAAGCACACCGGCGTAATCATGGTGAGCTCTTGAGCGTGATGCTCGCTCCACTTTAGCCTCTACTGCACCGTGGTCAGGATTGTGCCATGCGCCGTCATGCCCGCGCCGCCATGGCCAGCGTGGAGCTCCCTCCGGTGCGCCTGCTACCATTTTGAGGGCTGGGATAGATTCGTGGGACGTTGTAGATAATGTTGGTGCTATCCGTCTCGTCGGAGACTCGTCGTCGGCGCATTTTGGCCGACCAGTGATGGCAGCGCCGCCATGTCCTATTCTGTGTCACTAATGAGCGGGACCCTGGCTGTCAGTGAGAGCGAGAGAGAACAGTGAGGTTTTGTTAATTTCTAAATTTTGAATAGTGCAGCAACTTTGGAAATTTATAGGAAATTAATTATAGCTCCAAAAATTCTGAAAATTTGTGTGTAGCTTCTGTACATGTTCTACTATGGTTTAAAAATATGAAACTTGAATAAATTTTTAATGTTCAAAAATTCAGTCAATTAATTGATAAATGCAATTTCCATGATTTTTGTAGGCCACTGTATAATTCCAAAAATAATGAAATTTATTTTGGTACACTAATTTGTCATGAGGAAGCTTACATAAAATTTTGTGGTCATTTGGAACAAGTTCATTTTTGGGCTTATTTCCAAATTAATTCAAAAATAAATAAAAGCAAACCCTAAGTGTTAGATTAGTGTTTGATCTTGTTTTGGTCATGTTTTGTGACCAGTAGGGTTTCAAGATCAGTGTGGTCATGTCACATGTGTGTGGTCCTTGATGGTAGAATTGCAAATTGGTTTTTGTTGGCTTGCAACTGTACCGCGAAGGAAAGTCGTATTCGGGGTGTTGTTATATTTCATGTACCATGAAAGCATCATGTTTACATTATCATCATGCTAAAGCATATGTTATTATTTCGTGTAGAATCCAAGAGTGAAACAATTCTAGTTGAGCAAGTTGTGGAAGAATCCCCGGTTGTCACGGGATTCGATAATTATGGTACTGATCCGGAACCCGAGATCGTCAACAAAGGCAAGCCCCGATTTATGCATTAAACCATTACCTTGTTTACTTTGAAAAGTTATCACCTATGTTACTTATTGCATTAAGTTGATTAATTCAAATGTTACCTACTTGATGCATTGTCTACCTTGTTAATTGTTTACCATCCTTGAAGATGTTTTCATTTACAAAGGCGTAGAATGCTTAGTATGCTTTATGGTAGGCTTTCAAAGTAAAAGTTTCGATACAATCAAAGATGGCATACTGGCCAAAGAAAGAAAGAAGGTAGAATGAACTAGGGACTAGTCGGGTGACTTATCTTGAATGTTGGGTAGTGTTGCCGACTATGTCGCTTAAAGGCCACTCATTGTGGATCTTCTGAACGAGACACTTTGTAGTACTGGTCACATACTTTAGTAAGCCTACTTTGGCTAATCCGATACTAAGACGAATGCCCACGCACTAGGAGTGAAGAGATGGCGGGAGTAGCATGTACCCTCATGGCTAGAATGTGGCCAAATTTGAGGTGTGCTGTGCTCTCAGGTGGCGTGGAGACGGCTTAGTATAGGAGGATCGGTAGCAAGGTTGGTATATGCAAGATTAAGTTCTACATATGTCGTGTGATAAGGAATCCCCAGCTAGGACTTGAATCAATTCGAATTGCCGGTGCTCTACGGATATGGAGACTCGATTCATTACAGAAGCAATGCAGGACTGGTGAATTACTAAAACATGAGAAAAGAATGGAATGAGAAGGATTGGAATATGGGAAATGTACATTTAGTTTGAGATAATGAACTAAAAGGACTTAGGGGTAAAACTTGAAAATAGAATGAAGAATAGTAAGCTTTTGGCAAAGAACTTTTGAATCTTGCTACATCCTTACCTTGACCCAACACCTGCATCTCTAAAGTCCTTCAACCCCTTTTTCATCGGGTCAGTCTTGTTGAGTACTTTTGTACTCAGGGTTTGTTAACCCTTGTTGCAGGTGAGTCGCATGCGCAGGCTTGTTTTGGTCCCTGCTGCATGTCTGTGTTTGAAGTCAATGATGATGAGGAAGGATGAATGTCCTTTGGACAAGGCACTAGTTTGTATGATAAATAATGTTTATGTAATATTATCCTGCTACTATGGTTGTATGACACTTATGGTATAGTAAGTTTGAAAACAACTGGTTTGTAAACTATGTTATCTTAAGACTTCTGCTATCTTTTACTCTGTTGTATATATTTGAATAAACTATTGTAATCTGCAATGTTTGTGATTGGGATCCTGTTCGAAAAAGAATCATGAATGATTCCGGTTTCTCGAGGACACCCGACAGACCTGTTAAGTTGTTGGAAACTCATGTATGCTATCAAAGGTCTATTGAAACAACGATAGATGCACGTGGGCCTGATTTCTCAGGAGGTTCTGCCACAGTTGGTATCAGAGCAGTTCCTATCTAAGATCATTGTAGGTTACTTTGGAAAACCTTCAAATTGATTTGGATCAAAGAAAGTAAACTTGATATTTTAAAGTTCAAATTTCTTTCTTCTTACCTTTGATCTAGACTTAATCCTATCTTATTTGAAAGTTCATGGCGGATAATATGATTAGGTTTGTCCTATGTATTAAAAATCTAGTACTTATGATTATATAAATCTTTTGTACCTAGATTCGTAAGATCAATTCATGCATCATGCTTGAGCACCTTGCATAATAATTTCCCTTAAGAAGTGGTTGGGTAAGTAATGTCAATCCCATTCTTGCTAACCTCCATTATCCTTAAGCTATTCTTATAGTCCTACCCTAAATTCTACAGGCTATGGCAAAGACCAAGATAATCGCAAGCAAGTCCACGGGACCTCATGGAGTCCCTCGTCACTAGTTGGCAACGCGAAACCATGAGCTTGGTGAAGGAAGTTCCAAGACCCTAGGAGATGAAGGATCTTCAAGCAATCCCGCCAACATCGAGAACCTTACCAAGGAGCTCAACACTCTTCGTCGAGCTCATGCCAAAGATCAAGAAGAGCTGGCGAAAATGCAAAGGGGCATCACCATGACCATGGAGCTACAGAATGAAGCCTGGACACAAGAGGATGCGGCCAATGAACGCGTCCATGAGTTGGAGTTCTATGTAGAAGACCTGGAGATGGACAATGCCATTCTTCATGAGAATGTCCACATGTTGTACGCTCAACTTCATCCTCCTCATGGGGATGGCAAAGTTACAGATGAAGAAATGATTGTAGATCCAGGAGAAGTCGAGAATGAAGAAGAGGAGGAGGATCCTGAGGAGTTAGTGTACTTCTCAGATGAAGATGAGGTTTCGTCCGGTATGGGCACGAACGCCGATGACTGAGAGCATGGAGTAGTAATAATTCCTTTACTGCTTTCCTAGAAAACCAGGGTTGACTTGTAGGATACAAGACATGTAATTTAAATAAGTAACCCTTTGTAACATGAAACCTTTTAACTGCTTTCAATAAATAATAATGTAAGTAAACGTGATTTCTCTAACAGATGCCTCGTCCTATCACCTGAGCTGGTGTTAGTGGCTTGCATGACGAGGATGATTTCCCAAATCCTCCACCAATGCCTTCGACTATGGTAGATGCCATAGCCACACTCGTCAATGCAATGGCATAAAATGCTAGGTTGTTAAGGGAATTGGCTCAGAACCAATAGGCACCATACCCTAATCGTGGCCGCCGTAATAATGGAAATGACGAGTCAACCTATGTTGATTTTACTGACACATGTCCGCCTATGTTCTCTAAGGCAGAAGAGCCTTTAGAAGCTGATGATTGGCTTAGGATAATAGAGTAAAAGTTTGAGCTGATTCACTGTACCGAGATTCAGAAACCAAGGTTTGCGGCACAGCAACTCCGAGGAGCTGCTGGTGCCTAGTGGGCAAATTTGGTAGTTGTACAGCCCGCTGGTCACCAAATCACCTGGAGGGAGTTTAAGGATGCCTTTAGGGCACACTATATTCCAGATGGTGTGATGACCATGAAGTTAGAAGAGTTCTTGGCTCTTAAGCAAGGGGAGCACCCAGTGATGCACTATGTTGGACGTTTCAATCACTTATCACAGTATGCTTTCGAGTATGTGAATACTGATAGGAAGAAGAAGAATCATTTTCTTAGAGGCATGAACACTAAACTTCAGACAATGATGGCAACTTGTGGCAATGCAACTTATCATGAGACAGTCAACATTGCTATCGCTTCAGAGGAGAATTACCGCCGACACAAGGAGGCGAAGAAAAAGAAAATATCTACTTCTGGATCGTCAAGTGGAAAGCGTCAAAAGATAGTCTACCATCCTCAGAATCATGGCCATGCGCCATTCCGCCCACAACAAAGCCAAAGTAGGCAGCAAATCTTTATTCACCCTGCAACTAATGCGCCTTATCCTCATCAAGCACCGCAGTAGCAAAATAATACAAATAATGCAAATCCACTGCTACTCCCTAGAATCACAATTATCCATGCTATAATTATGGTAAACCTGGACACTTTTCCCGAGAATGTTTGTATCCCAGGAAGAATAATCCTGATGCACCTAAAGCCCCTGTTACTCAAGCTCAGAATCAGTACAAGGGCAATGCTCAAAACAGTCAGAAGGGTCAGGCTGAAAAGAAAACTGGATGGGTCTTCTATACTCAAGTGGAATCTATTATAGAGGGAGAACCAGCAATGATGGGTATGTTTCCTATTGTTAAGCATCCTGCAATTACCTTATTTGATTCTGGTGCATCCCATACATTCATCAACCGTACATTTGTTGTGAAGCATGGGATAACTATTGGGGAAACAAGAGAACCATATTATATACAGTCGTCCGGGGGGATCAATCTATACAAGGGAGGTAGTTTAGCATGTACCTATTGATTTGGGAGGATATGAGTTCCCTACCAATATGCTGATATTAAAGGATCAAGATATAGATGTGATCCTTGGTATGAACTGGTTAATCCAACACGGGGCTATCATAGATGTCCTGCGTAGAACCATAAGGGTAAATGCACCTGACAGCAAAACCCAACTTCTCATCCAACTTCCCTTTCCTATGAGTACAGTTGAAATAGTCTGTGCAATTACTATTGAAGAAGCCGAGAAAATTCCAGGGGTATATGAATTTACGAATGTCTTTCCTGATGATCTGCCTGGTCTGCCACCAGACCGAGATGTAGAGTTTAGAATTTATCTGAAACCAGGAACAGCACCAGTGTCCAGAAGAGCATATAGGATGCCACCCAAAGAATTAGCAGAATTAAAAATGCAACTACAAGAGTGGTTAGACAAGGGTTTCATTCAACCTAGTTCATCACCTTGGGGATGCCCTGCTATCTTCATGAAGAAGAAGGACCAAACCTTAAGGTTATGTGTTGACTATCGGCCGTTAAATGAAGTCACCATAAAGAACAAATACCCCTTACCCCAAATTGATTTGCTTTTTTGATCAACTGGTGGGAGCTAAGGTGTTCTCGAAGATAGACTTGAGATCAGGCTATCACCAGATTAAGATAAGACGAGAAGATGTGCCGAAGACAGCATTTACTACCCGATATGGTCTATATGAGTATCTAGTCATGTCTTTTGGGCTGACCAATGCCCCGGCTTATTTCATGTACCTGATGAACTCGGTTTTCATGCCTGAGTTGGATAAGTTTGTAGTGGTGTTCATTGATGACATTCTTATCTATTCTAAGAGCAAAGAGGAACATACGGAACATCTCTGCATTGTTCTACAAAGATTAAGAGACCACCAATTATATGCCAAATTCAATAAATGTGCATTTTGGTTGGAGGAAGTACAATTTCTGGGTCATGTGTTATCTACTGAAGGTATAGCTGTTGATCCGAGCTAGGTAGAAGAAGTCCTTAACTAGAAAGCACCTACCACTGTTCATCAAGTTCGTAGTTTTCTGGGGTTGGCAGGTTATTATCGTTGGTTCATCCCTAACTTCTCTAGAATTGCAAAGCCGATTACTGGACTGCTGAAAAATCAAACTAAGTTTGTGTGGTTAACAGAATGTGAGAAGGCCTTTCAGACATTGAAGAAGTTGCTGACAATTGCACCAGTTTTAGCACAACCTGATATCGAGAGGCCGTTTGATATCTATTGTGATGCATCTGGAATTGGTATTGGCTGTGTTCTTATGCAAGAAGGCAGAGTCATAGCGTACGCTTCCAGACAACTCAAGAAGCATGAAGAACATTATCCCACCCATGACCTTGAATTAGCTGCTGTTGTTCATGCACTCAAGGTTTAGCGACATTATTTATTGGGCAATATCTGTCATATCTATACGGGTCACAAAAGTTTGAAATACATCTTCACTCAGCCAGAGTTGAATATGAGGCAAAGAAGATGGTTGGAACTTATCAAAGATTATGACTTAGAAGTGCATTATCATCCGGGCAAGGCTAATGTGGTTGCCGATGCCCTGAGTTACAAGAGTCATTGCCATTGTCTGACTATAGAACCTATGCAACGAACATTGTGTCAAGAGATGGAGCATCTGAATTTACAAATCATAGAACAAGGTTTCCTATCCAATATTGTAGTTGAGTCCACTATCAAAGATTAGATCATTGCTACTCAACGGAAAAGTAAGGGCATATCCCGTATCAAGGATAAAGTCAGATCTAGAAAACCAACATGTTTCAAGATTGATGAATCAGATGTTGTATGGTTCAAAGATAGATTGGTAGTACCCAAAAGTCTGGAACTATGAAAGCAGATTCTTGATGAAGCTCATTCTTCAAGACACTCCATTCATCCATGTAGCAACAAAATGTATCATGATCTGAGAAAGAGATATTGGTGGACCAAAATAAAAATAGAAATAGCTCAATATGTGGCCAAATGTGATACTTGTCAGAGAGTCAAAGCAGTTCACATGAAGACTATAGGTCCATTACATTCTTTGCCAGTTCTATCTTGGAAGTGGGAAGATATCTGTATGGACTTTATCGTGGGATTGCCTAGGACATCTGCAGGCTACAATTCAATATGGGTTATTATTAATCGCCTAACCAAGATAGCTCATTTCTTACCAGTCAGAGATAAATATCGAGCGGAGCAGTATGCAAAGCTTTATCTTGATAGAATCTTTAGTCTACATGGGGCACCCAAGACCATTGTCTCTGACAGAGGGTCATTGTTCATATCCAAGTTTTGGAAAAGTCTACATGAGTCTTTGGGAACTAAACTTATCTGTAGTTCTGCTTATCATCCGCAAACAGATGGATAGACTAAAAGGGTAAATCAAATCCTTGAAGATATGTTAAGAGCATGTGTCCTTTTCTATGGTACTAAATAGGATGAATGCCTTCCCTTAGCTGAATTCTCATATAATAATAGCCATCAAGAGAGCATTAAAATGGCACCATTCAAAGCATTGTATGGCCGTAGATGTCAGACACCTTTAAATTGGTCAGAAGCTAGAGAACGTTGGTTCTTTGGACCGGATGTGGTCAAGGAAGCTGAAGAGAAAGTTAAACTCATACAAGCTAATATGAAGGTAGCTCAATCCCGATTGAAAAGCTATGTTGATAAGAGGAGACGACCGCTAGAATTCAAAGTGGGAGATCATGTCTACCTCAAGGTATCGCCGATGAAAGGAGTTCATCGATTTGGGATTCAGGGAAAGTTAGCGCCCCATTATGTCGGTCCTTTTCAAATCCAACAATGCTATGGACCGGTTGCCTATCGCATCAAGCTACCAGATCACATGTCAGTTGTGCATGATATCTTCCATGTATCCCAGTTGAAGAGGTGTCTTCAAGCACCTGACCAAGTGATCAACTTTGGTGAAGTAGAACTAGAACCTGATTTGACTTATGCTGAGTACCCCATTAGAGTCTTAGATCAGAAAGATCGAGTCACTCGAAGATGTACAATCAAGTTCTACAAAGTACAATGGAATCAACACACTGAAGATGAAGCTACTTGGGAGTCCGAGGATTACTTAGAAGAAAACTTTCCTGACTTCTTCGCTTCTATCTAGTTGCAAAACCTTGTCTATATTGTAACTTGTCTTGTTTGTTAATAGAAAGGAAAACCCCCTCACTAGCCTTTTGAATAAAGTTATGATGTGTTAGCTTGACACATTTCCTTTTCCATTACTTACCCTTAAGTTTTAAATCTCGGGATGAAATTTCTTTAAGGGGGAAGGGTTGTAACACCTCTAGTGTTTTGACCTAGCACTAAAACTTGACATGTCATCATATGCATTGCAAGGCATTCATAAAGTAGAAAATTTTGAATGCACTCACTAAATAAGCTTTATTTCATAAGTTGTTATTTTATGTGTGATGTGATTCAAACTCTAAATACAGGTCATGGCCACAAGGGTCAAATTTCATGTGATCATGTGAGGCCATGTGTCATTTGACTCAAATAACCCTAATGGGCCATGTTACTGGTCAAAAATCAAAGTTAAAGTAAAAAGGTAAACAAATCAAATTTGAATTCAAATTCAAATCATAAAGGTCCTTTTTGTCCCTTTTGTCTAAATCAAAATCCATTTGGAATTTAGGGTTGTGACAAAAAGCAAAGTTGAAGCTTATTTTATAAGGATTAACTTTGGTATTCAAAGTTTTTCAAGTTTACATATAAAATTTGGAGTAATTTTGAAATGATTCAAATGCTCAAATGCACCCCAAATTCAAATTTCAAAATGGAGGCAGAATTTGAAAATATTCCTTAAAGCAAAGTTGTAGAGTTTGAAAAGTTGAGCAACTTTCATTTTTGGAGATTTTCAACTTCTTTAGAAAATTTGTGAGTAATTTGCAAAATAAACGTAGTGGCAATTCTGTAAATACTTCAAAAATCAAAATCCAGCCGAGCGCCACCTCCTTGCTTGCCGCCGACGCCATGCAGCTGTCGCCGCCGATAGTTTTGTGCCGCTTTCTCGTGCGTTGACACGCAGCAAGCTCCGTGGCGAGCTCGTGCGTGAGCTGTCGACGCCGGGCGCGTTCTCCCCGGCTGTAAATAGGAGCACCGCCGCCGTCGCCCTCCGTTTTCCCCTCTGCTCTACTCCGCCACCGATCAGCTCCGCCGCTCGCCGTAGCCACCATCGAACTGCATCCGTCGTGCCTAGCTACGCCAGCGTGATTGCCTTGACCTTGCGCTCCTCTTTGGCTTGCTCGCGTCACTTGTGTTGGTCGGAATCGCCCGGCACAACGCGTTCTTCCCCGAGACCGGCCGGAGCTCTGCCACCATCAACCTCACCGTGGCCACGTCGTTCCAGTCCGTCTCCGCCTTCACCAAGCACACCGGTGTGATCGTGGTGAGCTCCTGAGCGTGATGCTTGCTCCACTTTAGCCTCTACCGCACCGTGGTCGGGATTGTGCTATGCGCCGTCATGCCCACGCCGCCATGGCCGGCGTGGAGCTCCCTCCGGTGCGCCTGTTGCCATTTTGAGGGCTGGGATAGATTTGCGGGACGTTGTAGATCATGTTGGTGCTATCCGTCTTGTCGGAGACTCACCGTCGGCGCGTTTTGGCCGACCAGTGATGGCAGCGCCGCCGTGTCCTGTTCTGTGTCACTGACGAGCGGGACCCTGGCTGTTAGTGAGAGCGAGAGACAGAACAGTGAGGTTTTGTTAATTTCTGAATTTTGAATAGTGCAGCAACTTTGGAAATTTATAGGAAATTAATTATAGCTCCAAAAATTCTAAAAATTTGTGTGTAGCTTCTATACATGTTCTATTATAGTTTAAAATATGAAACTTGAAATTTGAATAAATTTTTAATGTTCAAAAATTCAGTCAATTAATTGATAAATGCAATTTCCATGATTTTTGTAGGCCACTGTATAATTCCAAAAATTATGAAATTTATTTTGGTACACTAATTTGTCATGAGGAAGCTTACATAAAATTTTGAGGTCATTTGGAACAAGTTCATTTTTGGGCTTATTTCCAAATTAATTCAAAAATAAATAAAAGCAAACCCTAAGTGTTAGATTAGTGTTTGATCTTGTTTTGGTCATGTTTTGTGACTAGTAGGGTTTCAAGATTAGTTTGGTCAAGTCATATGTGTGTGGTCCTTGATGGTAGAATTGCAAATTGGTTTTTGTTGGCTTGCAACTGTACCGCGAAGGAAAGTCGTATTCGGGGTGTTGTTATATTTCATGTACCATGAAAGCATCATGTTTACATTATCATCATGCTAAAGCATATGTTATTATTTCGTGTAGAATCCAAGAGTGAAACAATTCTAGTTGAGCAAGTTGTGGAAGAATCCCCGGTTGTCACGGGATTCGATAATTATGGTACTGATCCGGAACCCGAGATCGTCAACGAAGGCAAGCCCCGGTTTATGCATTAAACCATTACCTTGTTTAGTTTGAAAAGTTTATCACCTATGTTACTTATTGCATTAAGTTGATTAATTCAAATGTTACCTACTTGATGCATTGTCTACCTTGTTAATTGTTTACCATCCTTGAAGATGTTTTCATTTACAAAGGCGTAGAATGCTTAGTATGCTTTATGGTAGGCTTTCAAAGTAAAAGTTTCGATACAATCAAAGATGGTATACTGGCCAAAGAAAGAAAGAAGGTAGAATGAACTAGAGACTAGTCGGGTGACTTATCTTGAATGTTGGGTAATGTTGCCGACTATGTCGCTTAAAGGCCACTCATTATGGATCTTCTAAACAAGACACTTTGTAGTACTGGTCACATACTCCGGTAAGCCTACTTTGGCTAATCTAATACTAAGATGAATGCCCACGCACTGGGAGTGGAGAGATGGCGGGAGTAGCATGTACCCTCGTGGCTGGAATGTGGTCGGATTTGAGGTGTGCTGTGCTCTCGGGTGGCGTGGAGACGGCTTAGTATAGGAGGATCTGGTAGCGAGGTTGGTATATGCAAGATTAAGTTCTACATATGTCGTGTGATAAGGAATCCCCAGCTGGGACTTGAATCAATTCGAATTGCCAGTGCTCCGCGGATATGGAGACTCAATTCATTACAGAAGCAATGCAGGACTGGTGAATTACTAAAACATGAGAAAAGAATGGAATGAGAAGGATTGGAATATGGGAAATGTACATTTAGTTTGAGATAATGAACTAAAAGGACTTAGGGGTAAAACTTGAAAATAGAATGAAGAATAGTAAGCTTTTGACAAAGAACTTTTGAATCTTGCTACATCCTTACCTTGACCCAACACCTGCATCTCTAAAGTCCTTCAACCCCTTTTTCGTCGGGTTAGTCTTGTTGAGTACTTTTGTACTCAGGGTTTGTTAACCCTTGTTGCAGGTGAGTCACATGCGCAGGCTTATTTTGGTCCCTGCTGCATGTGTGTGTTTGAAGTCAATGACGATGAGGAAGGATGAATGGCCTTTGGACAAGGTACTAGTTTGTATGATAAATAATGTTAATGTAATATTATCCCGCTACTATGGTTGTATGACACTTATGGTATTGTAAGTTTGAAAACAACTGGTTTGTAAACTATGTTATCTTAAGACTTCTGCTATCTTTTACTCTGTTGTATATATTTGAATAAACTATTGTAATATGTATTGTTTGTGATTGGGATCCTGTTCGAAAAAGAATCGTGGATGATTCCGGTTTCCCGAGGACACTCGACAGACCTGTTAAGTTGTTGGGAACTCGTGTACGCTATCAAAGGTCTATTGAGACAACGATAGATGCACGTGGGCCCAATTTCTCAGGAGGTTCTGCCACATGCCATTTCCGTTTAATCACCCGTTTACCCCGTTTAATGGGACGTTTTGCCCAAATAATGGCTAAATGGTAGGTGACCGACTGTTTACCATTTAGCATTTAGGAAAACACTGCGTGGGGCTGACCCCCTAATTCTATGCTTGGCCTTATGAGGCATGGCGCCGGGTAGCCATCTGGTCACTAGAGACGATGCCACATGGGGCAGGTGGTTTCTTCGCTCGTGTGCACCCTGATTGCCATGGTCTTCTAGGGCGGTGTTGCTTAGGGCGCGGCTCTACTGTAGGGTCCAAGCCTCCCATGCTATGGGCCTAGACGGGGCAGAGGCTGATGACAGGTGTTAGCCTATGGGCACAGACGATCTCATGGTTTCCCAGGAGGATGTGGCCACCAAGAACCATTCCGTGGGTGAGTTCATCATGAGCCATAGGCCTTCGGTTTCCTTGGTGGGAAACCTAGCCATGGTCAGTGGTAGGAGAGGGTGCTGGTCCCCCTATGTAGGTGAACTTTGGGATGCAGCCGCTGAGGGCAGTTCTGAGAGCGTATCCGCCATAAGTCGTGGGGTCCAGACCTCTAGAGCGGAGTTCTGGGCCGTGGCCAAAGGCGAATGCAGGTGCTGGCCCATTGACGCCGATAAACCCATGGTTTTCCTAACGGATGTGGCCGTCGCGGGTCATTCTGTGAGCGAGTCCACCAACGGTGCGAGGAGCCATGCTTCCTTCTCAACAAATGAGAGTGCGCGACTACCCCCTACCTAGCGCGCCAACTATCGGTGTTTTGTAAACCAGACTAGTAATTTATACGAATGTCGCGCTACTCTAGGAAGATGATGGTAGCATCCAAAAGACAGGAGGATTTATACTAGTTTAGGCTAGAGCCCTACGTCTAGTCTCAGAGATGATCGAGTGCGTGTTCCTCGCTTGAATGCTCTGAAGTTCTTACAATGGGGGGTGCAAAAATGGTAGAAGAGGTAGGAGAGCTATAGCTAGAGCTAGGAGAAGGACTGCCCAAAGGAAAACTTCGAGAGCCCGGTGAGAATGAGAATGATTGGATCAGAGTGAGTCCCTCGAAAGAAGGCCCTAGCTACCCTTATATGGAGTCTAGGGCCAGGTCTCATATAGAGATGGAGGTTCTCTCGACCGAAGGGTCATGAGCCTAAGGGAGGAGGCCTAGCTAGCTTGGCTTGCAAGTAACGTCGTCTTATGGTGTACATGTTGGTGTGACTATCATCATGGTCCCATGCTCACGTCAAGGCATGGCATGACGTGGTGCCACAGTGCCCGTCATGGCAGTACTATGGGCACGGCGGTGTTTTGCTAGCCATCCTGCATGGCGTGGTCTTGCTATGGTCGTCATCATCGCCTCCTAATCGTCCGATGGCGTCGTACACGAGTAGGTAGCACCCCCTAGGTCGTCGATCGTCTTGCTTCTTATGGAGTTGGTGGCCACGATCCTAAGCTCTGAGGTCATGACCCATGTTGGTTTGGATGGCCTCTAAGTCAAGGCCATCGTCGTGGATCACATCTCGTAGTGGGTGGGGTCATACGTACGTCTCGTCGGACCATAATTGGACGGTGGTTTTCCATATTGGCCTTCATCGCTAGGCGGTGTTATCTTGTCTCTATGGTGTGGCGCAGGAATGGCGTCGGACCGGGCCGAGATGATCGCTGTCCCCTAGGTCCTTGTGGGGTCAGTACGACGTGCCTGCCCCTATCAGGGCAGGCATTCTTGTTGGGACTCGATCTCTCTCCATTCTTTCTAGAGGTCAGGACGGTGAAAGGTCGTTAGTTACCACGTAGCGTGCGGCTAAGGCAAGAGGAAGAGGTCGTGGCTGACCCTAGTTGCCGTGTAGCGTGCGGCTAAGGCAAGAGGACGGAGAAAATCTTTTTAATGAAAAACCGGTGGAACGTCGTGGCTCCGCGGATCTAGTTTTTTTACCCATACTCCCGTACTCCATAGTTGCTAGTGAGGCACTGAAATCTAGAATGTCAAAGCATGTGCGTTCGACCTGCAATCATCCGTTATTACAATTGCTGAAACCTTGAACCGGGAAAGCATGTGCACACAACTATCCGTTTAAGTCCTATTGAAATATTTGTGGCCTGGCTCGCTCCAATGAGCAATATACTTCCTCCATTCGGCCAGTCTCAATGGTGAGTTTTATGGCGTTGTTTCCAAGACCGTTATGTTATATATAATGAAATAAAACTCGAATGAAACATCCCCTCTCAATACAAAGTTTCATTCTAGAGTTTCATAGATATTTAATTTCATGACTCGTAGAGAGTTGGTAATCGTGCTAAGAGATCATTTCTTCTCTCTTTTTAAATACACTACCATGTCATAAAAATGTTTATGTAGCAACCTATTTAATGTAAATGAAACTCACTTGAAGCTCCCGCTGAGACTGAGGCCGCGTTTGGTTGGCGACCAAAGGATGCCGTGCCGCGCCACACCTTCCGCGCTGCAGTTGTGGCATGTGTTTGCTTTGCTGCTCTAGTTGCGGCATGCCGCAGACTCGCTATGGTCGTCTAGTTCATTTTGGATGCCAAATCGTGCCGTAGTTGCGGCGGCCGTTTTCTGCGCCGCACCTTCGGCATGCCACAGATTCGGTGCGGCATCTTCTGGACATCATCCAAACGCGTTATCTTATTTACCAGATGTGAGGATGGATTTCAGATACCAAGACCATGCATTCATTTCGTGCATGTGTATTTACAGGCATAATTATTGATGAGGACATCAACACCGATCATACATCCACGCCGCCCACGCCGACACCTGCTGGTCCTATTACTCGTGCTCATGCTTGAAAAGTTAATCATCAAGTGAGTTCCTTCTTGAGCTCTTGTCCATCCTGTTTAGATCTTGGAGACACGTGCACTCTTGTTTTGATTAGGAATCAAGGAGAAGACCGAAAGGGAAAAGGACTCGCGTAGGCTGGATTCGGACTGCAGCACACCTCCAACTTGCGACGGTCGCCACGGTTACATACGGAGTCGGATTGGGGTGATTCTAGACTTGTTGGAAAGCTAATAAAGTCTACTTTCATACGGATCTGACCTCGTACTCATACCTGCTCAGAAGCGGCATCAATAGTCCAAAAATCATCGAGAGGTCAATTCTGTCTAGGGTGCTACGCCACCTTAAGTTAGCCCAATGGGCTTGTATCGTTTAGAGTCCAGTAGGGACGCGTCCTAGGGTTGGAGCACGACCCAAACTCTCTTGTGGTCATCCTCCACACGTCATATACCCCTTAGCCGCCACCAGGAACACTGGGGTTTTGTTTAGATCAAGTTTAGCCTTTGCTACTTGCTTGTAGGCGCGCGTGCTGATCCAGCCGCCCGTCTCCTTGTCTTCGGAACCCCACTCATAATAAGATTCAGTTTGAGGCTTTCAATTTCATCTTGCAAATTCAGTGCTTGTTTCATTGTTCTTGCTAGTTCTTCGATTGCTTGCAGGACGGGAGCCCTAGTGGCTGGTTGTTGCGCTCCACAAGATCGTGACGGCCTTTGGAGGTGGTGTATCGGTTGCTAAGGCGCAGTCTTGGAAGGCTGTAGTCGGGCCGTGAACGTCATCTCCATCCACCAAATCAAGTTGTCTCACGCCTCTCATCGAAAGATCATCCATAAACCCTAGCGGGTTCATATCAATTGGTATTAGAGCAAGGTTTATCGGTGAGAGACTTCCAATCCTTCACTGTTTTATTTTTCCTATAGTCTAGAAAAGCCAAAAAAATAGTAGATTAGTTTCCTGCAATCCTATAGACCTTTGAGCCGTGGCTAGTGCTACCTAGTTAGGGCTTGTTGAATATTCGGTTGCATCGGGTGTGTTGGATTGCTGGTCTTAGTTTATTCCCTTAGAGTTTCGAGTTCTTGTCACTTTACTATCACAACACGCGCTATCATATAGTCTCTCTGTTGGCCAAATCCAAGTAGGGTTTGAAGTTTGAATCGGACAAGGAATCGGCTGTTCCTCTCTGTTGGCCGAATCCAAGTAGGTTTTCAAGTTTGAGTCAGATCAAGGAATCGGTTATTCCTCGCTATTGGCCAAGTCCGAGTAGAATTGGAAGTTCCAATCGGATGAGGAATCAGTTCACCCTGTGCTACAAATATCAAACTAACCACGCTGCAAGTATTCATATCTAAACGAGTGGCTTACCAGAATACCCCTACCCTTTCGGAAAAAGTGTGTGTGCTGAGTTACTCTTTGAGAGTGTTCTTGTTCATATAATCAGTTTTGAGTGCCCCCTGACAAAAAAAAATATATTCAAAAAAAAGAAAGAAAAAAAAGAAAAAAAAAGCAAAAGAAAAGAAGAGAAAGGGGCTGATCTTAGAGATTTTTTGTTCACTTTGGGTGGTGTGTTGTGCTCTCCTTTGTGTCTAGGCTCACGTCTCTAGCACAGTCTAGACTAGGACCAGCACAGTACCGCCGGTTGAACGATTATTTAGCTTGCTTTTTGTAACTAACATGGTGCTAGTTCGTTCCTTGTTTCCGCCCACCTATAGCTCCACATATTCTACAGCTTGACAGGTCTCGTGCTGCGGCACCGATACACTTCATCCATTGCTGCAGACTTGTTGGTAGATGACCCCTCCTGTCGAGCAAGGTAAGAACTGGTAAGAACTTGTGTAACAGGTGGAGAGTGAGTGACTTGCTGTAGCTACATCCTAGTAGTTGTAGGGCTTTTATTTCTTCACTTGTCTTCTTGTTGTCTTTGTCTTTGAACCATGCCAGGGTCCGACGGAGATAACCAAATTCCACATTCGCCTCGCACAAAGGGCATCATACAACATTTTGAAAGAAAAGTGAAGCTGCACACGGAGGGACTTGATAATGACTTGCAGGTGACAAATGACAAACTTGGGCAGTTGGAGGCTACGCAGATTGCCGCAAACAACAAGCTTGCAGGTTTGGAGAAGTCCATTGCTAGTGTGGACAAAAGCCTTACTGCTCTGCTGAGGCATTTTGATGACCTCCACAACAATGATAAAGACCAGCATAAAGAAGAAAAGAAGAGGAAGATCGAGAGGATGGTAGTTATGATGAAGAATACATAGGTGATACTGAACATGATGATCGAGACACTTGTGATCGACATCGCCTACGTCACAACCGTAGAGGTATGGGTGGCCGCCGCCGACGCGAGGTACACAATAATGACGATGCTTTTAGTAAGATTAAATTTAAAATACCTCCTTTTGATGGTAAATATGACCCTGATGCATACATTACTTGGGAGATTGCTGTTGATCAAAAGTTTGCATGCCATGAATTTCCTGAGAACACATGTGTTAGGGCTGCTACTAGTGAGTTCACAGATTTTGCTTTTGTTTGGTGGATCGAATATGGCAAGAAAAATCCTAATAACATACCTAAAACTTGGGATGCGCTGAAACGAGCCATGAGAGCTAGATTTGTTCCATCTTACTATGCCTGTGATATGATAAATAAGTTGCAGCAATTGAGACAAGGTTCTAAAAGTGTAGAAGAATACTATCAGGAATTACAAACGGGTATGTTGCGTTGTAAATTAGAGGAGGATGAGGAACCTGCTATGGCTAGATTTTTAGGTGGGTTAAATCGGGAAATTCAGGATATCCTCGCTTACAAAGAATACAATAACGTAACCAAACTGTTTCATCTTGCTTGTAAAGCTGAACGGGAAGTGCAGGGACGATGTGCTAGCGCAAGGACTAATGTTTCTGCAGGGAAAGCTAGTTCATGGTAGCAGCGCACGTCTACAACTCCGTCTACATGTACTCCTACGCCATCATCTAGTGACAAGACTCGAGCTGCCCCCACCAATTCAGTAGCGAAGACAGCGCAAAAGCCGACTGCGAGTACTTCATCCATGGCATCGACAGGTAGAACAAGCAACATACAATATCATCGGTGCAAGGGATATGGCCATATGATGCGTGACTGCCCAAACAAGCGTGTTATGATTGTCAAAGATGATGGTGAGTGTTCATCTGCTAGTGATTTTGATGAAGATACACTTGCATTGCTTGCGGCTGACTATGCAGGTAGTGAGGAACACATAGAAGAACACATTAATGCAGGTGACCCGGAGCACTATGAGAGCTTGATTGTACAGCGAGTGCTTAGTGCACAAATGGAGAAGGCGGAGCAAAATCAGCGACACACTTTATTCCAAACAAAGTGTGTCATCAAGGAGCGTTCGTGCCGCATGATCATTGATGGAGGTAGCTGCAACAACTTGGCAAGTAGCGACATGGTACAGAAGCTCGCCCTCACCACCAAACCACACCCCCATCCCTACTACATCCAATGGCTGAACAACAGTGGTAAGGCAAAGGTAACAAGACTTGTGTGAATCGATTTTGCCATCGGATCATACAAAGATATTGTTGAATGTGATGTTGTGCCTATGCAAGCTTGCAATATTCTGCTAGGTAGACCATGGCAATTTGATAGAGATTCGATGCATCATGGTAGATCAAATCAATATTCGTTTCTATACCATGATCGAAAAATTGTGTTGCATCCTATGTCTCCTGAAGCTATTATGCAATCTGATGTTACTAAGGCTGCAAAAGCAAAGAGCGAGAGCAATAAAAATGACAAATCTGTTGTTGATGACAAAGATGAGATAAAATTGAAAGGACGTTGTATGCTTGCTACAAAATCTGATATTAATGAGTTCAATGCATCCACCTCTGTTGCTTATGCTTTGGTATGCAAGGATGCTTTGATTTCATTTGAGGATATGCAACGTTCTTTGCCCCCTGCTGTTGCTAACATTTTGTAGGAGTATTCTGATGTGTTCCCCATTGAGATACCAGCGGGGCTGCCACCAATACGCGGGATTGAGCACCAAATTGATCTTATCCCTGGAGCATCTTTGCCAAACCGTGCGCCATACAGGACCAATCCGGAAGAAACGAAGGAAATTCAGCGACAAGTGCAAGAACTACTAGACAAAGGTTATGTGCGTGAGTCTCTTAGTCCTTGTGCTGTTCCTGTGATTTTAGTGCCTAAGAAAGATGGAACATGGCGCATGTGTGTTGATTGTAGGGCTATTAATAATATCACTATTCGATATCGACACCCTATTCCACGATTAGATGATATGCTTGATGAATTGAGTGGTGCTGTTGTGTTTTCAAAGGTTGATTTGCGTAGTGGGTACCACCAGATTCGTATGAAATTGGGAGATGAATGGAAAACTGCTTTCAAAACTAAGTTCGGTCTATATGAGTGGTTAGTCATGCCTTTTGGGTTAACTAATGCACCTAGTACTTTCATGAGATTAATGAACGAGGTTTTGCGTCCTTTCATTGGGAAATTTGTTGTCGTCTACTTTGATGATATACTGATTTATAGCAAATCCATAGATGAACACCTTGATCACTTACGTGCTGTTTTCAATGCTCTACGTGATGCACGTTTGTTTGGTAACCTTGAGAAGTGCACTTTCTGCACCGATCGAGTATCGTTTCTTGGCTATGTTGTCACTCCACAGGGAATTGAGGTTGATAAAGCCAAGGTGGAAGCTATACAAGGATGGCCTATACCCACGACGGTCACGCAAGTGCGGAGTTTCCTAGGACTTGCTGGTTTCTATCGCCGTTTTGTGAAGGGCTTCAGCACCATTGCTGCACCATTGAATGAGCTTACAAAGAAGGGAGTGCTCTTTTCTTGGGGCAAAGCACAAGAGCACGCCTTCCATGTGCTGAAAGATAAGTTAACACATGCACCTCTACTCCAACTCCCTGATTTTAATAAGACTTTCGAGCTTGAATGTGATGCGAGTGAAATTGGATTGGGTGGTGTTTTGTTACAAGAAGGCAAACCTGTTGCATACTTTAGTGAGAAATTGAGCGGGCCTATTCTTAATTATTCTACATATGATAAGGAATTATATGCTCTAGTGCGGACATTAGAAACATGGCAGCATTATTTGTGGCCCAAAGAATTTGTTATACATTCTGATCATGAATCTTTGAAGCATATTCGTAGTCAAGGAAAACTAAATCGTAGACATGCAAAATGGGTTGAATATATTGAATCTTTTCCTTATGTTATCAAACACAAGAAAGGGAAGGATAATATCATTGCAGATGCATTGTCTAGGAGATATACTTTGCTGAATCAACTTGATTACAAGATCTTTGGGTTAGAAACAATTAAAGACCGATATGCTCATGATGCTGATTTTAAAGAAGTGCTGCTGCATTGTAAAGATGGGAAAACATGGAACAAATTCATCGTCAATGATGGGTTTGTGTTTAGAGCTAACAAGCTATGCATTCTAGCTAGCTCCGTTCGCTTGTTGTTACTGCAGGAAGCGCATGGAGGTGGCTTGATGGGGCATTTTGGAGCGAAGAAGACGGAGGACATTCTTGCTGGTCATTTCTTTTGGCCAAAGATGCGACGAGATGTGGAGAGATTTGTTGCTCGCTGCACAACATGTCAAAAGGCTAAGTCCCGGTTGAATCCATACGGTTTGTATATGCCTCTTCCTGTTCCTAGTGCTCCTTGGGAGGATATTTCTATGGATTTTGTGTTGGGATTGCCACGGACTAGGAAAGGGCGAGATAGTGTTTTTGTGGTTGTGGATCGATTCTCTAAAATAGCACATTTCATACCATGTCATAAGACTGATGATGCTACAAATATGGCTGATTTGTTCTTTCGAGAAGTTGTTCGCTTGCATGGTGTGCCAAATACATTGTTTCTGATCGTGATGCTAAATTTCTTAGCCATTTTTGGAGAACTTTATGGACCAAATTGGGGACTAAGCTTTTATTTTCCACCACTTGTCACCCCCAAACTGATGATCAAACTGAAGTTGTGAATAGAACTTTGTCTACTATGTTAAGGACTATTTTAAAGAAGAATATTAAGATGTGGGAAGATTGCTTGCCTCATATTGAGTTTTCTTATAATCGTTCGCTGCATTCTACTACGAAGATGTGTCCCTTTGAGATTGTTTATGGCTTGTTACCACGTGCTCCTATTGATTTAATGCCATTGCCAAGTTCTGAAAAGTTGAATTTTGATGCTAAGAAACGTGCTGAATTGATGCTAAAACTACATGAAACCACTAAAGAAAACATAGAGCGCATGAATGCTAAGTACAAATTTGCTGGAGATAAAGGTAGAAGGGAATTGATTCTTGAACCTGGAGATTTGGTTTGGTTGCATTTGTGAAAGGATAGGTTTCCTAAATTAAGAAAATCTAAATTGATGCCTAGAGCGGATGGTCCTTTTAAAGTGATGCAATGAATAAATGAGAATGCATATAAGCTTGATCTTCCTGCAGATTTTGGGGTTAGTCCCACATTTAACATTGCAGATTTGAAGCCTTATTTGGATGAGGAAGATGAGCTTGAGTCGAGGACGACTCAAATTCAAGAAAGGGAGGATGATGAGGATATCAACACCGATCATATATCCACGCCGCCCACGCCGACACTTGCTGGTCCTATTACTCGTTGTTTTGATTAGGAATCAAGGAGAAGACCGAAAGGGAAAAGGACTCGCGTAGGCTGGATTCGGACTGCAGCACACCTCCAACTTGCGACGGTCGCCACGGTTACATACGGAGTCGGATTGGGGTGATTCTGGACTTGTTGGAAAGCTAATAAAGTCTACTTTCATACGGATCTTACCTCGTACTCATACCTGCTCAGAAGCGGCGTCAACAGTCCAAAAATCACCGAGAGGTTTATTCTGTCCAGGGTGCTGCGCCACCTTAAGTTAGCCCAATAGGCTTGTATCGTTTAGAGTCCAGTAGGGACGCGTCCTAGGGTTGGAGCACGACCCAAACTCTCTTGTGGTCGTCCTCCACACGCCATATACCCCTTAGCCGCCACCGGGAACACTGGGGTTTTGTTTAGATCAAGTTTAGCCTTTGCTACTTGCTTGTAGGCGCACGTGCTGATCCAGCCGCCCGTCTCCTTGTCTTCGGAACCCCACTCATAATAAGATTCAGTTTGAGGCTTTCAATTTCATCTTGCAAATTCAGTGCTTGTTTCGTTGTTCTTGCTAGTTCTTCGATTGCTTGCAGGACAGGAGCCCTAGTGGCTGGTTGTTGCGCTCCACAAGATCGTGACGGCCTTTGGAGGTGGTGTATCGGTTGCTAAGGCGCAGTCTTGGAAGGCTGTAGTCGGGCCGTGAACGTCATCTCCATCCACCAAATCGAGTTGTCTCACGCCTCTCATCGAAAGATCATCCATAAACCCTAGTGGGTTCATATCAATTATCCACACCGGTAGACGTTCGTCATTTCCTTTCTTAGCCTGCTGTAGCTATAGATTTCCAACGGGCCGGCTCAGCCCGACATGGCACAGGCCCGTGCCAGGCATGGCCCGATGGGGATCAAGCCAGCACGGCACGTCGTGCCTCCTGGGTCGTGTCCAAGCAGGTCTCGTGCCTGGCTAGCGGTCCAGGCATGGCCTGTTGGGCCGATTTTTGGGCCGGGCTGGCCCGAAAAGCACAGCTTGCTGAGGAGGCGGGGCCAGCTCGAGGCCCGCTTTAGCAGGGGTAGAGAGGATGGTGGTGCTCGCGGCCGCGGAGGCGGCGTCGAGGAGCGCGACCGCGTGAAGCCGGGAGGAGGCCACGGAGGCGGTGGAGGGGTGCGGGCTCGACGGCGCCGCCAGCTGCGTTGGTGGCATCGGGCATCAGATCTGCCCAACGCGCTCCAACGGCAGGGCTGCGGCGGCGCCCATGTCGGAGATCCACGAGGAGAAGGGAAGGAGGCGAGCAGGGAGGTAGACTGCCGGATATCCACGGGAGAAGGGAAGGACCATGGTCGGTGGTGTGAGGGAGGAGGCGAGGTAGGAAGCGACGGCTGATTTGGCAGAGCCGTGGCTTGCGATTCGCGTAGGAGAGAGCAGAGCGGCGTCAAGGGATGAGGCGAGACGAAGGTATTTGCGTCTGTTGTATGCGGAAGCTGTATTGGGCCATATGGCATTGGGCCTTAGAACCTTGCGATGGCTTGCTAGGAAGTAGGAAGCCTGCTTTGGAAAAAAACATCGGACTAGCACCGGCCGACTCTATTTTGCGAGCCAGGCCGTACTACCCGGCGTGCCTAGGCAGCGACCCAAGCACGACCCTAAGCATTGGGCCAGGCCAGCCTGGGTCCACTCACCACCGGGCCGGGCCGTGCTTGGGCCGGACAAAAAACCGTGCTTCGGGCCATGCTGTCCGGCTGGGGCTGCATGGCCATCTATAGCTAGCCTATCAGTACACACCGCTTTGTAAAATCCTTCTCTACCTCAGCCGTTAGCATCCACATATTTAATACTCCTATGCATGCGACGCTACTACAGCCTACATGCGACCCTTCGATTATGACTAATGCTCCAGCGTGCCTGGTATTACGCCAAAACTGAAAACGGTTGTACGCCTCCTATACCGGAAAGGAGGGAGTAGTAAAGATCTGTTGCCGATGATGCTGCTGGAGTGGGGCGCGGCATTGTCGAGACAGACGCCGCGGAAGTTGTTCAAGCAGTCTACTTCAATGCTTTTGGATTCAGTGCAGTGACAAATTTGTGGTCGACGAGCTTCGTAATCTTTTGGCCTTTAATTTCATCTCCCTCGTGCTTGTAATAAAGTGGCCCATGATCTGGCTGTTCTCAGTAGTGTGTGTGATCCGGATGAGGACCATGTTTTGGCCTCCGTTCCGACAAACATTCAGGTTGTAATTACTGATGATTCAGCTCTGTCTGATTAATGGAAATTTATTTTTTCCTTAAAAAAGTTGTTTTTATCTTCTCTCAAATAATAAATTAGGAACCAATGAAACCACTATTTTTTTACTTTATCAGCTCTAGCTTCTCTACACATTGTAGCAAAGGAGCTAGAGCTACTTTTAAAAGCTATGCCAAACGAGGTCTTATTATAGTTGTTGAAATCTGGAACCAGCAAAGCCCATGCACTGAACACATCCATTATTACAGTTTTAGCCGTCCATTATTAAAGTTTTAAAATCCGGTTGATAAAAATAACCACTTAAAAAGCCAGGGCTGCTGGTACTATTAGCTGGATATGAAGTTTTAGAAATGCTGCGTATGCATTCAGATCTGAGATTGTCTGAAAAGGTTATCTTTGTCGGTAACGAAATGTATGAACCCATTTCTTTGTCAGTTTGACTGGAGCAAAAATATATGGCAGAGTAATGCGAAGAGTATGGCGATTTTTTTTCATAGGAAAAAGTCTACTTAACCCCCCACCTATCATACTTGGTCTACTTCACCCCCAACTATGAAATCGTCTGTTTTACCCCTGAACTATCTAAAACCGTTTTACCCCCTGGGCGTTTTTTCAGCGGCTGCTTTGCTACAGTAACGACGTGTTGCTACAGTAACTGTAGGCTTGCTACAGTTCCCATGGTTTTGAATTTGCTTTTTCTTTATTTATTTCCGGTGAATTTTTGAAAAATCATAGAATAAAAAATATAATTTTATTGGACTCCACATGAGTAGATCTACACAGTGAATATATAATACAGTATGCTTTAGTACAAATTTTTTTTTGTAGCTTTAAATTAATTGAAAAATCTAATTTTGTCTGTAATTAATTAGAATTTATCTATAACTAAGTTATACATAGTCCAATGAGTACAAAATTTTTACTATAGTTCAAACATACAATAATTAGCATATCATAAAAATTTCACCACAATTATACCATAGAAGCTGCAGCTATGAATTATTCCAATGTTACTGTAGCAACCCCGATGTTACTGTATCAAACCGGCGCTGAAAACCCGCCCAGGGGGTAAAACAGACGGTTTTAGATAGTTCATGGGGTAAAACAGACGGTTTCATAGTTGGGGGTGAAGTAGACCAAGTATGATAGGTGGGGGGTTAAGTAGACTTTTTCCTTTTTTCATATAATATTATTTAAATAAAGCATTGCAAATCTAGGTATTCCTTTTATAAAATTGCAAACAAATGGCCTATTAACCTAGACTATTTGACAAAGTCGGCGGGGCCACCTGCTCTATAAATAAAAAGGGAAAACAGAAGATGATTATCAAGTATGATTATGCCTATATATACTGGGAAAAATCACTGTTATAAAGTATGATTATGCCTATATATACTAGGAACAAAATCATTGTTATCAAGTATGATTATGCCTGTACTGGGAACAAAATCAAATATAACCGGGGTCCACGCAAATATACTATAAAGGAAAAATAAGGCCCTCCACAATGTGTTCCCTGAGTGGCCCCCCAAAAAAGGGAGAAGATTGAAGCTAGAAAAAAGAAGATCGATGAACGTAGTTGCATCGGTGCCTATTTATGTTGTGGAGAGAGAAGCAGAGAGAGACCCACGATAGGGTGGATAACATGCAACAGCATTTTGCAGTGAACATCAAAATGCATTTGCATCAGTAATGACAAAAAGAAGATCAAAATGCTTCCCTTTGTAGTGAATTATTTCTTTCATGATGAACCGGCTCATGTCCTCGCAAATGTTCATAAGCTCTTCATTGTTGAGGCGATCATCCGTGGAGGATACTTATATACCTGCAAAATAAAATTAAGTCATCATATATTTACAAGTGACCAATGCATTTGCATTAGTAATGACAAAACTTCTCGTATGACTATTACTTACTTTCTTAGGATTGTTGGTGTATTTCTACACTACCTGGTGCAGGGATGGCGTTTGACTAGGTTGAGGGGACTGCTGTCCCCTCGGTCCTTGCGGGGTTAGTGCGGCATGCCTGCTCTCGCTTGGCAGAGCTCGATCTCTCCCTGTTCCTCCCAAGGGTCGGGATGGAGGAGAGTGATGTAGACTAGGCCCGATCTTCTGAAAGGTATGATAGCGTCGATTGGTGGAGACTTGACGTTTACGATCTAGGCTTCGAACCAAGATTGATTTGGACCCCTGCAACCGTTACACCACTGCTCCGTTGGTTATCAACCACGCGAATGCGATTGACCTCGCCGAGAAGGCTTTCCTGCAAGCGAATCGATAACATAAGCAAGAACGAGATGAACGCAATCTGAAATTGCAAATAAATATGAGGCTTATGAAATCAAGAAGGAGTTCAAGTCTTTATTCGAAAGGACTAATCGCCACAGGCGAACAAGATCAAGAACTGAGGCCCTGGTTCACAGCAAGCGGCCTTGGCGGCGACAGTTGCAGCAAAACGATGTCTGTTTCACGAGAAAATCAAGAACTAAACAAAACCCAAACCCTAAGGAGAACGACGGCTGCTATTTATAGAGTCTTGGGCGTCACCCCCTGGACGCGCCCCATAATGGGCCCAAACACGATACACGGTCTAACGGACCAAAAGACAGTATCGCAGCACCCTGACAGATTCTGAACGCTAACTTGTTTCGATGATTCCCGTTGATTTCGAAAGTCTTTTGACGTGAAACCACTTGGCTTCCTTATCAAATTAGCTTTCCAACCATATATGGATCGTCGAAAATAGAGTCCGGATGTGTTCTGGATGACTAGTTTAAGATAGACTGATCTTGGAGCCCGAACCGGACTCGAACTTGAGTTGGACTGGGCTTCCACCATGAAAAAGATGAATTGGACGCCAATGCTGGACCTCCTCCTCTACTTGGCTTGTATGCGATAAAGTAGTGATGTCTTCATCATCCTCCCTTTCTTGAATTGAAGTCGTCCTCGACTGAAGTAGATTGTCTCCTCCATTGGATGACAGCAATGATGGTTCCAGAAGAAGACGTTCATCTTGGCGCCCCATCCTTCGCAAAGGCGGCTGCCATGGTGGCTTCCCTGTTGGAAATTCATCCTCCTTCTCTTACAAAAGGTTAGTACCAACAAGAGGCATAGCACTAGGAGTAGGACCAAGTGGACATATAGGCGATGTACAAGTTAGAGCATAACATGGTTCATCATGATCAACAAGAATAGATTTAAGAGCAAATAAAACTTCTTTCATGTTACTTGATGGTTCATTTGTTGGTTTGCTAAAGTCTTTATCATGGCCTTTCTTTTTCTTTTCAGCAAGTTTCTTTTCATATTGCACAATTTCAGCAGGTGATAAAGGAAGTAAAACAATGGTCTTTCCTTTAAACATAAAAGTATATCTATTTTGCCTACCATGATGTACAACATTATTATCATATTACCAAGGGCGGCCTAACAAAAGTGAACAAGCTTGCATAGGCATGGCATCAAAATCAGCATAATCATGGTATGACCCGATAGAAAATTGCACACGAGCAGATTGTGTTACCTTTGCCATACCACTATTGTTGAACCACTGAACATGGTATGAATGTGGAAGAGCACGTGTAGATAAACCAAGAGTCTTGACAAGCTCAAAACTTACCAAGTTATTGCTGCTCCCTCCATCAATTATAGCACAAACACAGAAATTATTGACAATGAGGAACATTTGAAACAAATTATGGCATTGTAGCTTGTCTACTGGCTCAACTTGTGTACTCAAAACATGCTGAACAAGGATTGATTTGTAGTCTGCAGTGCATGCCACACTATCAATTACCTCATCAGGATCTTCAGCACTATCCGCAAATTTATCTGCATAAAGATCAGTTGCAAGTGCAAATTCATTCTCTTCATCACTAGCACTAGCATACCCACCATCATCAGTAGCAATATATGCATGTTTGCTAGGGCATTCTTTAGCAATATATCCCATGCCCTTGCAGCGGTGGCATACAACTTTAGAAGAGCTGCTAGAGGAAGGTGTAGCAGATCCACTGGAAGAAGGTGTGATAGGAGAATTCTTCTTTACAGGCACTGGTGGTGTCTGCACATTAGAAAATTTACTCACCTTGGTTGGACGTGAAGGAATGGATGGAGTCGTGGATGGAGTCGTGGATCGCCTAGGTTGTCGTCCCTGTACTTCCCTTTCAGCTTTAATAGCATAATGATATAATTGGGAAAATCTAGTTCATTCTTTATAGTCAAGAACATCCTGTATTTCACGATGTAAACCTTCAAAAAATCTAGAACACTTATCCATATCATCCTCTTGTATGTTACTATGTGCTAGACCAATTAAAAGCTCCTGATAATATTCCTCAATAGTTTTACTACCTTGATTTAAACATTGCAGTTTTAATCGCAAATCACGCTGATAGTATGGAGGAACAAATCTTGATTTCATTCGTCGTTTAAGTACAGTCTAGGTTTGAGGTATTTGAGCATTAGCATTAGCATTATTGCAAATATCATTCCACCAGAAAAGAGCAAAACTAGTAAACTCACTAGTAGCAAGTCTAACTCTATATTCTTTAGGTACTGGATGGGTGCTAAATTTTTTATCTACAGCCATCTCCCAATCTAAATATGCTTCAAGATCAGTAGAACCAGAAAAAGGAGGTATCTTAAACTTGGTTTTAGAGAAAGGATCATTATTACCTTGATTGTTACCTCCCATACCGCGTCGGTTAAAGTTCAACCGATTACGGTTACATGCATCCTCAGCACATCGTTGAGCTTTGGCTTCAGCCTCCGCGTCGCCATCGTCCTCCTCAGAGAGATCATTATCATCATCTTCAGGACGTGGTTCAGGATGTTGTTGTTCAACATCTTTAATCCTCTTGGCCAAATTGGTGATTTTTTGAAGGATCTCATTGAACTTATCATCAAGAACGGCACGGAGCTCATTCTTAGAAATATAGTCATTGAAATCTATAGGTGCGTCTTCGTTTCCTTGGCCACTGCCTTCGGCTTTTCCTAACATGGTTAGTAGACAGAAAAAGACAACACAAATAGTATTATCCCTACCAACTACTTAGGTTGTGGACAAGGAAAAATAAGGCACTCAACTCTCAAGCGTCTTACCACGGTCTTACAAGTGTTCTTACCAAAGCAACTGGCAGTGCAATCGGTCGGTGACTGTGATACCGTTGTAGCTTGAGTGTAACAGTTGCAAGATGAACCTGTACTTGGTTAGAAGAAAGTGGAGCTTGGACGGCACAATATAAGTAGCAAGGAATAACAAAATTTGCAACAGAATAGCAAAGCTGAATAAGTATCCCAAGTACTTGCCTTAGTTGCTGGCCTACTCACGTTCCAAGTACCAGATGTATCAAGTGATGTGAACAGCAAGAATATGATTAGGAACAAGGTAGAAATCAGCACATGCAAACACAGCTCAAATGGCGCTCTCTATATGCTCCTCTAGATATTGTTCCACTTTTGCCCCTCTCTTTTTTCTCTATTTTTAGGCTGTTGTTATTTTTTTGGGATTCTTTGACTTTTTCTTTTTATTTTTTGATATTTTTTCTTCACTTAGGAGCATAAAAGAAGTAACGACAAAATTAAGCTTAAACAAGTAAAAGACGTGGCCTGTGGAATTTCCAGAAGATGTGCTCAAAATCGATAAAGACCTTATGACCACGAAAAGAGAATCTTGTGACAACTTTTTGACCAAAATAAAAATCTCTGACCCCGACAAGGACGGGGATGGACGGATCCAAAAAATTTTTCTGATCGATTTTGATATATGGAACGTCGAAATATGAGTTCGTATGCGAAAACTAGACCAGTTTTTAGAACGGACTCCGAATTAGAGGACAAAACGGGAACAATGTGCGCAAAATTGGTCACGACAGCAAGGATTTGATGAAAACAGTGAAGACAAGTGTAACAAATAAGATATCGTGGACTTGGGTTTGATGAATACAAAGGAATCACAGCAATACTTGAAGGTGTTCATAGATTATGATGAAAAACAAACTAAAAAACATAAACTGGACTAAAAAATGATCTAAAACCAGCAACAAGAACTTGACCTAGGGCACAAACTCAACAACGCAAATCAGAGACGAACTTGCATGGCACAATGAGGCTATAGGACAGGGAATATGTGACGATGTATATTTTTTGGCTTTTTGTGGACTGTATGTAATGCAAAAATAGTAACAATCTAAAAGGGGAAACAAAGTTATACCTAACGGACAATAAGGGCTCTGATACCACTTGATGTAGACTAGGCCCGATCTTTTGAAAGGTATGATAGTGTCGATTGGTGGAGACTCGACGTTCACGATCTATGCTTTGAACCAAGATTGATTCGGACCCCCACAACCATTACACCACTGCTCCGTTGGTTATTAATTACGCGAACGTGATTGACCTCGCCGAGAAGGCTTTCCTACAAGCGAATCGAGAACACAAGTAAGAACGGGATAAACGCAATCTGAAAATGTAAATAAATATGAGGCTTATGAAATCAAGAAGGAGTTCAAATCTTTATTCGAAAGGACTAATCGCCATAGGCGAACAAGATCAAGAACTGAGGCCCTGGTTCATAGCAAGCGGCCTTGGCGGCGACAGTTGCAGCAAAATGATGTCTGTTTCATGAGGAAATCAAGAACTAAACAAAAACCAAATCCTAAGGAGAGCGACGACTGCTATTTATAGAGTCTTGGGCGTCACCCCCTAGACGCGCCCCCTAAAAGGCCCAAACACGATACACGGTCCAACGGACCAAAAGACGGTGTTGCAGCACCCTAGTAGATTCTGGATGCTGACTTGTTTTGATGATTCCCATTGATTCCAAATGTCTTTTGATGTGAAACCACTTGGATTGACTTCCTTATCAAATTAGCTTTCCAGCCATATATGGATCATCGAAAACGGAGTCCGGATGCGTCCTGGGTGACCAGTTTAAGGCAGACTGATCCTGTAGCCCGAACCGGACTCAAACTTGAGTTGGACTGGGCTTCCACCATGAAAAAGATGAATTGGACGCCCATGCTGGACCTCCTCCTCTACTTGGCTTGTATGTGAAGTATTGATGTCCTCATCAGAGAGGTCGTGTGGTGTTGTGCGATGTGCAGTGAAGGCAGAGAGAGGGGGTCATGGCCGACTCTTGCTTTAGTGCTTGGCCCCAGTCCACATAGCTAAGTTGGGCCACGGTTGTTTAGGTTTGTGCAAGCTCATGTATCGTGGGCCATCCGAGCGACCAATTAATCGGTGTCTTGAGATAACCATGGTATCATAACCCTGACAATAGCCCCTGAGTGTTTTTGCGATCTTGAAGTGATCGTGAAAGCACGGATATCTGCGTGTGTCGAATACAAGTTCAAAATCATGGCTGGTTTGAGCTCGAAGCTCAACCCCTCGCGGGCTAGTGCATTCAATGATGTAGGTGGCCGTTTCATTTTGCCCCATCCTATGGACCCCACTAGTCAGCCCCTCCTTCAATGATAGTGTGGTACGTGACTGCTTCACCGAGGCTGGCCTTGTCAATGTGCTATGTGTTGGGGCACATGATCCAGGCAGGGCCGTGTGGTCTCATTGATGCTTATCAGCAATGCCTTTAGGAGGATCTTGATTTCCTCGACCTCATGCGGGCATCTAACATTAGCTGTTGTAACACCCTAGTGTTAAGCATGGCATTTGGCACTTGCATTTCATGAGCACAAGCATCATCATCAAAGCATTCATGAACATGAGCATATGAAATTTCATCTCATTCTTATACATTATCGCATGAAATGTTGATTATATATATGCTTATGCTTGTAATCATGTATGACCAATGTATGAAATGGTTGTAAGGTCACAACAATACCTTAGATACATCTAGGATGCTAAATGGAACAACTTTTGTATTCATGACATGAACCAATTTTGTTTGTAAGTGTTGGGTTACCTTGGAATGCCATTTTCATGATGCTAGTTTGACCAAAGTTGAACAACAGCTTCAAATGTTTGCATGGTTGTGTGACCTAATTAAAAGTTGTAGTTCACATCAAGGGTAACAAACTTTATTTAAGGGTTATGAGCTAACTCAGTGCCTAACTTAGTCAAATAGAGCTTTCAACTTAATGTTGTTTTTAACTTAGAATTTTTTAAGTGTGGAACTGGTTTTCAGTTTCAAAGTAGCCAACTTTGGACCATTTTAGTTTGAAAACCAGCTCAATTTAGACCATGCTCCTTAAAGCAATATTGTAGTACTCACATAGCTCTACAAATTCTATTAACGAAGTTTGCACTAATTCACCACGGATTAGGAGTTACAAGTACTTGAAGTCACAATGTCAGTTGGCCTGATGGCCGAATTTGAATGGAGCGCCACGACCGCCGCGTGGAGGCCGTCCGTCGGCGATGGACCCACTAGTCAGTCAGGAGCAGGCAAAAAAGGGCACCGCATCGCGCTCGCTCACTCTCTCTGCCTCGCCTTGCTCTCGCTCTCGCCGTGCCTAAGCAAAGCCGAGCGCCACGCCATCGCTGCTGACCTCTGCTGTGCTCACGCGCCACCGCCGCGCCATTGCTCGATTCCTCGCACCCATAGCTCCAATGTACCTTGCTCCACCTCGCCGACTCACCATTACCACCTTTCGAGCCTAGGTATAGCCTCAAGTCATGTCGTCGTCGCCGTGGCCATCGTCAGAGCACCACCGAGCTCGCATTCATCGTGGCCGTGCTCCTCCGTGCTGTCTCACTCGCTCGCTTCTCCCATTAGGGTTGGCCTAGGGTCATGTCTAACTCACCCTGCTGGCCGTTGAGCCAATGCCGGCATATCGGTGTTGGAACGTGGCTTCTCACCATCGTGCTCTCGCCGCCGCCATGCCATCCACGCGGCCAAACCTCACTATCACTCCACCATCGCCCTAACCTAACCCTATGTCTTCACTAGGTAGCCTTGAAGCCATAGTAGTGCTCGCCTAGGCATGCCGTCATCGAAGACAATGAGCCAGCCACAGCGTAGTGCCGCCGTCCTCCATTAGCGCCACCGCCGTAGACAACCGTCGTTAGAGGTTTGACCATCTAGCTCGCTAGATGCGAAATGAGATGGGGAACATGTCAGTGCCAACCGTGCTGCCGGAGACCTCGCCGTCGGCGAGTTCACCACTGGTCAAGCCGGCGCTTTGCTCTACCTCATTGACATGTGGGGCTGGGTTGACTGCGGGACCCGCATGTCAGCGCCTTGGTGTGTAGTGGACCGGGTGTACATAGCATTTAAGGTTTAGTTTTTTTTATTTTCATAGATTTGAATACAAACTTGCAAAATTCATATCTAGAGCTAGGAGTATCCAAATGAGGTGAACCAAATTTTGTTGGATTTATCTTGAAGTGTACTATTTGGTAAAAATATAAAATATACTGTTTAGGGTATTTTTTAGGAGAATTAAATTAAGCAAGATAAGTGCTTTTAAATTATGTTATATCTTGTAAAATGCATAACTGGAGCTAGGAAGATGATAAAATTGTGATTCCAATTTTGCTGGTCTTGTGTTGACATGATCTAACTAGAAACAAATACTAAACCTATAGTAGGCATACTTGAAATATGGTCTTCATATTTAATCCTAATTAATTGCTAGTTTATAGTGAAATTAAATGGTGTTAAAATACATAACATATGATCATGTAAAATTTTATACAATATTATTGTGCTAGGTGGAAAGTAAGAAAAATATTAAATCTATTGCTTGACACTTTTCACTATGCTAAACTATTTTTACTAAACTAAGCATATGTAGATTGTTATTTTTGTAGAGGTGGCTATACTTATCCTAATGGCACAAAAATTGTACAGTAAACTATTAGGATCATTTGTAGGCTACTGTAATTTTCTAAGAATTTATTAAGCACTAGAAATATTTATCCTTTAAATCACCTTATTATAGAAGGAAGTTGATAAATGATTATAAATAAATTAGTTAGGCATAACCATGATGTTTTCTATGATACTTATGATGCATATGATCTGTTGGTGCTATTAGTTAGGCTTAGAAGTAATTGGTTATAGGTAGCTAGCTAATTATTGCTTTATAATTCAACTAGATGGCTGCATGTATAGTTTTTGTTGTGGTGGTAACTTCATAATCATAATGATCTTTTCTGTGAAACTTGTTAATAACAAAGTTGTAGATAACTTAATTATTTACCTTGTGTTAAATTTTCATAGTCATAGACCTTATGGTTTGGGAATTATAGGTGTTAGAAGTCTGCTATCAGAAATACTTGTTCTCTAGATAGATCTGAAAGATGGAATTGTTTGGCCTAGATAACTACTGAATTACCTTAAGATGATTAAAAGAAAGTTATAAGCAATTTCATAAGCTTTCTAGAAAGTACACAATCATATTATTTAGATGTGTATAAATCCTGTTATGGTCAAAACAAGTGCCTGCTATCTTATAGTCCAGAAAATTGCTTAGATGAGAATTTGTTTAATTACTAGAGAGGAGATATACACCTACTTAGTATAAGAAAATTTATTTTGTTATCACCTTAATGCAATGCTGTTTAGAACACTTATGAGGATGCATTTCATCACCCCATATCATATCACGCATGTCAGTATATAAGCATTCATGATATCTTATTTCATGCTCATGCATATAGGATCATCCGAGGGGATCACTCTATTAGAATTCAATGAAGAAGAATAGGAACATCAAGAGGCACCTCGGCCCATAGCTCTAGAAGGCGAGGAGCAAGCTCTTGAGGACCTACCAGAGTGCTCGGATCATCAGGCAACTTCTTTTCTCAAAGACAAGCCCCGAAACATTTTAAGCCTCCCACGTTTTACAAAATATCACTTGAGTCCTTTATGTTTGATGCTTTAGGTTATAAGAGTTGAATTGGAAATACTTAATGCATAGAACTACCTTGTCTAGATAAATGTACCTTTAACCCTATGTAGGTCTAGGATCAAATATATGCTTAGCCATGCTTAGACCGGTAGAAGTCGGGTGATTTTTTTACCTGCGAGATATAGGTGGATACTAAAGCATGGTTGGCTATATTTGCTATTGTGAAAAAGAACCATAGGGTAATGTAACTAGAGATTGGACGGAGTCTATGCGTAGGTTGGCTCATGTGATTCCATCTATGTCAATTAAGGAATGTACCATTGTTGGAACTTCTATTGAGATTGAATGCATGCCTCTCACTTAACTGGCCAGATAACTCATTTCGACCGTGAAGCCGGGTTGCTCAATTTAGGCTAAGCCCTGTTTTGTTAGAGTGTGCACTCTATATGGTAGTAAGGATGTGTAGGGAGCTAGATTTGAGCCTAAGGGCAGAGTAGTCCTGATTGTCCTGGCAGCTGGTTGTCCCTGGTTGTGCAGCGCTGATCAAACCCGTGAAATGTGTAGCTGAGTTGTACCAAAGGTAATCTAAGGTGACCGTTGATCTAGTCTACCTAGGTTTGTGTTAGGAATGATGGTTATGGTGAACTTGGAACTTTTACACCGGCTATGGTTACTACTGTATGCTACTAAATGATATACCACATATTTGGCATAGGTTAGTTGTTAATCTAGAGATGAATAGCTATAATTAACTTGATGACCGAATTATAAATGTATAACTAAATTAGTAGCTTTTCATGCAAAATGTTATCAAGCTAGCTCCACTAATAAAGCCTTGCATGATCCTTGGAGTCACTTTCTTTTTGGTTTATGATGGGTAAGTCTAGTTGAGTACCTTCTCGTACTCAGGGTTTATTTCCCACTTGTTGTAGATGGTATAGTCTATCATGGCTACTATAAGAACTGCTTCTACCCTACTGTGGACGAGGAGTAGGGCCTTGGGCAAGGCATCTCTCATTAATTCCCTCTATCATGCTTTTGTGGTTGTGATCATAGACTGGCACTGTATTGGAACAATGATGTGAGGTGTTGGTTTTCAAACTTAATTACTTCAAAGACTATTTTATTTGAACATGGTTTGTAATAACTCTTAATCATACTCTGATGTATGACATTGTATTTGTGAACTGATGTAACATGTGACATGTCTGTTGAATCATGTACGATCTTGGTTGTATGTTGACGGTTAATCGAGACCCTTCATGGTACTCGATGGACTACCAGGTTTATATGGGCTCAAGTATGATAGTGTGACCGCTTATGGGCTGCCATTATACTTGTGCTCTTATAAATTGGATGGTTTTGCTACAGCTGGCATCAGAGCAAGATTCAATATTAATTGCCATATGTGTATTTAAAACAAAGGTTTTTGTTTTCTAAAACTAGTTTTTAGAAACTTATAGATATATATAGGTGTTTAAATATAAAGTTTGAATCTAGAGTGTGCCAGTGATCACTTTTTTTATGCCCAATTAAGGATTTTAGGTGGCTAATTAAGTACTAACTTGGGAGTTTTTACTTTCGTCATCCATATGGCGTGCTATTGTATGGATGCCATTCACTTGAGTGGTAATGTATGGATCAAATGCCTCTACACCCAAGGTAAGATGATGAGTGGCATGACCGCAAGATGTGAGCATGAGGTCTACGGGGAGAGGTAGCTTTGATACTAAAGTATATATATGTCTCATATATATACGAAGGTATTTAATTGTGGGTTAGCTTTGATATGGCTGTATATGCATATTTATATGTATATATGGACGTATTTACTTTCGGGTAGCTTTGATACGGAAGTATATATATATGGAAGTATTTAGATTGCAACCTTGAGTCCAAATTTTCATTTCTGCATATATAATTGTGGGGTTAGGCTGAAATGAAATTCTTGTGTAGGTACGCTAGCAGCGAAACATGTGGCTCGACTAGTTATGTTATATATGAGAGAACGCATGGATGCCACCGTGTATGTTGTTAGAAGTTTAATTCTCCTAAGTTTGTGAGGACATATGGAACGTGCATGCATCATGGTAAATCATTATTACATACTTGCATTGTTCCTCCCCTTATAAGTTTCTTATTCAGTTAAGCAACTCTTTTCTATTATAATGTTGTTCTCATGAGAGTTTTACCATTTTGTTGGTACAGATGGCAGCATTAGCTGGGAGTGAGACCTTCCTGGAGATGTTTGGTACCCCTGCCCTGCTTTGGAGTGTCCTGCATTTTATGGGGTATACCAAACCGCCCCTCTATTTCTAGAATGAAGAATACCAAGAGGGACAACCATGGTATGAGGTGCAGCTAACCATACATGCCCGTACCCAAGCACCCCAATGGCAGGAATGGAAGGTGGATTCTAAAGGGAAAACTCCTTGGGAAGCTGCCCAAGTAATGGCTTTTGAGGTGCTGAGTTAGATATGTCAGCAGCACAGGGATGAGCTTACTGGTAGTGCCGCTAGTACTTTTCCTTGGGTGGATCCATCTATAGAAGTATGGGCACAACACAACCATAATGCATTGATCCGAGACTAGGATGAGTGGGTAGATAGTTCTACTCCCACTATGAGTGCCATGTTCACCATGATGAAGATGTTCTATACTCGTCAGGACACCTAGGACTTCTGGCAGGAGTCCAATACTGTCACACCCCAAAATTTCTAATTTTGGGTTGTGCATAGAAAACACTAATTAAAATAAATGTTTTGATATTTGGATAAAATTTACCAATCTTAGTTTGAACTAGCGTAAACTTAGTTATAGGAAAAATGTGAATTTTCAAGCTTTTCCAAATTAATTTGACAAGCTATTGCTTGATGTGATGTTTGGTTGTTGATTTATTTCATGTTGTGAGAAAAGATTTTAAAAATGCGTTTAGTAAGTCGATCTTCTTTCTCCAGCAATTCTTAGTCTTTCTCACCGATCAAATTCCTTGTTTTCCGACTTAATATTTGCTTGAGAAGTATCCTAAAATCTTCTCCATGAAATCCAAATCACTCCTTCCTGCTCACTATTCATCAACCTATCTCCATGGATACCTCGGGAATTTCTTTGGCTTTTTCTGAAACTTGTTCTCACTTGTTTGTGAGCATAGTCTAATTTTTAAATGCTCTAAAATATCTTTTCATGAGCTCCAAATACTTTATTTGGGTTTGTCTTGTTCTAAATTATCTCTGAGAATTTTCCCTGAATTTTCGGAGCCTTCGGAGTATTTTTCGTGGCTTAAAATTCAATTCTGGGCTTTTCTAGAATTATTTTATCCATAAAATTAATTAATTCCGAAAATAATGAAATATCTCAGATCTCCTCATGCCCAAAGGCCCATGTCTTTATTTACTAATGGGCTTCAATAATTAATTAGGCCTATTAGTAAAGGTGGAGGGTGCAACATCAATTAGTACCATATTGCTAGTCGATGTAGATGTGGGGAGTTCTCCGCCCTATATATATGTACCAACCCTTTAGACTAAGCACACCAAAACTACCGTATGAGGAGCCCCTAGTTTGGGAAATCCCTCGTGTAGTAAATCATATTTTTCTCATCCTTCTCTCGCCGTTGCCGCTGCCGTCGCTGTCGCTGTCGCCGCCGTGCTGCCCAGCCCGGCCATACTCTCCTAGGCAACAAGTAAGTCCGCCGCCGTCCCTGCCGTTCTCCAACTCGTGGCTACATCCTGTCGTTGCTCCGTGGCCATGCAATCTGCTACTCATTGCCGAGCCCTAAGGTATGTGTTCCAACTAGCCAGCAAGCCGTCATGCAGATGCCCTGCAAATCTTTCCAGCTGGACATCATGTTCATATATTCACCTCAGACACGACGGAACAGAGTTGTTCGCTGGCCAGTTCAACAATGTTTGCACGATGTCTTATGCGTTCTATCACCGCCTGAGCTTCTCTACAAAGCTGGACGCCCAAGCCTAACCAAAGCCCTTGCTGCCGATCTGGTGTCCGGTGCCCGACGTCTACAAGTCACAAGTCATCAAACGTCTGACGCTGGTGAGCCTGTAACCATCGATCTGTCTCCTCTAATAATTCTCATATGTCAACTTCCGCTCACGTTCGTGTGTTCCCATAATCTTTACACGAGATCGTCGTCTGACTACCCCATGCATGTGAGCCAATCAACCTTGTCCGCTTGCCCATCCATGCATCTTGAAGGAAGCTACCACGGACATGCTGAATCTTGCCGAGTTGACCTTCCCACCCATCACAGCCAGGAGCTTCATTACAACAATTGCTAGCACTCAATGCCGACCATCCTTGTGGGTGCAGCAAGCCGGCCGAGCGGCAGGGCACTCAATTCATCTTTGGTCAGGTACGTGAGCACAAATCATGTGGACAAACTACGTAACTTTCTATCCATGTCTTTCCACACAAATCCAGATCCTTGTAGTCCAGTCTTAGCATATTTGATCCCAAGTTATTTATCTGTTCTAGCTCTGACTCGATCGATTCGTTCTTTCTGCTGTGTGCTTTTGCTAACGTGAGATATATATTAGCATCTACGCCGAGCATGCCGAGGAAAGTACGTCGCCTATCGTTGCTAACTGCTGTTTCCATCACGCGTGTCCAGTTTTTGCTCTTGCTAGCTTGATGACATCATCGTCACGTCACCCACACATTATGGCCGTTTTCTTATAGAAAAACAAATCCAACAATACTATAGAAATACACCACTTGCAATCAACCATGGATCCCCACCGTTTCTCCGTTTTAACTCCGATTTGACCCGTTCAACTTGTGTTAGGTTCGTAATTTCATAATCTACATGTTTATACTACTGTTCAGTATGTTTTTAACTTTTAAAATTCGTGATTAGATTTAATCTAATATTCGACTAAAAGAAATCTTGTTTAAATCATATCTTCTGCATCTTAGATTCGTTTTAGTCCATTCAAGTTGCGTTAGATTCATAGCGGCAAGATCTACGCATTAGTAATAGTGTTTATCCTGTCACATGATTTTTCATATATAGCTAAATATTAAATTGATTAACATGCTTATAATTAGTTTTATAACTAGAAACAATATAGGTTTTATATCTCAGTGATTATACATAACCTGTTAATTTGATTAATCAGTAACTTCAGTATAGTCTTAGATTATAATTAGTTGAATGTCGCATATGTGTTAAGTATGAATAGATGCCCTCACATGATTTATGTTTTTAATTTATAGATGTTTAAATGACTAAAAGTATATATATAATCTTTTATAATTATAAAATATGACGTATGCCAACATTAATGCCTTTTTAATTATGACTTGCTTAGATCAATTATGAGACATAATATAATTGTTCTATTAGTTGCTCTCACATGTTCTATATTTCTAAAGTAAAGTTTAAATACTTTATATAATATGAGATATGTTGATTAATAAAATATGATTAATTAGTGACATAAACATGTATGTCTTTAAATTTTAATTTGTCAAGTTTAAATGTGACATATATACTTTGAATATATATACTCTCATTTGTTATTATATTTCAATTTAATTTGCATAAATGATATCAAAATATTTATAATTAAGGTATGATTAATTTATCTTAGTTTTCTAAATCTAATAACTCAAGTATAAAATGACTTAACTCAATTTTATATATTCCCCTGAGATATCTTATACATGTTTTATGATCATTAAAATAGATAAAGCCTATAGTTTTCTTTCCAACGTAAATCCTTCGATAGACGTTTCTGTTTTACCGTAGCTCCAATTAGTTTGCCTTTCGCGTGTGTGTGATCGTAGCAATGTGTAGATTAGATTTCGAATCTTTTCATTGATTGGTGTATTGTTCTAATCTAGTATGTTTGCTATGCATGCTTGTTCGGATGCTTGTGTGGTGCTTTTCGGTCTTGTCCAGTCAATGAGTTTTGCGTTGGTGATCTATAAGAAGTTGGAGATCAAGAAGAAGAAGAAGAAGAAGAAAACGTTGAAGATTAAAGCTTACCGAAGGATCGGTGTTTAAGGCAAGTATAGCTTGGGTTTTCTTTCTATGACCATGATCTTGGGCTTGTTTAATGAAATGTGATATAAACATAAATGATGAATGTTATCCTTTGGCAAAAGCTGGGATTTATAGTACAACTGTGAGGGCTATATGGCTCTGGCTTTAGCTCAGTATGAGGTCTTTTTCTAGCCGGCTTAGAGGATACTACGAGTTGGGTATAGGACAGCCTCTGTCCTGTTGAGCCTAGCTATGGAAGCGGCCTTTTATTTTTTTTGGAAGGGGGGTTCCTATATCCGATGACCCTACGGCCCTTCCCGGTTAGACGAAACCTTTGAAAGGCTTCATAGTGAACCCTGCCGGCCTTCCTTGGTAGTGGGTTAAGAGGCTGATCACCTCGGGCGAAAGGGCAAATCACGACTCACAGTGAAAGTGTACACCTCTGCACAGAGTTTAATAAACTGTTATAATAGCCGTGCCCACGGATACGGGCGGCCCGGAAAACTGAGGGAATTGTTGTATGTTCATTTAAATTGTTTATGTGCAATTCATTATTCAATTACACTTGATCATGTGGTTATGGATTACAATACCTTGTTGTTATATTTGCGGAGTTCGACATGGACTCACTCTTGCTATTCCCCCCACACCTCAGGAGAAGTTTTAGGCTTGTGATCAACCAGCCAGTTGGATCCAGTGGAGTGAAGTTTGCACCTGGAGATCAGAGTTGTCTATCCGTTGATTGCTTTCTAAGGTTATCTCTTTTGCTAAGTTCGCTATATATTAAGCATTACGAATTGATACTGCCCTTCATTTTTAGCTATATGTGAGGTTTGATTACCAGGGCTCACATATGGTGTGCATTCGGCTTTGTCCTTGAAACCGGGTGTTACAAATACCACTTGTAGGGACAAGCTCATGAGAGTCGAAGCTACATAGGGTAAACTGAGGAAGCGTGTGTGCAAGCACAAAAAGGCAGCAAGTGAGGCTCATTAGGACTTCGATCAGCTTGTGTAGCATTGGGAAATCTCCACACTCAGATGGAATAGGTCGATCAATAGAGAGCTGCCACCCAAGAGGCAAGAGCTGATGATTAGGCTGTGCTAGTAGGACTTCGGGAGCAGCTGGAGTCCGCTTGTGTCAAGGCACTCATCGCTACATGCCAGTGGATCCAAGGAAACAACCATGCAACAATGGCAGAAGCAGCATGAAACAATGCCAAAGCCTTAGCCACGTAGTAGGACTGAGTCAAAGGGGACTTGTGCTAGCAGCTTGCACATACCTAGAACATGGTGGTTGATCTTCAGCATGAGGTGCATTATCTGAACAACCAACTATACCCATTCCTTGACGAGGAAGAAGAAGATCCGGAGATGTTAGTTGAAGATGATAGTTGGGAGGAAGAAGAAGTGGATCTAGAGGATAAGGATGATGCTATCTCTGACCTCAACAGCGAGCATGCTGAAGAGTAGAGCTGTTTAGTGACTAGTTTGAAGCACTAGTTGTATCCCTGCTATTTATGTAATGGACTTGTAGTTTGAACTTCAGTAGTCATGATGTAACTTCGATGTAATATTGGTACTTTTCATGTTAATCCGTGATGGGTTGAACTTTGATGAAATTCCAGTTTCATTTTACTAGTGAAATATGACATGCATGTTAACGAGTTGCGAGTATGATACGTGATCAAATTGGTGATGTTATGTTGTGAGAATGAATTATTGTGCCTCTATTTTATTATATGAATTTAAGATTCTCTCCAGTAAATTCAGTTTGGCATGATTACACAATTCATCTCCATCTCTTGACATCATCCAATAATCACTTATTGTTGCAATTTTGTAGATGACTCACACTCATGCTAGAGCAGGCACCAGCCAAGGTGGCAATGATGGTGACTTACCACCACCATCATCACTGTCTATGAATGAGTTTTTCACATAGTTCCTAGGAAATCAGAGAACAATGGAGGATACACTGCGCCTCATTGCGCAGAATACTGCTCACGCCCACCAACAACATCAAGGGCCAGAACTAAATCAGTGAAGTTCATTCAAGGACTTCTAGGACACCAAGCCTCCTATCTTCAAAGAGGCCAAAGAACTACTTCAAGTGGTTGAGTGGCTAAACATGATCAAGCTTAAGTTCCACCTATTGAGGGTCATAGAGCATCTGAAGGCTGAATATGCGTCCCATCAATAGCAGGGACCCATAGGAATATGGTGGACCCATTTCCTATCCCCTTTACCTGCAAATGCATAGGTCACATGGGAACAATTTAAGGCAGTCTTTAGGGGGCATCACATTCCCCGGTGCTAATGCATGTGAAAGCAGCTGAGTTCATGAGACTTAAGGGACCAAAACCCTTACTGAGTATATGCATGCCTTCAACAATTTGTCTAGATACGCCCCAGGGTTCATCGATACAGAGGAAAAGAAGGTAGAAAGCTTCAAGAGAGGCCTTGACACCAAACTAATGAAGACTATGGCTAACTCAAGATGTGCTACCTATAATGAGTTTGTTAGCGATGCCTTAATCTAGGAGAACCAAACCAACTTACACGCAGCAGCAAAGGGCCGCAAAAGAGCAGCTGAGGCAGTTGCCTCAGGATCATCCTAGTCCAGAGCTCTAGTGGTAGCTAGGCCACAATTTTGTCCACCAATGCCTAAGTTTAGGCCTCCTCCACTGAAAGCTCAGGCCAATCGCCCCCAAAAGACATTCCGTAGGGCGTTCACCATTGCCCTACCCAAGGGTAACTTAGTCCAAGGTAGCTCAGCAGGACCAAGAAGCAACCGGCCATGCTTTAACTGCAATCAGCTGGGTCATTGGTCCAAGGAGTGCTCCCATCCCAAGAAGGGTGGCAATCAAAACCAGGGTAATCAGAAATAGGACAATCCTAAGGCACGTCCTGGATATGTGCATTACACAGCTATGGAAGAAATCCCTATGGGAGAAGTTGTCACCGCCGATATGTTTCTTGTTAACAAACATCACGCCATTGTTTTATTTAATTGTAGAGCTTCTCATTCATTTATGAGCCAAACATTTGCATCTAAGCATGATCAGAAGATAATTGAGGTAGACAAGGGTGGTTATAGTATAAGTTTAGCTAGGGCTGCTTTTCTACAAATCAAAGAGTGAGAGATGTGCTCATCTCTATATAAGAGAGTGAGTATACTATGGATCTTATAGTATTGCCCGGACTAGCCATAGATGTGATCTTAGGCATGAGTTGGATGAGTGATCATAGAGTTCTTATTGACACTACCACTAGAACAATTATGTTGAGAGAACCAAAGGGGGGTAATGCTTTTCTAGTGCCACTTCACTAGAGTTTTGATCTTTAAAACTTATCTTGTGCTATCCAAGCCACTACTCTCTATGATATTCTAGTGGTTTGTGAATTTCCTGATGTATTTCCAGATGAGTTGCCGGGTTTACCACCTGATAGGGATGTGGAATTTAAGCTTGAGTTAGTGCCAGGTATAGCACCCATCTCAAGAAGACCCTATAGGATGCCTCCAAATAAGTTAGCCAAACTTAAAATCCAGTTACAAGAACTTTTGGACAAAGGTCTTATTTGACCTAGTTCATCTCCATGGGGTTGTCCAGCCTTGTTTGTAAAGAAGAAGAATAAATCCTTGCGGATGTATGTGGACTACAGTGATGAGGACATGACACCCATGCATATGACCATGTTTGGCACATGGGATGGAGGGGAAGGAGGCCAGGAATGGTGTCCAAGTCAAGAAGGAGGCCCGAGGCTAATTCGGTTTGAGTCCCCGAGGTGGAGGCCCAAAGCAACTCAAGTTCGAGTCTGCCTCGGAATCCAGTACCAGTCTACCTTAAACTGGTCACCCAGGATGCATCTGGACTCCGTTTTCGATGATCCACATATGGATGGAAAGATAATTTGATAAGGAAGCCAATCCAAGTGGTTTAACATCAAAAGCTCTTCGAAATCAATAGAAATCATCGAAACAAGTCAGCATCCAGAATCTGCCAGGGTGCTACGACACCTTCTTTTGGTCCGTTGGACCGTGTATCATGTTTGGGCCCATTAGGGGGCGCGTCTAGGGTAGGCAATGATCCTAAGACCTTTATAATCATACACCGCTGCTGTCATTAGGGTTTGGGTTTTGTTTAGATTATTCTGTCAAGAACAATTTCACCGTTCATCGGTTTGTGAGACCCTAACTTCGTGAGATAATCTTTCATCTGCAATTTGCTTGTGTTCTTTCTTGTTTTTGCTTGTGTTCTTCATTGCGCAGGCAAGGATTAACCTTCTTGGTGAGGTCAACCTAGCCCATGACTTGGTTGAGAACCAGAGGAGCTGTGGTGCTAAGATTGTAGGGTTTCGATCTTTCGATCTGAAGCCGGATTGGTGTGTCATTCTCCGCCCAATGATAGTTACCATCACCTGACGAAAGATCATGATCCTGTCTCCATTAAGTGGTATCAGAGCTAAGGTATACCATCAGGTTCACTTTTATTCCCTAGTTTTGGGTGTTTCACATTTGTCCCATTGTCCAGTGCCATACTCATTTTTCCTATCCTAGAACCTTCCGCACCATAGCCTTTGCATATTTTAGTTTCAGAGTCCGTCGTGTTGAGTTTGTGTCCTGGTCGAGATCTTGTTGCTGGTTAGGTCGTGTTAGAGTTCAGTTCGTGTGTTTTCCCCCATCGTTTTCATCAAATCATTGCTGTTGTGACCAAATTTGCGCACATTATTCCCGTTTTGTCCTCTAATTCAGAGCCAATTCTTAAAACTTGTCTAGTTTTTGCATACGGACTCCGATTTCGACGTTCCATAAATCAAAATCGATCAGAAAAAAATTTCGGATCTATCCATCCCTGGACTTGCCATGGTTTGAAATTTTTAGATTGGTCAAAAAGTGGTCACAAGATCCTCTTTTCATGGTCACAAGGTTTTTGTCGATTTTGAGCAAGTTTTTTGAAAATTCCACAGGCCACGTTTTACACTTGTTTGAGCTCATATTTTCTATGGTTACTTCTTTTGTGCTCCCAAGTAAAGGAAAATTATCAAAAATAAAATAAAATAAAAAAGTCAAAATTTCCCAAAAAAACAACGACAGCCCAAAAAATAGAAAAAGAGAGGGGCAAAAGAGGAACAATATCTAGAGGAGCACATAGAGAAGACAAAGTGAGCTGTGTTTGCGTGTGCTATCTGGTTCCTTATTTGTGTTGCTGTTTGTTTTTTACACACCTGTCACCTTGCTATCCACCATACTTGCTTGTTTGTTACACACCTGGTACTTGGAATATTTTAGACTAGCAACGAGAATAAGTAATTTGGACTATAATTCAGCATTACTTTCTGTTACTGACTTGTGTGCTAGATATACATATTACTCTTTGTGTGCCTTGCAAGCTCCACAAACTCTTCAGATCAGTACAGACAAAGGGCCTTGCAATCTTGGTACCACTGCCTCACAGGTATCATGAACCAGCCGCCGGTTGTACCGCCCACTACTTGTGTTGGTAAGAACTTTGTAAGAGCTTGGTAAGATGCTTCCACTTGCTGTGAAAAGTGACACCACTGCAACCACATAGTCATTTGGTAGGGATAACTTTCACCGTTTGTTCCTTATTTTTGTGTTTACAATGACAGGTTGTTCGTATCCACCGACTCATGATGGTATAGGTGCTAATGAGTACATGGAGTGAGAAATTGCCATCGATAACATATTTGCTACTCGCTTTATGTGTCCAAGGAGGAAGGTAAAAAATGTAGCTAGTGTTTTTGCGACATTCTGCTTTATCTTGGTGGGAGTCTTTAGATACTTCTGATAAACCTCAAACTTGGAATGATATGAAACTTCTTATGTGAGAAACTTTTGTTAATCCACCTCCTGTTTTGACTTCGTATGCTGAGGTGCACCATTTAGAGAAAGAGTCTGTTGTTATTCCTCTTGCTATGACTAACCTTCTGCAGAATAATATACATAAGCGAGAGGATGACGTGGAAGAAAATGAGGAGCTCACAACCTCATATGCAAATTCAGAACCATCACTTCACCATGCACCTATTACTCCTGCTGAGAACACAGGTAATGCCCATGGTCCTACACTCACAGAAGGTGAAAATTATCTTAATGTACTAAATTTTTCAACAAACCATGCTGTCATAGAGCAATTGTTAGTGGAACCCTCTCTTGATTTATCTTTGTCCCATGATAATTTGCTTGATGGTCCTTGTGACAAAGATGAATTGGTTGAAGATGCTTTAGTTTTACATGTTTTGGAACCAGTGACTTGTGCTGAAAATAAACATGTTATTCATATTGCTACTAAAATTGATGAGTTCAAACTGTTGTCTTCTTTACATACTTTGGGTTACATTGAATTTGATGTTTTGTGTAACCTAGATTGTTTGGAAGAGAGCCTTTTTAAATATGCTGATTTGCCTTGGTTTTCTAAACACACATATCATGTTATTGGCAGATATAACAACAAGGGACAATATATGATACATCGAGTATACATTTGTAATAATATGAATGATCTTTTTGTTGTACAAGATTATGATCGTTTAGAGGACAGCCATAATAATACAAACATTTTCTCATGTTCCTTAAAGAAACAAGTTCACTTCCAAGGAGGGGAGCATTGTTGGTTGCTACCTATGTCTGCTCGACCATCTATTCCTGCATTGTCTTTGGTTAGTTCTAATCTTTTGCAGGATAGTGTTGACATACATCGTGTGCATTCAGATCATGGAGTCTACATGCTTGCTAAAATTTTTATGCGAGATGACATGGTAGAAACTTGGAAACATGGTCACATTCCTTCTCATAATTATTTTAGTTTTCTTTGTCCTCGCAACCCCGTTCTCCTTTATGTTGTGCAGGATCAGTTTCAAGCACAATCGACGTCGAGGACGGCTTTTCATCAAGAAGGGGAGGATGATGAGGACATGACACCCATGCATATGACCATGTTTGGCACATGGGATGGAGGGGAAGGAGGCCAGCAAGGGTGTCCAAGTCAAGAAGGAGGCCCGAGGCTAATTCAGTTCGAGTCCCCAAGGTGGAGGCCCAAAGCAACTCAAGTTCGAGTCTGCTTTAGAATCAAGGACTAGTCTGCCTTAAACTAGTCACCTAGAATGCATCTGGACTCTATTTTCAATGATCCATGTATTGATGGAAAGATAATTTGATAAGGAAGCCAATCCAAGTGGTTTCACATCAAAAGCTCTTTGGAATCAACAGGAATCATCAAAAAAAGTCAGCATCCAGAATCTGCCAGGGTGCTGCGACACCTTCTTTTGGTCCATTGGACCGTGTATCATGTTTGGGCCCATTAGGGGGCGCATCTAGGGTAGGCAATGACCCTAAGACCTTTATAATCATACGCCACCGCTGTCATTAGGGTTTGGGTTTTGCTTAGATTATTCTGTCAAGAACAGTTTCGTCGTTCATGGGTTTGTGAGACCCCAACTTCATGAGATAATCATTCATCTGCAATTTGGTTGTGTTCTTTCTTGTTCTTGCTTGTGTTCTTTGTTGCATAGGCAAGGATTAGCCTTCTTGGCAAGGTCAACCTGGTCCGTGACTTGGTTGATAACCAGAGGAGCTGTGGTGCTAAGATTGTAGGGTTCAATCTTTCGATCTAAAGCCAGATCGGTGTGTCATTCTCCGCCACAATGATAGTTACCATCACCTGATGAAAGATCGGGATCCTGTCTCCATTATACAGGCCGCTCAATGCTGTCATCATTAAGAACAAGTATCCTTTGCTCCATATCAATATTTTGTTTGATCAACTGGCAAAAGCAAAGGTATTCTCTAAGATTGACTTGAGATCAGGCTATCATCAGATTAAGATCAGGCCAGACGATGCACCTAAGATAGCTTTCTCCACTAGGTATGGCTTGTATGATTATTTAGTCATGTCTTTTGGACTGACAAATGCTCTTGCCTACTTCATTTACTTGATGAATTCAATATTCATGCCTGAGCTCGATAAGTTTGTGGTCGTGTTTATTGATGATATCATGATTTGCTTGAAGAATGAAGCAGATCATGCAGAGCATCTGAGAGTTGTATTGTCGAGATTGAGAGAGCATCAATTATATGCCAAATTTAGCAAGTGTGAATTCTGGTTGAGCAAAGTACCTTTCTTAGGTCATATCTTATCTGAAAATGGAATATCTATAGACCTAACTAAAGTACAAGAGGTCATGGATTGGAAGGCCCCAACTTCGGTTCATGAAGTTCAGAGTTTTCTAGGGTTAGCAGGCTACTATCGTTGTTTCATTCCTGACTTTTCCAAAATAGCTAAGCCCATGACCAGACTACTCTAGAAGGATCAAAAGTTCAATTGGGCTCCGGAGTGTGAAGCTGCTTTTCACACTTTGCGAACCTTGCTAACTACAACTCCTATCTTAGCACAACCCAACATTGAGAAGCCTTTCGATGTGTTCTATGATGCATCAGGTACAGGTTTGGGGTGTGTGCTCATGCAAGAAGGTTGAGTTATTGCCTATGCTTCCCGACAATTGTGAAAGCATGAAGTTAACTACCCTACACATGATTTGGAGCTTGCAGCAGTTGTTCCCGCCTTGAAGATATGGAGACATTACTTGCTAGGAAAAGTATGTCACATATACACTAATCACAAGTGTCTCAAATATATCTTTACTCAATCTGAGCTGAGCATGAGGCAATGTCGATGGTTAGAGCTGATCAAGGACTATAATTTGGATGTGCACTACCATCCTAGAAAAGACAATATTGTAGCAGATGTCTTGAGCCAGAAGTATCATTACAATTCTCTGTTGGAGGATGGATTTAATATGTTGCATCCTATGGTGCTACACAATATCATCAGTCAGTTATTCACTTGAAAGCAAAATCATTGAACTATAGAAGACAATTGTGGGTGTATTTCACATCAAGAGAAAGAGAAAGGGACAAAAGACCAAACATTTTGGGTTGGATGAAAGAGGTGTGGTATGGTTCGAGGACCAACTTGTGGCACCAAAAAAATGTGAACATAGAAATCAAATTTTAGATGAAGCTCATTCATCCAAGTTGTCTATCCATCCTGGGCAGTAGCGAAATGTATCAAGATTTAAAAAACCATTTTTGGTGGACCAAGATGAAGAAGGAAATTGTAGCCTACGTTACTAGGTGTGATGTCTGTAGCCGAGTGAAGGTAGATCATCTGAAACCTGGTGGACAGCTCCTACCGTTATCCATTCTAGGCTGGAAATGGGAGGAAATAAGTATGGACTTTATTACAAGCCTCTCACTAGACACAACAAGGTCATGATTCTATATGGGTCATTATAGATCACCTCACCAAGTCAGCACATTTTATACCGGTTAACACAATGTATTATGCTGGGAAGTATGCTGAGCTATATGTTTCTCAAATTGTGAGGCTACATGGAGTACCAAGGACCATAATCTTGGATTGTAGACCATAGTTTATATCTCATTTTTGGGAACACTTGCACAAGGCCTTGGGAACCAAACTAATCAGAAGTTCAGCATACCATCCACCAACTTCTGGACAAACCAAGCGAGTGAACCAAATCTTAGAAGATATGTTGAGAGCTTGTGTTATATCCTCTAAGGGTTGATGGGGAAATGGTTGCCTTTTGCCGAGTTCTCCTATAACAACAGTTATCAATTGAGCATCAAGATGGCTCCTTTTGAGGCCTTGTACGATCACAAATGTAGAACTCCTTTGAATTGGATTGAGCCCAGAGAAAGGAGATACTATGGCATAGATTTTGTTAAAGAAGCTAAAGAACAAGTACGTGTTATCTAACAGCACATGAAAGCAGTTTAGGCAAGGCAAAAGAGTTATGCTGATAAAAGGAGAAGACCATGAACCTTTGACGTGGGAGACTATGTGTACTTAAAAGTTTTGCCCATGAAGAGAGTGCAGAGATTTAGAGTGAAAAGGAAGCTTGCGCCTAGATATATAGGCCCATACCAGATTATTGAGCAAAAGGGAAATGTTGCCCTACAAGTTACAACTTCCCCCAGAAATGAGTGCTATATTCAATGTCTTCCATTGTGGGGAGCACGACCCTCGATACCCATGGCAGACCACATGGGCTGTGCCCTAGGGGTGGCCCAACCCACAAGATGAAGCCTTATGGGGCACGACTGCTGCTCAGCACCTCTCGTAGGACACTGAGAGGATATCCTAAAGATACTATGAGATCTGTTAGGATACATATGATCCCATGATTCCTATAATCTATTATTACTTTTCGGTTATCTTCTAGATCTAACTGACTTGTAACGCTGCCCCCTCGGACTATATAAGGCGGGCAGGGACCCCCTTCCAAACTCACATAATATCATACGATAGCCAATACAATCCAACAGACCATAGGAGTAGGGTATTACATCATACTGACGGCCTGAACCTGTCTCACTCATATGTCTCTATTGCCTTCTTGTTCTCGATTACACGCATTTCTGTCCGATCAATCTACCTTCGTGGGATACCTCTCGGAGGACTACCAACGATATACTATCGATAGTTGGTGCCCCTGGTAGGGGTGTGCGTGCTGTTTCTACATCAAACAAGATAGTATGTTTCATAGGCTCTTCGTCCCTCCCATAGCCTAGCTAGGTATTCATGGTTGGATCGATCTCGTGGATCATCAACGCTGATGAAGTCGGAGAGCTCATCAAGCCAGTGCAGATCGATTCTGCGCCGATCACCCCAACACCTGCGACTGCAGATCCAATCTTAGAACCACCTCTGAGGTTGTCTTCTTCGACAACTCACCGCTTGCTTCCTCGCTACTAGAGGAGGCAAATTAACAATGACTATCTGATCACATCCATTGATTAGGTTGGCCAGAAGCTCGCCGATTGCCACTCCATCATAGAATCGGCCCTATCCACTCTTGTTCAGCGCCGACCACCCTCTGATCCAGATCTATTGGAGGCTACTCAGGAAACTCCAGGGGTTACAACCCTTTCCTTCAGGCTCACCGATATTGCTGCTACCTACAAACATGCCCTAAGGAGCAAGTTCGCTGACCAGGTTGGAGATGTCCGTCCTCTCGCCGACCAGCTCCTGTCGGCTGTCAAAATGCTACAAGTCGGCCGACGCCCCACAGCATCCCTCCAAACCATCCTGGAGGAGAATCTAGACTCTGAGTCCTAGGGCTCTATGAAGACTATCACCAAAACCACTGCCGAACAACTTCCTTTCCCCCCTTTCCATGGAGGCGCAATCTTCAATGTCAGCGTCGACAGCCTCCCGCGGGAAGGGGAAACCGAGGAGGACCATGCCGCTCGCATCAATAGGAATGTCTACCGCGTGCAGCGCCAAGCAAATGAGGCTGCCCTTATGGTGGCCGAGGCCCAGCTTGACTCGTAAGGAAGGCCACGCCAACTCCAATGCAACCTCGACGATGAATTTGTTCATGTTGATAGCCACGATGTCTATAAGACTCCAAGCGCCAACTTGGCCATGGCTGCCAACGAGCTCGCCCGGCTCCCACAGACACCAGAGGTCGCCAAGGTCACCGCCATGCTTAAAGTGGCACACTGCCAGGTCAACAAGATCTACCAAGATCAGAGGCCTTCATACTCCACAAGCTTAATCCGCCGATCAGCCATGCCAAGATCTGATTGCCGCCTAAGTTGTTTCACTGACCAGCACCGCAATGATAGACAACCCCTCCAGGGGGAGCTAGGGGCAACCGCATCGAACACCCTCACCAACACAACCAGGAGGTTGACCAAGACGTCCGAGTCCACCTCAACAATCTCTGAGATGCGTGACAACGTATCAACAAGCACCACTTCAGTCGCCATGAAGAAGAAGTACACCACCATCATGAGTACGAGCAAGAGTTTAGTAACCCAGACTTAGGTCTCGAGCCGCTCAACACTGGCAACACTGCAGATCATGACACCGATAATCCCAAAGGCCCCCCAGCATTCACGAGGGCACTCCAAACACTCTAGTGGCCCCGTGGTTTGAAAATCACTGGGGTCGAGCCCTACGAGGGATGAATGAACCCCACACAGTGGCTATAGGCTTACGCCACTGCTGTGCGCACCACCGAAGGAGATACCAGTGTCATGGCAAACTATCTTCCTGTCATGCTCACACAAACCGCGATGAACCGGTTCACAAGCCTTGCCCTGGACTCCATCGGATCCTAGGAAGAGCTGAAGGTCTTCACCGACAACTACATGGCTATGTGTACTCGGCCAGACACCAAGCATGATTTGAACCGCATCTACCAGAAGCCGTTCGAGCTCCTCCGTAGCTACATCAGATGCTTTTCTAAGATGAGGAATTCTATTCCCAACATCACGGAAGCTGAGGTCATCACTGCCTTTGTTTGAGGACGCCATCACCATGATCTCTGCTCCAAGTTCAACCATAAGCCGCCCATGGGGATTGGTGAGATGATTACGACTGCCAACTAGTATGCCGACGCTGAAGAAGCCGAAGTGCGCTTCAACGAGGATGCGGGCACTTATTGCCCAAGTCACTGTAGCGATGATTGCCCCGACGACCGGCGCCACACCAACTATCACTATGATGACCGCAGTCACCATCGGGACAGTGGCCATGATCGGCCAGAAGGATCCAAGTCTGGTCAATATCGCCGTCGCCAACCAGACCATATCGTCGCCGCTGTCGACGAACCTCGTGCCAAGCGCAACCATGACGAGCAATACAAGAAGATCCTCGATCGCCTGTTCCCTCTCCACAAGAACGCCAAGCATAAGATGAAGGACTGCCTTGGCTTGGCTAAGGAGTTCCAGGCTAAAAAGCCGGACGACGACAACAATGATAGAGCTGGAGGCCGCCGACCACCTGGGGGCAACCACAATGCCTTCTAGGATCACGATAAGGTGGTCGCCACCATCTTCGAGGGCCTCACCTCCACCAAGTGCAGAAGAGAATGGAAGCTCGCCGCCTGCTGGGTGCTCGCCGTCAATGTAACACCCTAAAATTAGCTACTTTCTAAAGAATAAAATGATTTCTGTTAATTGTTTTAGTGCTCATAAAAACATAGGTAAAAGAAAACTTTCTTTAAATTAAATCCAACATAAGGGTAGCAACATGTTTGCACATACATGCCGTTGCATTGGTACTATTGTGATGAGTGGTTTGGATGCCGTTGCATTAGGTACTTTTGTGATAAGTGGTTTGGAAAATAAATTCAAATCTCAATCTTCAAAATATTATTTTCAAGTAGTGGTTTAAAAAGAAATTGAAAACTTGCAAAAACAAAAGTTAGATTAAGATGCTTATTTTCAAAATCCAAAGGCTTGGAAAAGGTTTTAAGACACGTTAGAACAATGCCTCTCTTTCTAGGAATCTTTCCGACCTTTTTTGGGATTAAATTCCTATTTTTTGGAGCCTTGTCTTTCTCCTCGATCAATCTAAAAGTATTTTCGGGAGCTAAAACTACTTTGGTTATGTTCCTTATCCTTCCATCTATCCCTACGAATTTTCCTAGAATTGTTCGAAGCTTAGAGATATTTTTCGTAGCCTAAATAGTAATTCCTGATTTTCTGTAATTATTTTAATTCCGAAAATCAATAATTAATAAATATCTTCACTTTCCAAAATCTCCAAACCCTATGTGTGTGTGTGTGTGTGTATATATATATATATATATATATATATATATATATATATATATATATATATATATATATATATGTCGGCGTAGCCCTCGACGCGAGGATTCTAGAAGTACGACCGCTTTCGCGAGCCGCCACTCATAGCTCCGTACATCTATCGCCGAAGTTGTGCATCTCTAGGTTTCCGACGAACCTTCGGTGAGCGTTTCTGGCCATCTCCGGCGTCGTTCGCAGAAACCGTCACTGCTACAAGGTAGATCTCGTCATCCTCTACACCGTCTTGCCATTCTTTTTGTGAATCCGTGCCCGCTCATCGTTTCCCTAACCTCTCTTTTTCTTCTCCGGCGTGGAACCACCATGGCTGATGGAGCTTCTTCGTTCTTCGTCGTCCGGCACTGTAGCATCATCTCCTACGCCTCCATCGCATGGACCCCACACCCCATCCCTAGCCCGTGGCCCTGCGCCGCCCGGTCCCGCGCCCCTGCTCACGAGCGTGCAGGACGACCGCCGCCGCTGCCTATGCTCGCTCCGGCAGCAGCAGCCACCGCCGCTGCCGGTTGGGCGAGGCTCGCGTGCGTGGATGCCAGCCCCCACGGCCGAGGCCATTGCCCCCTCTGCTGGCCGTCCCCGCATCGGTCCCCTCTGCACGATCAACAGCAACCTGTCATGTTCTGTACGTACTGAACCAAGGTAGAAGACGAGTTATTTATGAGTTTGCCACCAGTCGTTAAATAATCATAGTTTATTCATTTGAACTCTATTTTAGTTTGTTCCAGTTGCGTTAGTTTAGTGTCATGGAGATCTACGCAGTAGCGCTATTAGTTTTCATATCACATGTTTATGAATTTATTTTATTAAAATATTAATTGTGCCTATAATTAATTATTCGCTGATTAATTAAAGTCGATTTAGGTTTTTGATTTCGATTCGATTGCACGAGTTTCATCGTAGTGTGTGATACGTGTTAGCAATGATGTTTAACATGTCTCACATCATTGGAAATTTATAAGTTAAATATTAATTTGATTAAGGATTATTCAATAACTTTTTAATTAAAAGCAATTTAAGTTCTAATTTCGTTTTGCACCGTTTAAGTTGCGTTTGGTTCATGCTGACGTGAACTATATGTTAGGGGCAATGTTTTTCATGTCACATGTTTTTCCATATATAGCTAAATATTAAATTGATTAGTATATTTGCACACTAGTTTGGAATTAAAAGCAATATAGGTGCTTAACTTTGATAATTTATACCTAAAAGTTAATATGATTAATTATTAACTTAAAAGTATTTCTAGAATATAATTTGATTAGTTGAACAAGATACATATGTGATAAGTACGAGTAGATGCTGTCACATGCTTAATTCCTTTGCGAAGGTAAAGTTTAATTTGTTTAATAAATTATGTGATAACATTTATAAATAATACATGATTAGCTTTAACTCGACTTTTAAAACTAAATATGTTGTGATTAATCTAAATCAATATTGCTCATATAGGTTTTCTTAGCTGACCTAAAATAAGCTCGTAGTTGTTTCTTTTATAATATAGTATAAATCTTTTGATAGTGGTTTTCTTTTAACCGAAGCTCCTTTCTTAGTGTCTCTTGTGTTCTCATAACCGTAGCATCAAGCCGTTCTTATCAGCATTACTTTTGTTTTGGCGTGTTCTAAGCAGTGGCATTAGTGGTTCTCATGTTACTCAAATGTGTTTTGGCAGTTAAAAAGTTAATTGTATTAATACTATCACTTGCATCGTTTTCAGAATATAAAGTCAATATAGGTTTTATACTACTGCTCTTTCTTAAGCAATGAATCAAGTTGATTAATGAGAATATTTACATGTGTTTCTATAGTTAAAATAAGATTAAATAGGATAGGTTTTATTTTCCGTTGCTTCGATAAGTCACTTTTTCATTGAATAGCATATAGCGTGTCTTTTGCGTTTAGTGTGTTCGTAGCGATACGCCAGTTTTGCTTATTTTATTGGTTGATGTACTGTTCTCATATATTCTTATTTGTATGCCATGTATGGATGTTTGTGTGATGATATATGGTTTAGTCAATCGGTGAGGTTTACGTGGTGATTAAGAAGTTGTTCTCTAAAGACTAGAAGCTGAAGAATTAGAATGCAGTAGATTGAAAGTTGAATACTAAAGGCTTTTGAGCATATTGCTTTGGGGAGAAAAGCAAGTTAAGGCAAGTATAGCATGGGACCATCCTTGTTACCTATTCACCTTTAATCACTTAATTCATATTGCATGTGTCTATCTTATTGCCAATAAGGATATCCTAGATATTTGATATCTTGTACCTTGATACCTTTGGGATATTGCATTGGGTAGTTTTTGCTAGTGCTTTACCAAAACCATGATCTTCTAACTTGATTAATGGTATATGCAATAAACATTAAAAATGTGACTTTTTAGCAACATGGAAACAGGGGGCTGGAGTGTTTAGCTACTTTCTAAATGCTTCAGATTGCTCTCCTTAAGGACTTATCTGTAAGCGATCATCCGGGACTTACAGTACAGCTAGTGAGGGCTATATGGCTCTAGCTTTAGCTCAATACGAGGACCTTTTCTAGCTTGTTAGTGGTTACCTTTATGGCTCAAGAGGGTATGTTTCCTTTCCTGCTAGGATGTGTGTACCAGTGCTGCGTGCCCACGCGTGCCACTCCTAGAGAAGGGCCACATACAGCCTAGCAGCCCTAACTTGTTAGATGAACCTTTGAAAGGCTTCATAGTGAACCCTAGCTGACCTTCCTTGGAAGTGGGTCAAGAGATTAGCTACCTTGGGCGAAATGGTAAATATCGACTCACAGTGAAAGTGTACAACCTCTGCAGAGTGTAAAACTGTTATAACAGCCGTGCTCATGGTCATGAGCGGACATTGGACCCTTATGTAATAGAGATGATCACTAATGGATAATAGGTACTAATGATTAATTGTTTATGCTATACATTATTCATGTTTACCTGATCATGTGTTTATGGATAAACTTGTTGCTAACCAATTGCTAAAATTGTACTAAACAAAGGCTAATCGCAGTTAAACTAGTGTCAGCCTTTTGAGCCTCATGAACCCCATGATATAATTGTTAAGTACAACATGTACTTATGCTTGCTTTACTTTTCTATACTTTGGATAAAAATCCTGGATGGGTACCAGATTGCTAGTCTGGAGGAGTTAGGCTTGTGGTCAACCAGTCAGTCGCCCCTATGGATTTGGAGTCTTTGCCTAAAGATTAGAGTCGACTTTCCACTGTCTATACTCTGAGGTTATTTTCCTTTTACTAATACATTATGTAATAAGTATTGTCTCTTGATATTACCCTTATTTTGTGGCTATATGTGAGATTTGACTTTCTAGGCTCACATATAGTGTGTCTCTGGTTTTGTCTTTAAAACTAGGTGCTACAGTCAATGCGGAAGACGCCATCGCCAACCCCAGCTATTGCCCCTAGTCCGAGGTCCCCATCACCTTTAGCAGGGCCAATCAGTGGGTGGATATTCCTTACACAAGGTGTTTCCCCCTCGTCCTTGACACAACTGTCTAGAAAGTGCTTTTCAGAAAAGTGCTTGTCGACGGCAGGAGCGCTCTGAGCCTCCTTTTCGCCGAAGCCCTAAAGGAGCTGGGGCTTGGGATAGGAGATCTCACACCCTCCGACTCCTAATTCTGGGGTATGGTACCTGGTAGGGCATCCAAATCACTTGGAGAGATCACCCTACCAGTATAGTTTAGCACGGCTAGCAACTACCGCATCGAACACATCAACTTCTACGTCGCTGACTTCAACACCGCCTACCATGCCATACTTGGTCAGCCAGCTCTGGCGAAGTTCATGGTTGTACAACACTACTCCTATCTGGTGCTGAAGATGCCTTTGCCTAAGGAGTCCTAGCCCTATGGGCCAACCTCTCCATTGCCTATGCCTATGAGACAGAGAGTCTCGCCCTCACCGAAGCCATCAACCTCTCCATCCAGATGGCTAGCGTGGTCACCGATGCCAAGACGGTGCCCGCCGATGACCTAGAGAATCCCATCGCTGGAGCCTCCTCATGCCTCCGCCAAGTCCAAGGAAACCAATGGAGGTCAGCCTCAGACTCAACGACCCCTCCAAGACCATGAAGATTGGGGCTCACCTTGACCCCAAATAGGAAAGCGCACTCATCTCCTTCCTATGTGCCAATGCCTGATGTGTTTGCTTAGAAACCTACAGACATGCTAGGGGGTACCATGGGAGAAGATCGAGCACTCCTTGAATGTCTCGCCAACTGCCAAATCGATCAAGCAGAAACTTCGACAATTCATGCCAGACAAGAAGGAGGCTATTAGGGTAGAAATAAAATGGCTCCTAGCTACCGGATTCATAAAAGAAGTGTATCATCCTGAGTGGTTAGCAAACCCTATTCTCGTTCAAAAAAGAATAAAGAATGGAGAATATGCGTTGATTGCACTGATCTTAACAAACACTGCCCTAAAGACCCCTTTAGGTCTGCCTCGGATAGATGAGGATGTAGACTCCACCGCTGACTATGAACTGCTCTCCTTCCTCGACTGTTACTCCAGCTATCATCAGATATCCTTCAAGTAAGAAGACTAGATCAAGATGTCATTCATCACGCCTTTCGATGCATATTGCTATACCACCATGTCCTTTGGACTCAAGAACACTGAGGCGACCTACCAAAGGGACATCTAGATGTGCCTCGACCAACAGATAGGCCACAACGTCAAATCTTACATCAACAATGTGGTCGTCAAGTCCAAGACCACCGATAATCTCATCGCCGACCTCGAAGAAACGTTCGCCAACCTAAAAAGGTACCGATGGAAGCTGAACCCTTCAAAGTGCATCTTTGGAGTTCCATTCAGTATACTCCTAGGCTACATTGTCCGCTATCACCAACATGAAATGTTCAACCTATGTAAAGGACATACAGAAGCTTATAGGCTGCATGGCTTCTCTAAGCCGCTTTATATCGCACCTCGTTGAAAAAGGACTACCATTCTTTAAACTCCTCAAGGCCTCCAAGTGCTTGTCCTAGTCAGAGGAGGCAGATATAGCTTTCGAGCAGCTCAAGTTGTTTCTAATGAAGGCTCCAATCATGACGGTGCCTTGACCAGATGAAACTCTACTGATGTACATCGCCGTCACTTCTCTCATCGTTAGCACAGCTATTGTCATTGAATGCGAGGAAGCTAGGCATGCCTATAAGGTGCAACATCTGGTCTACTTCATCAGCGAGGTCCTTAATGAGCCCAAAACTCATTATCCTCAAGTTCAGAAACTGCTATATGCTATTCTAATCATGTCACGCAAGCTCCGCCATTACTTCGAGTATTACAAGATCGCTGTGGTCATCGAGTTCCCTCTAGGGGACATTCTCCGCAACAAAGAGGCCAATGGCTGCATCATCATGTGGGCTATTGAGCTCAACACTTACTCCTTCGAATTCAGAAGCAGGCCTACCATAAAGTCACAGGCGCTCACTGATTTTGTCACTGAGTGGACCGAGATCCAAGAGCCCATCCCCGCTACTTGCCTCGAGCATTGGGTGATGTACTTCAACGGCACCCTCAACATCAACAGTGCTGGTGATGGCATTCTATTCATTATGCCTGACCAAGGTTAAGCTCCGATACGTTCTCCGAAAACACTTTTCTGGCCTCCAACAACAGCCGCCGAATACGAAGCATGTCTCCACTGGACTCCGTGTAGCTAGTCGAGCTCAGGCGTCAAATGCCTCATGGTATATGGAGACTCCGTGCTAGTCATCAACCTAGCTTAACAAAGTCTAGGTCCTGCTCTAGTGAGAAGATGGACGCATATTGCGATAAAGTTAGGAAACTTGAAGGAAAATTCTATGGTATCGAGTACCACCACTGTGGTATGAGATCAAAATTAGCTCACCGACCACCTATCCAAGATAGGATCTTCTCGCACCACGATTCCACCTGGGGTCTTCGTTCAAGATCTCCTTGCGCCATCCATTAAGGAAGAGAAGGAAGTTCAAGAAATTCCCTCAACCGAGCAGCTGGTACCTACAGTACCTTCACCGGCTGCCGATTGGAGGGAACAGTTCATCAAGTACCTCACCAGCGTCGATGTACCCACTAACAAGATTGAAACCGAATGCTTAATCCATCGAAGCAAGCATTATGTACTGGTGGACAAGAACTTGATGAGGAAAAGTACCTAGGAAGGGATACTACAGAAATGCATCACCCAAGAAGAGGGAGTGAAACTACTTCTCGAAATTCACTCTAGGTCCTGCGGCAACCACGCGGCCTTGAGAAACCTAGTTAGCAAAGCTTTTCGAGCTAGTTTTTACTGGCCCATAGCCATCTCTGATGCAGAAGTCCTTGTCCGGCGTTGTGAAGGATGCAATTTTTTGCCAAGCAAATCCATGTGCCGGCACAAGAACTATAGACCATCCTAGCTTCCTAGCCTTTTGCTTGCTGGGGACTATACATGATCAAGCCTTTCAAGCTAGCACCAGGTGGTTTTTGGTACGTGTACATCACCATCGATAAGTTCTCCAAGTGGATCGAATATAAACCGCTTGTTTCAGCTACTGTAAAGAAGGCAGTCAAGCTATTCGAAGATATCATCCATAGATTCGGTCTCCCGAATAGCATTATCACCGACCTCGAAACTACATTTATTGGTCAACATTTTTGGGACTTTTGTGAAGACCGATGCATCTCCATCAAATATGTCTCCGTTGCCCATGCCAGAGCCAATGGTCAAGTTGAACGAGTGAACGGCATGATCCTTGATGCCCTAAAAAAGTGGTTATATTAGAAAGAAGAAAAACATCCGGGCAGATGGCTCAAAGAGTTACCAGTTGCGGTCTGGGGACTGCACACTCAGGCTAGTCACAGCACTAGTGTGTCTCCATATTTCCTGGTCTATGGCTTAGAAGCCATACTACCAGCGGACATTGCCTTTCGAGCACCTAGGGTGGAACATTATGATGAAGAGTAAGCCACGGCTGTTTGGACAGAGGATGTCGATAGGGCCAAGGAAGAATGCCGATCACCTATGTCTACACAGCCAAATACCTAGAAGGCTTGCGAAGATACTACAACCACAATATCAAAGGTCGTTCATTTGTTGTTGGTGACCTCGTTCTCCGCAGAAAGCAGAAAACTGATGGGATGCACAAGCTCTCCTCCCTCTGGGAAGGGCCCTACATAGTCAAAGAGGTTACTCGACTAGGGTCTTACTGGCTATGCGACTTGGATGGACTCGATGTCCCCAATTCATGGCACATCGAGCACCTTATACGTTTCTATCCTTGAAACGCTCTAGATATGTATTCTCCACTCCATAATGAATGAAGTTTTGGTCTCCATAATTTGTCTCCAGTATATCTCCATTACGGTTTTATCTCCATTTGCGGTCGCCAGCTCTAAGCTACTACTTAACAAACTCCAATACACGATCTCCATAAATGCTCTGCCACATTTCTCCATATCTCCAAGATATTTTGTCGACCGCCGAGCAGCACACGTTCTGTTCTGTGCTCTATGGAAAAGAACTAGTCTCCAATCTCTCCCTACACGTGCTACGGGCTCCATGCTCTACGTTATGGGTGGTCAGCCATGGTTCCTTGGTCATGCCTGTTCCTCCTACACATGCACGGGCTCCACGCTCGATGTTATGGACTATGGGCTAGCCAAGGCCAAGAGTACAATAAAGAACCAACTACTTGGACGCCACTTATGCTACATATATCTCCTAATTATTTCACCAACCGCCGAGCAGCACACGTTCCGCTCTATTCTCTATGGAGAAGACCTAGTTTCTAATCTCTCCCTACACGTGCTATGGGCTCTGCGTTATGGGTGGTTGGCTGTGGTTCCTTGGTGACGCCTATTCCTCCTACACGTGCACGGGCTCCATGCTCGATGTTATGGACTATGGGCTAGCCAAGGCCAAGAGTTGAGTAACAAACTAACTGCTCGGACGCTACTTATACTATGTATAATTGCGTTAGGGTTAACACTACAATGATTTTTTCACCGCAATACTAGCAAACTGCATAAACATGCACATGTCAACATTTATACATATACATAAATGTCTATTTGTGCCCTTGTGCATTTTAACTACTCTCTCTAGTTATTATAGAATTTTCTCCGAGTAGATCATGGGGCTTCTCCATCGCCGTCCACCTCACCAAATAGGTCAACGTCATCGGCCAGTTTATTCGCCGTGTCTTCCACCTCATCTTCCAGCTGCTGATGCTCCATCACCTCTGCCCCTCTGGCAAATTTGGCCCCTATCGCTTGAAGGTCAATGGCTAGGTAGTGGAACTGGACCACCGCTAGGGCATGTGTAATGGCGATGGTGGTGGCATCATCGTTCAAGCTCTTGAAGTTCTCCCACGCCACCTTGCACCTATCAATGATAATGTCTAGACATGGCGGCCTGCCGTCGAGCTGAGGAGCCACCTTCAGATCGATGTAGCCGAGCACCAGCTTGACTCCGACAACTATGGCATTGAGCTTGCTCCACTGGGTTCTGGCCTCCTACTCTAGGACATCAAACTATGCCTTGACCCTCTAATGATAGTCTACAAGCACTATAAGGGTCCATCAAGCAAAGAAATTACTCTAGCAGTAACTCTGGCCACAAAGTACTTACCTTTCAGCTCCTCGACCGCTCACCCCGATTCTTTCGGCTTCTCCTCTCAGAGTTGCCCGATGGTTTGGCGTAGCAGGCCAAGCTCCACATCTTGCTCTATAGGCACAACAATTGTCAACAACAATATAACTATTCAACAATACAAAGGAGAATCACTGATACGCCATACCTTTTGATAAGAACCCGCTAGGGTTTATGGATGATCTTTCGATGAGAGGCGTGAGACAACTCGAGTTGGTGGATGGAGATGACGTTCACGGCCTGACTACAGCCTTCCAAGACTGCGCCTTAGCAACCAATACACCACCTCCAAAGGCTGTCACGATCTTGTGGAGCACGACAACCAGCCACTAGGGCTCCCGTCCTGCAAGCAATCGAAGAACTAGCAAGAACAATGAAACAAGCACTAAATTTGCAAGATGAAATTGAAAGCCTCAAACTGAATCTTATTATGAGTGGGGTTCCGAAGACAAGGAGACGGGCGGCTGGATCAGCACGCGCGCCTACAAGCAAGTAGCAAAGGCTAAACTTGATCTAAACAAAACCCAAGTGTTCCTGGTGGCGGCTAAGGGGTATATGACATGTGGAGGATGACCACAAGAGAGTTTGGGTCATGCTCCAACCCTAGGACGCGTCCCTACTGGACTCTAAACGATACAAGCCCATTGGGCTAACTTAAGGTGGCGCAGCACCGTGGACAGAATAGACCTCTCGGTGATTTTTGGACTGTTGACACCACTTCTGAGCAGGTATGAGTACGAGGTCAGATCCGTATGAAAGTAGACTTTATTAGCTTTCTAACAAGTCTAGAATCACCCCAATCCAACTCCGTATGTAATCGTGGCGACCGTCGCAAGTTGGAGGTGTGCTGCAGTCCGAATCCAGCCTACGCGAGTCCTTTTCCCTTTCGGTCTTCTCCTTGATTCCTAATCAAAACAAGAGTGCACGTGTCTCCAAGATCTAAACAAGATGGACAAGAGCTCAAGAAGGAACTCACTTGATGATTAACTTTTCGAGCACGAGCACGAGTAATAGGACTAGTAGGTGTCAGCGTGGATGGCGTGGATGTATGATCGGTGTTGATGTCCTCATCATCCTCCCTTTCTTGAATTTAAGTCGTCATCGACTCAAGCTCATCTTCCTCACCCAAATAAGGCTTCAAATCTGCAATGTTAAATGTGGGACTAACCCCAAAATCTGCAGGAAGATCAAGCTTATATGCATTCTCATTTATTCGTTGCATCACTTTAAAAGGACCATCCGCTCTAGGCATCAATTTAGATTTTCTTAATTTAGGAAACCTATCCTTTCGCAAATGCAACCAAACCAAATCTCCAGGTTCAAGAATCAATTCCCTTCTACCTTTATCTCCAGCAAATTTGTACTTAGCATTCATGCGCTCTATGTTTTCTTTAGTGGTTTCATGTAGTTTTAGCATCAATTCAGCATGTTGCTTAGCATCAAAATTCAACTTTTCAGAACTTGGCAATGGCATTAAATCAATAGGAGCACGTGGTAACAAGCCATAAACAATCTCAAAGGGACACATCTTCGTAGTAGAATGCAGCGAACGATTATAAGAAAACTCAATATGAGGCAAACAATCTTCCCACATCTTAATATTCTTCTTTAAAATAGTCCTTAACATAGTAGACAAAGTTCTATTCACAACTTCAGTTTGACCATCAGTTTGGGGGTGACAAGTGGTGGAAAATAAAAGCTTAGTCCCCAATTTGGCCCATAAAGTTCTCCAAAAATGGCTAAGAAATTTAGCATCACGATCAGAAACAATTGTATTTGGCACAACATGCAAGCGAACAACTTCTCGAAAGAACAAATCAGCAATATTTGTAGCATCATCAGTTTTATGACATGGTATGAAATGTGCCATTTTAGAGAATCGATCCACAACCACAAAAACACTATCTCGCCCTTTCCTAGTCTGTGGCAATCCCAACACAAAATCCATAGAAATATCCTCCCAAGGAGCACTAGGAACAGGAAGAGGCATATACAAACCATGTGGATTCAACCGGGACTTAGCCTTTTGACATGTTGTGCAGCGAGCAACAAATCTCTCCACATCTCGTCGCATCTTTGGCCAAAAGAAATGACCAGCAAGAATGTCCTCCGTCTTCTTCGCTCCAAAATGCCCCATCAAGCCACCTCCATGCGCTTCCTGCAGCAACAACAAGCGAACAGAGCTAGCTAGAATGCATAGCTTGTTAGCTCTAAACACAAACCCATCATTGACGATGAATTTGTTCCATGTTTTCCCATCTTTACAATGCAGCAGCACTTCTTTAAAATCAGCATCATGAGCATATCGGTCTTTAATTGTTTCTAACCCAAAGATCTTGTAATCAAGTTGATTCAGCAAAGTATATCTCCTAGACAATGCATCTGCAATGATATTATCCTTCCCTTTCTTGTGTTTGATAACATAAGGAAAAGATTCAATATATTCAACCCATTTTGCATGTCTACGATTCAGTTTTCCTTGACTACGAATATGCTTCAAAGATTCATGATCAGAATGTATAACAAACTCTTTGGGCCACAAATAATGCTGCCATGTTTCTAATGTCCGCACTAGAGCATATAATTCCTTATCATATGTAGAATAATTAAGAATAGGCCCGCTCAATTTCTCACTAAAGTATGCAACAGGTTTGCCTTCTTGTAACAAAACACCACCCAATCCAATTCCACTCGCATCACATTCAAGCTTGAAAGTCTTATTAAAATCAGGGAGTTGGAGTAGAGGTGCATGTGTTAACTTATCTTTCAGCACATGGAAGGCGTGCTCTTGTGCTTTGCCCCAAGAAAAGAGCACTCCCTTCTTTGTAAGCTCATTCAATGGTGCAGCAATGGTGCTGAAGTCCTTCACAAAACGGCGATAGAAACCAACAAGTCCTAGGAAACTCCGCACTTGCGTGACCGTCGTGGGTATAGGCCATCCTTGTATAGCTTCCACCTTGGCTTTATCAACCTCAATTCCCTGTGGAGTGACAACATAGCCAAGAAACGATACTCGATCGGTGCAGAAAGTGCACTTCTCAAGGTTACCAAACAAACGTGCATCACGTAGAGCATTGAAAATAGCACGTAAGTGATCAAGGTGTTTATCTATGGATTTGCTATAAATCAGTATATCATCAAAGTAGACGACAACAAATTTCCCAATGAAAGGACGCAAAACCTCGTTCATTAATCTCATGAAAGTACTAGGTGCATTAGTTAACCCAAAAGGCATGACTAACCACTCATATAGACCAAACTTAGTTTTGAAAGCAGTTTTCCATTCATCTCCCAATTTCATACAAATCTGGTGGTACCCACTACGCAAATCAACCTTTGAAAACACAACAGCACCACTCAATTCATCAAGCATATCATCTAATCGTGGAATAGGGTGTCGATATCGAATAGTGATATTATTAATAGCCCTACAATCAACACACATGCGCCATGTTCCATCTTTCTTAGGCACTAAAATCACAGGAACAACACAAGGACTAAGAGACTCACACACATAACCTTTGTCTAGTAGTTCTTGCACTTGTCGCTGAATTTCCTTCGTTTCTTTCGGATTGGTCCTGTATGGCGCACGGTTTGGCAAAGATGCTCCAGGGATAAGATCAATTTGGTGCTCAATCCCGTGTATTGGTGGTAGCCCCGCTGGTATCTCAATGGGGAACACATCAGAATACTCCTGCAAAATGTTAGCAACAGCAGGGGGCAAAGAACGTTGCATATCCTCAAATGAAATCAAAGCATCCTTGCATACCAAAGCATAAGCAACAGAGGTGGATGCATTGAACTCATTAATATCAGATTTTGTAGCAAGCATACAACGTCATTTCAATTTTATCTCATCTTTGTCATCAACAATAGATTTGTCATTTTTATTGCTCTCGCTCTTTGCTTTTGCAGCCTTAGTAACATCAGATTGCATAATAGCTTCAGGAGACATAGGATGCAACACAATTTTTCGATCATGGTATAGAAACGAATATTGATTTGATCTACCATGATGCATCGAATCTCTATCAAATTGCCATGGTCTACCTAGCAGAATATTGCAAGCTTGCATAGGCACAACATCACATTCAACAATATCTTTGTATGATCCGATGGCAAAATCGATTCGCACAAGTCTCGTTACCTTTGCCTTACAACTGTTGTTCAGCCATTGGATGTAGTAGGGATGGGGGTGTGGTTTGGTGGTGAGGGTGAGCTTCTGTACCATGTCGCTACTTGCCAAGTTGTTGCAGCTACCTCCATCAATGATCATGCGGCATGAACGCTCCTTGATGACACACTTTGTTTGGAATAAAGTGTGTCGCTGATTTTGCTCCGCCTTCTCCATTTGTGCACTAAGCACTCGCTGTACAATCAAGCTCTCATAGTGCTCCGCGTCACCTGCATTAATGTGTTCTTCTATGTGTTCCTCACTACCTGCATAGTCAGCCGCAAGCAATGCAAGTGTATCTTCATCAAAATCACTAGCAGATGAACACTCACCATCATCTTTGACAATCATAACACGCTTGTTTGGGCAGTCATGCATCATATGGCCATATCCCTTGCACCGATGACATTGTATGTTGCTTGTTCTACCTGTCGATGCCACGAATGAAGTACTCGCGGCCGGCTTTTGCGCTGTCTTCGCTACTGAATTGGTGGGGGTAGCTCGAGTCTTGTCACTAGATGATGGCATAGGAGTACATGTAGATGGAGTTGTAGACGTGCGCTGCTGCCATGAACTAGCTTTCCCTGCAGAAACATTAGTCCTTGCGCTAGCACGTCGTCCCTGCACTTCCCGTTCAGCTTTACAAGCAAGATGAAACAGTTTGGTTACGTTATTGTATTCTTTGTAAGCGAGGATATCCTGAATTTCCCGATTTAACCCACCTAAAAATCTAGCCATAGCAGGTTCGTCATCCTTCTCCAATTTACAACGCAACATACCCGTTTGTAATTCCTGATAGTATTCTTCTACACTTTTAGAACCTTGTCTCAATTGTTGCAACTTATTTATCATATCACGGGCATAGTAAGATGGAACAAATCTAGCTCTCATGGCTCGTTTCAGTGCATCCCAAGTTTTAGGTATGTTATTAGGATTTTTCTTGCCATATTCGATCCACCAAATAGAAGCAAAATCTGTGAACTCACTAGTAGCAGCCCTAACACATGTGTTCTCAGGAAATTCATGGCATGCAAACTTTTGATCAACAGCAATCTCCCAAGTAATGTATGCATCAGGGTCATATTTACCATCAAAAGGAGGTATTTTAAATTTAATCTTACTGAAAGCATCATCATTATTGTGTACCTCGCATTGGCGGTGGCCACCCATACCTCTACGGTTGTGATGTAGGCGACGTCGATCACGAGTGTCTCGATCATCATGTTCAGTATCACCTGTGTATTCTTCATCATAACTACCATCCTCTCGATCTTCCTCCTTCTTTTCTTCTTTATGCTAGTCTTTATCATTGTTGTGGAGGTCATCAAAATGCCTCAGCAGAGCAGCAAGGCTTTTGTCCACACTAGCAATGGACTTCTCCAAACCTGCAAGCTTGTTGTTTGCAGCAATCTGCGTAGCCTCCAACTGCCCAAGTTTGTCATTTGTCACCTGCAAGTCATTGTCAAGTCCCTCCGTGTGCAACTTCACTTTCCTTTCAAAATGTTGTATGATGCCCTTTGTGCGAGGCGAATGTGGAATTTGGTTATCTTCGTCGGACCCTGGCGTGGTTCAAAGACAAAGACAACAAGAAGACAAGTGAAGAAATAAAAGCCCTACAACTACTAGGATGTAGCTATAGCAAATCGCTCACTCTCCACCTGTTACACAAGTTCTTACCAGTTCTTACCTTGCTCGACAGGAGGGGTCGTCTACCAACAAGTCTGCAGCAATGGATGAAGTGTATCGGTGCCGCACCACGAGACCAGTCAAGCTGTACAATATGTGGAGCTATAGGTGGGCTGAAACAAGGAACGAACTAGCACCACGTTAGTTACAAAAAGCAAGCTGAATAATCGTTCAACCGGCGGTACTGTGCAGGTCCTAGTCTAAACTGTGCTAGAGACGCGAGCCTGGACACAAAGGAGAGCACAAAGGGCATCATACAACATTTTGAAAGGAAAGTGAAGTTGCACACAGAGACGATCCTGAGCTGCTTGGACTTGCGCTCTAGTGATGCAGAAAGACTCATCACCAACTTGGAGCTGCGTTCCAGCTGCTCGGACTTGCCCTGTAGCTGCTCGAATGCGGTCACCAGCTTCTTGGATAGGACACCCTTCTATTATTCTAGATCCTGCGCATTGGATTTAGCAAGATCCCACTTGTGTTGGGCCCTCTAGACGTTTTTCTCCTTGAGTTTCATCGCCTCCTTCAGTTTTGCATTTTCTTCGGTGAGGGGCTCCATCCTCTTGATTAGCTAGCGCCATTGCTCGGTAGTCTAAGCTATCCCTAGCAAACGCACCAAGACTATGAAGCAAAGTCGATCTACAATGTCAAAGATGAGCATCGTAGACGTAGTACCGACCTTGATCTGCTTCATCACTCCAGAAAGGGTGGACTCTAGCCTCCTGAGCTCCCTAGTGGTGTCCTCTTCAACAAGCACCACTTTGTCACCCCGCTTGTGGAGGATTCGGACAACTTGAGTGTAACACCTCTGGTGTTTTGACCTAATACTAAAATTTGACATGTCATCATGTGCATTGCAAAGCATTCATATAGTATAAAGTTTTGAATGCATTCACTAAATAAGGTTTATTTCATAATGTTGTTATTTCATGTGATGTGTTTCAAAAACCCTAAATAAAGATCATGACCACAAGGGTCAAATTTCATGTGATCATGTGAGGCCATGTGTCATTTGACTCAAATAACCCTAATGGGCCATGTTACTGGTCAAAAATCAAAATCTAAGTAAAAGGAAGACAAATCAAATTTGAATTCATATTCAAATTATAAAAGTCCTTTTTGCCCCCTTTGACTAATTCAAAATCCATGAGGAATTTGGGGTTGAGGCAAAAAGCAAAGTTGGAGATTATTTTATGTAGATCAACTTTGGTATTCAAAGTTTTTCAAGTTTACATATAAAATTTGGAGTAATTTTGAAATGATTCAAATGCTCAAATGCACCCCAAATTCAAATTTCAAAATGGAGGCAGAATTTGAAAATATTTCTAGAAGCAAAGTTGTAGAGTTTGAAAAATTGAACAACTTTCATTTTTGGATATTTTCAACTTCTTTAGAAAATTTGGGAGTAATTTGAAAAATAGACTCAGTGGCAGTTCTGTAAATAATTCAAAAATTTGGATTTACATCACCGCTTACCGCCGGCGCCACGCCTCTGCCGCCGCCGAGCGTTTTGCGCCGCTTCCTTGCACCCTGGCATGTCGTCATCGCCGTGGCGTCTTCGTTGTGCGCTGTCGAAGCCAGACGAGCTCCTCCTAGCTATAAATAGTCGTACCGTCGTCGTCCCTCTCCTCTTTTCCTGCCTCTGCTCGCCGCCGACGACCTCGCTGCGCTCGCAAAATTCACCGCCGTCATAGTGTCTAGAGTCAGTAGCATCCGCTAGTAGCTCCGCCTCGTCTTCCTGCTCCTCCCAAGCCTGGTCGTGTTGCTCCTGGAAGTCCAGCGCCACCGCGCGACGTCGTCTTCCCCGAGTCCGGTCGAAGCTCTGCCGTGACCCACCTCACCGTGGCCATGGCGATTCAGTACGCCTCTGTCTTCACCAAGGACACCCTCATGATCACGGTGAGCTCCGGAGTGTGATGCTCGCCTTTCTTTTGACTCTACTGCACCGTAGCACTAGCTACATCGACCGCCGTTGGGTCCGAGCCACCATGGCCGGCGTAGGGTTCTATCTGGGGTGCCTGTTGTTGATCTAAGGGTTGGGTTGGGTTCGCGACATGGTGTAGATCACGTTGGTACAGTCCATCTCACCGGAGAAGCATCGCCGGCGCGTTTTGCCGATCAGAACTGACCACGCCGCCGTGCATTAGCTTTGAGTCAATGACAGTGGGGCCCAGCTGTCAGTGCGAGTGAGGAAGAAGAACAGTGATGATTTTTATTTTCTGAATTTGTGAATAGTGCTAAAACTTTGGGAATTTGTAGGAAATTCATGATAGCTCCAAAAATTCTGAAATTTTGTGTGTGGCTTCTATACCTGTTCTAGTATGATTTAAAAATTTGAAACTTGAAATTTGAATAAATTTTTAATGTTCAAATATTCAGTCCATTAATTGAAAAATGCAATTTCCATGATTTTTGTAGGTCACTATATAATTCCAAAAATCATGAAATTTGTTTTGGTACACTAATTTGTCATGAGGAATCTTACATAAAATTTTCAGGTCATTTGGAACAAGTTCATTTTTGGGCTTAATTCCAAATTAATTCAAAAATAGATAAAAGCAAACCCTAAGTGTTTGATTAGTGTTGGGATCTTGTTTTGGTCATGTTTTGTGACTAGTAGGGTTTCAAGATCCATTTGGTCAAGTCACATGTGTGGTTCTTAATGGTAGGATTGCAAGTTGGTTTTGTTGGCTTGCAACTGTACCGTGAAATAAAATCATTTGCGGGTGTTTTTACATTTCATGTACCGTGAAAGCATCATGTTTACATTATCATCATGTTAAAGCATATGTTATCATTTCATGTAGAACCCGAGAATGAAACTGATTCTAGTTGAGCAAGTTCTAGAAGAATCCCCAGTTGTCACGGGATTCGATAATTGTGGTACTGATCCGGAACCTGAGATCGTCAACGAAGGCAAGCCCCGGTTTATGCATTAAGCCATTACCTTGTTTACTTTGAAAAGTTTATCACCTATGTTACCTATTGCATTAAGTTGATTAATTCAAATGTTACCTACTTGATGCATTGCCTTCCTTGTTGATTGTTTACCATCCTTGAAGATGATTTCATTTACAAAGGCGTAGAATGCTTAGTATGCTTTATGGTAGGCTTTCAAAGTAAAAGTTTCGATACAATCAAAGATGGCATTACTGGCCAAAGAAAGAAAGAAGGTAGAATGAACTAGAGACTAGTCGGGTGACTTATCTTGAATGTTGGGTAATGTTGTCGACTATGTCACTTAAAGGCCACTCATTGTGGATCTTCTGAACGAGACACTTTGTAGTACTGGTCACATACTCCGGTAAGCCTACTTCGGCTAATCCGATAGCTAAGATGAATGCCCACGCACTGGGAGTGGAGAGATGGTGGGAGTAGCATGTACCCTCGTGGCTGGAATGTGGCCGGATTTGAGGTGTGCTGTGCTCTCGGGTGGCGTGGAGATGGCTTAGTATAGGAGGATCCGGTAGCGAGGTTGATATATGCAAGATTAAGTTCTACATATGTCGTGTGATAAGGAATCCCCAGCTGGGACTTGAATCAATTTGAATTGCCGGTGCTCCACGGATATGGAGACTCGATTCATTACTAGAAGCAATGCAGGACTGGTGAATTACTAAAATATGAGAAAAGAATGGAATGAGAAGGAATGGAATACAAGAAATGTACATTTAGTTTGAGATAATGAACAAAAGTACTTAGTGGTAAAACTTGAAAATAGAATGAAGAATAGTAAGCTTTTGGCAAAGAACTTTTGAATCTTGCTACATCCTTACCTTGTCCCAAACCCCTGCATCTCTAAAGTCTTACACCCCGTTACGTCGGGTTAGTCTTGTTGAGTACCTTTGTACTCAGGGTTTGTTAACCCTTGTTGCAGGTGAGTCGCATGCGCAGGCTTGTTTTGGTCCCTGCTGCATGTCGGTGTTTGAAGTCAATGACGATGAGGAGTAATGAATGGCCTTTGGACAAGGCACTAGTTTGTATGATAAATAAAGTAATGTAATATTATCCCGCTACTATGGTTGTATGACACTTATGGTATTGTAAGTTTGAAAACAACTGGTTTGTAATTATGTTATCTTAAGACTTCCGCTATCTTTTACTCTAGGTATATATTTGAATAAACTGTTGTAATCTGCAATGACTGTGATTTGGGATCCTATTTGAAAAGAGAATCGTGGATGATTTGGGTTTCCCGAGGACACCCGACAGACCTGTTGAGTTGTTGGGAACTCGTGTATGCTATCCGAGGTCTGTTAGACAACGATAGGTGCATGTGGGCCCGATTCCTTAGGAGGTTCTGCCACTAGCTGGTATCAGAGTAGTTCCCATCTAAGATCATTGTAGGTTACTTTGGAAAACCTTCAAAATGATTTGGATCAAAGAAAGTAAACTTGATATTTTAAAGTTCAAAGTTCTTTCTTCTTACCTTTGATCTAGACTCAATCCTGACTTATTTGAAAGTTTGTGGTGGATAATATGATTAGGTTTGTCCTATGTATTAAAAATCTAGTACTTATGATTATATAAATCTGTTGTACTTAGATTCGTAAGATCGATTCATGCATCATGCTTAAGCACATTGCATAATAAATCCCCTTAATAGTGGTTGGGTAAGTAATGTCAATCCCATTCTTGCTAACCTCCATTATCCTCAAGCTATTCTTATAGTCCTACCTTAAATTCTACAGGCTATGGCAAAGACCAAGAAAACCGCACGCAAGTCCACCGGACCTCATGGAGTCCCTACGTCACCAATTGGCACCAAGAAATCACGAGCTTGGTGAAGGAAGTTCCAAGAACCTAGGAGAGGAAGGATCTTCAAGCAACCCCGCCAACGTCGAGAACCTTAACAAGGAGCTCAACACTCTTCGTCGAGCTCATGCCAAAGATCAAGAAGAGCTAGCGGAAATGCAAAGGGGTATCACCATGACCATGGAGCTACAGAATGAAGCCTGGACACGAGAAGATGCGGCCAATGAACGCGTCAATGAGTTGGAGTTCTACGTAGAGGACCTAGAGATGGACAATGCCATTCTGCATGAGAATGTCCATATGCTGTATGCTCAACTTCATCCTCCTCATGGGGATGGTGAAGTTACAGATGAAGAAATGATTGTAGGATCCAGGAGAAGTCGAGAATGAAGAAGAGGAGGAGGATCCTGAGGAGTTAGTGTACTTCTCAGATGAAGATGAGGTTTCAGTCCTGATATGGGCACGGATGCCGAAGACTGAAAGCTTGGAGTAGTAGTAGTTCCTTTACTGCTTTCCTAGAAAACCAGGGTTGTCTTGTGGGATACAAGACATGTAATATAAATAAGAACCCTTTGTAGCATGCAACCTTTTAAAAGCTTTCAATAAAGAATAATGTAAGTAAATGTGTTTCTCTAACAGATGCCTCGTCCTATCACCCGAACTGGTGCTAGTGGCTCGCATGATGATGATGAGTGCCCAAATCCTCCACCAATGCCCTCGACTATGGCAGATGCCATAGCTGCACTCGTCAACGCAACGGTAGAGAATGCTAGGCTGTTAAGGGAGTTGGCGTAGAACCAGCAGGCACCATACCCTCATCGTGGCCGTCGTAATGGAAATGACGAGTCAACCTTATGTGGATTTTACTGACACACGTCCGCCTGTATTCTCTAAGGCAGACTGAACCTTTAGAAGCTGATGATTGGCTTAGGACAATAGAGCAAAAGTTCGAGCTGATCCACTGTACTGAGGTTCAAAAACCAAGGTTTGCGGCACAGCAACTCCGAGGAGCTGCTGGTGCCTGGTGGGCAAATTTGGTAGCAGTACAGCCCGCTGGTCACCAAATCAACTAGGAGGGAGTTCAAGGATGCCTTCAGGGCACATTATATTCCGGATGGTGTGATGACCATGAAGTTGGAAGAGTTCTTGGCTCTTAAGCAAGGGGAGCACCCGGTGATGCATTATGTTGGGCGTTTCAACCACCTGTCGCAGTATGCTATTGAGTATGTGAATACTGACAGGAAGAAAAAGAATCATTTTCTTAGAGGCTTGAACACTAAACTTCAGACAATGATGGCAGCCTGTGGTAATGCAACTTACCATGAGACAATCAACATTGCTATCGCTTCGGAAGAGAATTACCGCCGACACAAGGAGGCGAAGAAGAAGAAAATATTTGCTTCCGGATCATCAAGTGGCAAGCGTCAGAAGATAGTATACCATCCTCAGAATCATGGCCAGTACGCCATTCCGCCCACAACAAGGCCAAAGCAGGCAGCAAATCTTCATTCGCCCTGCAACTAATACGCCTTATACTCATCAAGCACCGCAGCAGCAGAACAATACAAATAATGCAAACCGCAATGCTACTCCCCAGAATCACAATTTTCCATGCTATAATTGTGGTAAACCCGGACATTTTTCCCGAGAATGTCCGTATCCTAGGAAGAACAATCCTGATGCACCCAAAGCCCCTGTTAATCAAGCTCAGAATCAGTACAAGGGCAATGCTCAGAACCATCAAAAGGGTCAGGCTGAGAAGAAAACTGGAAGGGTATTCTATACGCAAGTGGAATCTATTCCAGAAGGAGAACCAGTTATGATGGGTATGTTTCCCATTGCTAAGCATCCTGCAATTACCTTATTTGATTCTGGTGCATCCCATACATTCATCAATCCTACATTTGTTGTGAAGCATGGGATAGCTATTGGGGAAACAAAAGAACCCTATCATATACAGTCGCCTGGGGGACGAATCTGTACAAGGGAGGTAGTTCAGCATGTACCTATTGATTTGGGAGGTTATGAGTTCCCTACCAATATGCTGATATTAAAGGATCAGGATATAGATGTGATCCTTGGTATGAATTGGTTAACTCAACACGGGGCTATCATAGATGTCCTGACGTAGAACCATAAGGGTAAATGCACCTGATAGCAAAACCCAACTTCTCATCCAACTTCCCTTTCCTAAGAGTACAGTGGAAATAGTCTGTGCAACTATTGTTGAAGGAGCCGAGAAAATTTCAGTGGTATGTGAGTTTACGGATGTCTTTCCCGATGATCTGCCTGGTCTGCCACCAGACCGAGACGTAGAGTTCAGAATTGATCTGAAACCAGGGACAGCACCAGTGTCCAGAAGAGCATATAGGATGCCACCCAAGGAACTAGCAGAATTAAAAATGCAACTACAAGAGTTGTTAGACAAGGGTTTCATTCAACCCAGTTCATCACCTTGGGGATGCCCTGCTATTTTCGTAAAGAAGAAGGACCAAACCTTGAGGTTATGTGTTGACTATCGGCCATTAAATGAAGTCACCATCAAGAACAAATACCCCTTACCCTGAATTGATTTGCTTTTTGATCAACTTGCGGGAGCTAAGGTATTTTCGAAGATAGACCTAAGATCAGGCTACCACCAGATTAAGATCAGACGTGAAGATGTGCCGAAGACAGCATTTACTACCCGATATGGTCTATATGAGTATCTAGTCATGTCTTTTGGGCTAACCAATGCCCCGGCTCATTTCATGTACCTGATGAACTCAGTTTTCATGCCTGAGTTAGATAAGTTTGTCATGGTGTTCATAGACGACATTCTTATCTATTCTAAGAGCAAAGAGGAACATGCGGAACATCTCCGTATTGTTCTACAAAGATTAAGAGATCACCAACTATATGCCAAATTCAGCAAATGTGCATTTTGGTTAGAGGAAGTACAATTTCTAGGTCATGTGCTATCTGCTGAAGGTATAGCTGTTGATCCGAGCAAGGTAGAAGAAGTCCTTAATTGGAAAGCACCTACCACCTGTTCATCAAGTTCGTAGTTTCCTAGGGTTGGCAGGGTATTACCGTCGGTTTATCCCTGACTTCTCCTAGAATTGCGAAGCCAATTACTAGGACTGTTGAAAAATCAAACTAAAGTTTGTATGGTCAACAGAATGTGAAGAGGCCTTTCAGACATTGAAGAAGTTGCTGACAACTACACCAGTATTAGCACAACCTGATATCGAGAGGCCATTTGATATCTATTGTGATGCATCTGGAATTGGTATTGGCTGTGTTCTTATGCAAGAAGGCAAAGTCATAGCATATGCTTCCAGACAACTCAAGAAGCATGAAGAACATTATCCCACCCATGATCTTGAATTAGCTGCTGTTGTCCATTCACTCAAGATTTGGCGACATTATTTATTGGGCAATATATGTCATATCTATACGGATCACAAAGAGTTTGAAATACATCTTCACTCAGTCAGAGTTGAATATGAGGCAAAGAAGATGGTTAGAACTTATCAAAGATTATGATTTAGAAGTGCACTATCATCCGGGCAAGGCTAATGTGGTTGCCGATGCCCTGAGTCGCAAGCAGTCATTGTCATTGCCTGATTGTAGAACCGATGCAGCGAACATTGTGTCAAGAGATGGAGCATCTGAATTTACAAATCATAGAACAAGGTTCCCTGTCCAATATTGTAGTTGAGTCCACTATCAAAGATCAGATCATTGCTGCTCAACAGAAAAGTAAGGGCATAGCCCATATTAAGGATAAAGTCAGATCTGGAAACCAACATGTTTCAAGATTGATGAATCAGATGTCGTATGGTTCAAGGATAGGTTGGTAGTACCCAAAAATCTAGAGCTGCGAAAGCAGATTCTTGATGAAGCTCATTCTACAAGATACTCCATTCATCCGGGTAGCAACAAAATGTATCATGATCTGAGAAAGAGATATTGGTGGACCAAAATGAAAATAGAAATAGCTCAATATGTAGCCAAGTGTGATATTTGCCAGAGAGTCAAAGCAGTTCATATGAAGACTGCAGGTCCATTACATTCGTTGCCAGTTCCATCTTGGAAGTGGGAAGATATCTGTATGGACTTCATCGTGGGATTACCCAGGACATCTGCAGGCTACAATTCAATATGGGTTATTGTTGATCGTCTAACCAAGATAGCTCATTTCTTACCAGTCAGAGATAAATATCGAGCGGAACAATATGCAAAGCTTTATCTTGATAGAATCTTCAGTCTGCATGGGGCACCCAAGACCATTGTCTCTGATAGAGGGTCATTGTTCATATCCAAGTTTTGGAAAAGTCTACACGAGTCTTTGGGAACTAAACTTATCCGTAGTTCTGCTTATCATCCGCAAACAGACGGACAGACTGAAAGGGTAAATCAAATTCTTGAAGATATGTTAAGAGCATGTGTTCCTTTCCTTTGGTGCTAAATGGGATGAATGCCTTCCCTTAGCTGAATTCTCAGTATAACAATAGCCATCAAGAGAGCATTAAAATGGCACCATTCGAAGCACTGTATGGCCGTAGGTGCCAAACACCTTTAAATTGGTCAGAAGCTGGAGAACGTTGGTTCTTTGGACCGGATGTGGTCAAGGAAGCTGAAGAGAAAGTTAAACTCATACAAGCCAATATGAAGGTAGCTCAATCCCGACTAGAAAAGCTATGCTGATAAGAGGAGACGACCGCTAGAATTCAAAGTGGGAGATTATGTCTACCTCAAGGTATCACCGATGAAAGGAGTTCATCGTTTTGGGATTCGGGGAAAGTTGGCACCCCGTTATGTAGGTCCTTTTCAAATCCAACAACGATGTGGACCAGTCGCCTATCGCGTCAAGCTACCAGATCACATGTCAGCGGTGCATGATATCTTTCCATGTATCTCAGTTAAAGAAGTGCCTTCAAGTACCTGACCAAGAGATCGACTTTGGTGATGTAGAACTAGAACCTGATTTGACTTATGCCGAGTACCCCATTAGAGTCTTAGATCAGAAAGATCGAGTCACTCGAAGACGTACGATCAAGTTCTACAAAGTACAATGGAATCAACACACTGAAGATGAAGCTACTTGGGAGTCCGAGGATTACTTAGAAGAGAATTTTCCTGACTTCTTCGCTTCTATCTAGTTGCAATACCTTGTCTATATTGTAACTTGTCTCGTTTGTCAACAGAATGGAAAACCCCCTCACTAGCCTTTTGAATAAAGTTATGATGTGTTAGCTTGACACATTTCCTTTTCCATTACTTAGCCTTAAGTTTTAAATCTCGGGACGAGATTTCTTTAAGGGGGAAGGGTTGTAACACCTCTGGTGTTTTGACCTAATACTAAAATTTGACATGTCATCATGTGCATTGCAAAGCATTCATATAGTATAAAGTTTTGAATGCATTCACTAAATAAGGTTTATTTCATAATGTTGTTATTTCATGTGATGTGTTTCAAAAACCCTAAATAAAGATCATGACCACAAGGGTCAAATTTCATGTGATCATGTGAGGCCATGTGTCATTTGACTCAAATAACCCTAATGGGCCATGTTACTGGTCAAAAATCAAAATCTAAGTAAAAGGAAGACAAATCAAATTTGAATTCATATTCAAATTATAAAAGTCCTTTTTGCCCCTTTTGACTAATTCAAAATCCATGAGGAATTTGGGGTTGAGGCAAAAAGCAAAGTTGAAGATTATTTTATGTAGATCAACTTTGGTATTCAAAGTTTTTCAAGTTTACATATAAAATTTGGAGTAATTTTGAAATGATTCAAATGCTCAAATGCACCCCAAATTCAAATTTCAAAATGGAGGCAGAATTTGAAAATATTTCTAGAAGCAAAGTTGTAGAGTTTGAAAAATTGAACAACTTTCATTTTTGGAGATTTTCAACTTCTTTAGAAAATTTGGGAGTAATTTGAAAAATAGACTCAGTGGCAGTTCTGTAAATAATTCAAAAATTTGGATTTACATCACCGCTTACCGCAGGCGCCACGCCTCTGCCACCGCCGAGCGTTTTGCGCCGCTTCCTTGCGCCCTGGCACGTTGTCATCGCCGTGGCGTCTTCGTCGTGCACTGTCGAAGCCAGACGAGCTCCTCCCAGCTATAAATAGCCGTACCGTCGTCGTCCCTCTCCTCTTTTCCTGCCTCTGCTCGCCAGCCGACGACCTCGCTGCGCTCGCAAAATTTGCCGCCGTCATAGCGTCTGGAGTTCAGTAGCATCCGCCAGTAGCTCCGCCTCATCTTCCTGCTCCTCCCAAGCCTGGTCGTGTTGCTCCTGGAAGTCCAGCGCCACCGCGTGACGTCGTCTTCCCCGAGTCCGGTCGAAGCTCCGCCGCGACCCACCTCACCGTGGCCAGGGCGATTCAGTACGCCTCTGTCTTCACCAAGTACACCCTCGTGATCACGGTGAGCTCCGGAGCGTGATGCTCGCCTTTCTTTTGACTCTACTGCACCGTAGCCATAGCTACGTCGACCGCCGTCGGGTCCGAGCCGCCATGGCCGGCGTAGGGTTCTATCTGGTGTGCCTGTTGCTGATCTAAGGGTTGGGTTAGATTCGCGACATGGTGTAGATCACGTTGGTACAGTCCATCTCACCGGAGAAGCACCGCCGGCGCGTTTTGCCGATCGGAACTGACCACGCCGCCGTGCGTTTAGCTTTGAGTCACTGACAGTGGGGCCTGGCTGTCAGTGCGAGTGAGGAAGAAGAACAGTGATGATTTTTATTTTCTGAATTTGTGAATAGTGCTGAAACTTTGGGAATTTGTAGGAAATTCATGATAGCTCCAAAAATTCTGAAATTTTGTGTGTAGCTTCTGTACATGTTCTAGTATGATTTAAAAATTTGAAACTTGAAATTTGAATAAATTTTTAATGTTCAAATATTCAGTCCATTAATTGAAAAATGCAATTTCCATGATTTTTGTAGGTCACTGTATAATTCCAAAAATTCATGAAATTTGTTTTGGTACACTAATTTGTCATGAGGAATCTTACATAAAATTTTCAGGTCATTTGGAACAAGTTCATTTTTGGGCTTAATTCCAAATTAATTCAAAAATAGATAAAAGCAAACCCTAAGTGTTTGATTAGTGTTGGATCTTGTTTTGGTCATGTTTTGTGACTAGTAGGGTTTCAAGATCCATTTGGTCAAGTCACATGTGTGGTTCTTAATGGTAGGATTGCAAGTTGGTTTTGTTGGCTTGCAACTGTACCGTGAAATAAAATCATTTGCGGGTGTTTTTACATTTCATGTACCAGTGAAAGCATCATGTTTACATTATCATCATGTTAAAGCATATGTTATCATTTCGTGTAGAACCCGAGAACGAAACTGATTCTAGTTGAGCAAGTTCTGGAAGAATCCCCGGTTGTCACGGGATTCGATAATTGTGGTACTGATCCCGGAACCTGAGATCGTCAACGAAGGCAAGCCCCGGTTTATGCATTAAGCCATTACCTTGTTTACTTTGAAAAGTTTATCACCTATGTTACCTATTGCATTAAGTTGATTAATTCAAATGTTACCTACTTGATGCATTGCCTTCCTTGTTGATTGTTTACCATCCTTGAAGATGATTTTCATTTACAAAGGCGTAGAATGCTTAGTATGCTTTATGGTAGGCTTTCAAAGTAAAAGTTTTGATACAATCAAAGATGGCATTACTGGCCAAAGAAAGAAAGAAGGTAGAATGAACTAGAGACTAGTCGGGTGACTTATCTTGAATTTTGGGTAATGTTGTCGACTATGTCGCTTAAAGGCCACTCATTGTGGATCTTCTGAACGAGACACTTTGTAGTACTGGTCACATACTCCGGTAAGCCTACTTCGGCTAATCCGATACTAAGACGAATGCCCACGCACTGGGAGTGGAGAGATGGCGGGAGTAGCGTGTACCCTCGTGGCTGGAATGTGGCCGGATTTGAGGTGTGCTGTGCTCTCGGGTGGCATGGAGACGGCTTAGTATAGGAGGATCCGGTAGCGAGGTTGATATATGCAAGATTAAGTTCTACATATGTCGTGTGATAAGGAATCCCCAGCTGGGACTTGAATCAATTTGAATTGCCGGTGCTCCACGGATATGGAGACTCGATTCATTATAGAAGCAATGCAGGACTGGTGAATTACTAAAATATGAGAAAAGAATGGAATGAGAAGGAATGGAATACGAGAAATGTACATTTAGTTTGAGATAATGAACAAAAAGTACTTAGTGGTAAAACTTGAAAATAGAATGAAGAATAGTAAGCTTTTGGCAAAGAACTTTTGAATCTTGCTACATCCTTACCTTGTCCCAAACCCCTGCATCTCTAAAGTCTTACACCCCGTTACGTCGGGTTAGTCTTGTTGAGTACCTTTGTACTCAGGGTTTGTTAACCCTTGTTGCAGGTGAGTCGCATGCGCAGGCTTGTTTTGGTCCCTGCTGCATGTCGGTGTTTGAAGTCAATGATGATGAAGAGTAATGAATGACCTTTGGACAAGGCACTAGTTTGTATGATAAATAAAGTAAATGTAATATTATCCCGCTACTATGGTTGTATGACACTTATGGTATTGTAAGTTTGAAAACAACTGGTTTGTAATTATGTTATCTTAAGACTTCCGATATCTTTTACTCTGGTATATATTTGAATAAACTGTTGTAATCTGCAATGACTGTGTTTGGGATCCTGTTTGAAAAGAGAATCATGGATGATTCGGGTTTCCCGAGGACACCCGATAGACCTATTGAGTTGTTGGGAACTCATGTACGCTATCCGAGGTCTGTTTAGACAACGATAGGTGCATGTGGGCTCGATTCCTTAGGAGGTTCTGCCACATTGAGGTCATGATTCCTCACGCTCAATCTCTTCCACTTCATCCTCCGTAGCTGGAGGCACCACCTAGGGGCTTGGTGGTCGAACAGCGCGTCCGACCATGCCCTTCGACACTTCAAGGAGCACTGTCTGCTCCCTTGGCATCGTAGGCTTCTCTGTTCTGGACTCTGATGTGACATGGGATACTCCAGACTCTGCTCCCAAGGGCCCAGTGGCTTCCACCGTTGCCCTAGGCACTACCGCCAACCCATCCACCGTCAGCGCCAAACTTTTGCCGCCACCAAGTTCACTAGCAGGGGCGGTTGACTCCTCCGTAGGCCGCTGAGCACCTAGGGACTTCAGGACGAGAGCTACCGACATTGCCTCCATGTCAGGACTAGCCCCTGGCTACTCGTCGATCTAGACAGACAGATTCAACTGCTCTGTATGGCTCGCTCTGCATCAGATTAGCTCACCAATCACCATCACGATAAGGATTCGACAACAAATTAACTCCAAGACAAGGATACTTACATGTTGGCCTACCAGTACACTTTCCTAAACCAACACTGCCTACCTGAGCCCCTAGGCGTGGCCCTAGGGTCGACTCCCATGCCCTAGGATGGAGGTCTCATGGTCTCCGCCGTCGGCCTCTCCTCCGCCTACTGCTCTAGGACTCCCTTCACCGAATGCTCGGGGACTCCCTCCCCTCCCTTCGATCGCTCCTCCACGTGCATGTTGTGTGGAGGCACTTTAGTGCTCAAACGAGGAGCTACTGGAGCCCCATCATCATCCAACCACTAGGACATCGCCGCACTCTGTGTCTAAGTGGTCTAGTCACCGCCAAGCGAGATGTCGCCCGGTTTATGGGGGGCAGCACCTGCCATTTTCCTCTTCTTCCGGGCTGGCTCATCTGCCACTGCCCTCTTCCCCCGAACTTTCTTCGACACTAAGGGAAGACTCTCTGTCCATCCAGTGTTTGCGCCTCTGGATTCTAACGAGGCATTGATGGCTCCCTCCTCAAGCTGAGCTAGTGGTCAGGCGTCTACCGTCTATGGCCAATCGCCCCTCATCACGCCCGAGAAGTACACCACTCGGTCCTATGAATGGATCTTTCCACAAGTGAATTAGCACACTGCTCAGCAATGGTAAAGGATGAAAAGCAGCAGGAATAAAACAATTGGGGTGATTACCTGAGGAGGCGGATTCATATAGTTGAAGGCCCTTGTCTATTTTTACACACTCAATGAGGCATTGGGAGTGAATAGCTCTACAGGCCTGCTCTAGCACTTCATCCTTTGTTAGCCTTCCCGTGCTCTCCCGGGTACCATCATATCACCCTTGAAGTCATAGCCCATGTGGGCCCTCTCCTTGTAGGGCTGGACACGGTGCACTATGAAGCTCGCCACCACCAGTCCACCATTAATTTTCATGCCCTTTATTAGGTCGAGAAGCTCCCTCACCTTCTCCATGTCAACACTGCTCGGCTTCTCCGACCAGCTCCTCTGGTTCTCCGAAACATGGTCGACATCGCAACAGATGGCAGGATGGCTCTGCTTCATGTAGAACCACCTGGCATTCCACCCCTTTAGCAAGGTGTTTAGTGGTATAGTGATGTACTCGCCCACCATCCTATCGTGGAGTTAAAGATACACATTGCCGACCACCTTTGAACCGCTGCTACCCTTCTTCTTTAGCCAGAATAGATGACAGAAGAGGTTAAAGTGGGGAAGAACTCTGAGATATGCCTCATAGAAATGGATGAAGATGGAGATGTGCAAGGTGGTGTTTGGGTAGAGGTTGCATAGACTAATAACCCAGAACTCTAGCAAATCCCTCAAGAAAAAGGATGAATAGGAAAACCTAACCCACGCTAGAAATAATTCGCAAAAACTACGACTTCATCGGTATAGGGCATTGGAATGGGCTCACCGCTGGCTGGCCGCCATCCAGCGGTGACGTGGTCTAGGATAACACCCGCTTCCACCATCCTGTTGATCTTTGCCTATCGACAGAATATCATCGGTAGTCCACCAAGGGGCATCCCACGATGGTAGATTTGTCAGTTGAGGTGCGCGTAATCAGGAACTGGATGCTGACACAAGGCGCAGAGATAGCAATTTAGATAGGTTCGGGTCATCTGATCGATGTAATACCCTATGTCCTATGTCTTTGGTGGATTGTATTGAGATGTAGTAGATAGATCTAGATGGATCATGTCTGCTAGGGGACCCCTACCTCTCCTTATATACTCTAGAGGAGGTAGGGTTACAAGGTAAGTATCCTATTTGGTACTATACAATGTCTTGCGGTGCACACCGAGTAGCGCCATGCATGCCTTGATCTTATGGGCTGGGCCACCTCTGATAGTGCAGCCCATGTCTTGGGGGCCATACCCCCATAGCTAGTCCCTGAGCCTAACAGTAGGTGACACAGTCACATGGTGTTAGGGTCATAAAGTAGAAGACCAGCCAAGTAGGCAGCCAGTCCCTAGGCGTTGCCTCGAGATGAGAACAAGCACATTCACCACAAGGTGAAGTGTGCCCACTTAGTCCCCGAGCCTATTGGAAGATGAAGAATGAATCTTGTAGTAGGGTCAAAGAAGTCTGAAAGCTTGCTGACATCATCTAACATGCATGTATCAAGACCCTAGACATGCTACCTAAGATCAGCACCCTGATTCGAATAGCATGGAGCAGCTTGATAGCACATCGATGAGACGTAGCAAGATCTGAGCACCGAGGAGTCCCCGGCATCGCTGGTGATGACTGAGCATCGAGGAGCGAGGAGTCCCCGGCATTGCTGATGATGACCGAGCACCGAGGAGCAAGGAGTCCCCGACATTGCTAGGGATGACCGAGCACCGAGGAGCGAGGAGTCCCTAGCGTCACTAGCGATGACCGAGCACCGAGGAGCGAGGAGTCCCTAGCGTCGCTGGCGATGACCGAGCACCGAGGAGCGAGGAGTCCCTAGCATCGCTGGCGATGTCTGAGCACTGAGGAGCGAGGAGTCCCTAGCGTTGCTGGCGATGACCGAGCACCGAGGAGCGAGGAGTCCCCAGCGTCGCTGGCGATGACCGAGCACCGAGGAGCGAGGAGTCCCTGACGTCACTGGCAATGTCCGAGCACTATGGAGCGAGGAGTCCCTAGTGTCACTGGTGATGACCAAGCACCCAAAAGCGAGGAGTCCTCAGTGTCGCTGGCGATGTCCGAGCACCAAGGAGCGAGGAGTCCCCGGCGTCACTAGCGATGACCGAGCACCGAGGAGCGAGGAGTCCCTGATGTCACTAGCGATGACTGAGCACCAAGGAGCGAGGAGTCACTGGTGTCGCTGGCGATGACCGAGCATTGAGGAGCGAGGAGTCCCCAGCGTCATTGGCGATGTCTGAGCACCGAGGAGTGAGGAGTCCCCAGTGTCGCCGGCGTTGTCCGAGCACCAAGGAGCGAGGAGTCCCTGGCGTCGCTGGTGATGTCCAAGCACGGAGGAGTCCCCGGCGTTGCTGGTGATGTCCGTGCACTAAGGAGCGAGGAGTCCCCGGCGCCGTTGGTGATGATCGAGCACTGAGGAGCAAGGAGTCCCTGACATCGCTGGCGATGACCGAGCAACGAGGAGCGAGGAGTCTCCGGCGTCGCTAGCGCTGACCGAGCACCGAGGAGTCCCTGGTGTTGCTGGCGATGATTGAGCACCGAGGAGCAAGGAGTCCCTAGCGTCGCTGGCGATGACTGAGCACCGAGGAGTCCCCAGCGTCGCTGGTGATGACCGGGCACCGAGGAGCGAGGAGTCCTCGGCATTGTTGGCGATGACCGAGCATCGAGGAGCGAGGAGTCCTCGGTGTCGCTGGCGATGTCCGAGCACCAAGGAGCAAGGAGTCCCTAGCATCGCTGGCAACTGAGGTGTGCCCACTTAGTCCTCGAGCATGAAGAATCCGAGCAGTGAGGAGTAACCAGCGTAGCTAGCGATGACCGAGCACCGAGGAGCGAGGAGTCCCCGGCGTCGCTGACGATGACCGAGCATCGAGGAGCGAGGAGTCCTAGTGTTGTTGGCAATGACCAAGGACCGAGGAGCGAGGAGTCCTCGACGTCGCTAGTGATGTTCGAGCACCGAGGAGCGAGGAGTCCCTGATGTAGGCGGCGATGTCCGTGCGGTGAAGTGTTCCCACTTAGTCCTCGAGGACGAAGAATCCGAGCACCGAGGAGTAACCAGCATAGCTGGCAATGAAGCACGAGCGATGAACAATCTGGTCAACTAGTCGGTGGCGAAGCGAGCGTTGAGTAGAAATGACCAGCGAACAGTCTAATCAACTGGTCAGCGATGAAGCGAGCATTGAGTAGAAGCGACCGATGAACAGTCTGATCAACAGGTCGGCGATGGAGTCCATGAACCGAGCAGTCCGACCAGTTGATTGGTGAGGAAGCCCAAGTACCAGGTGATTTGATCACCTGGATGATGATCCTGCAATACAAACATGTAGAACGGGTAGTACATGATGCACAAATAAATAAACTCCGAAGAAAAATCAGCAATGGTGATGAAACGGCGTATGCAGTTCGACAATCAGTTGGTGTGAAAATATATTTATGTTTAATATAAACCGCCTGAATAGTTAGTGTGTAGCTGAGTCTCTAGCCCTAGCTAGCATGTTAACCATAACACGGAGTGTAGAGCTTGTGCACGTGTAGGAGGAATAGGCGTGACCAAGAAGCCGCTGCCGACCACCCATAACGCAGACCGCGGAGCTCGTAGCATGTGTAGGGAGGAGCCAGAGACAGGGCCATCTCTGGAGGTGTCCGAGCATCAACAGGACTATTTGGGGGTTCGGAAAATCATTTGGAGAGCAAATATGGAGAAAACAGTTCAAAGAAACATTGTGGCGATATATGGAGACTGGAGAATATTTAGAAAAATATCAAAGTGTGACTTAGCTTTGGACAGAGCATCTGGTCAGCGGCGTATGGTGCTATCTGGTTGGCGTTGATGGTGAGCACTTGGCGGGCGGTGAATTGTTGGTGAAGACGACCTCGGCGGTGGTTCCAAGATAGGATCTTCTATCACGGGGGCTGGTGTAGCCAGCAATGAATCGTAGTCATAGACAGCCATGGATCACCACGAGATTGATGACGAGAACGTGTTGTTGATTTGAGGTCCATCTGGCTCACCATGGATCAAGCACACACCCTTACCTGGTGCGCTAATTGTCAATAGAATATCATCGGCAGTCCACCGAGGGGCATCCCACGATGGTAGATTTGTCAGTGGAGGTGCGCGTAATCAGGAATCAGATGCTGACACAAGGCATAGAGACAGCGATTTAGATAGGTTTGGGTCATCTGATCGATGTAATACCCTATGTCCTATGTCTTTGGTGGATTGTATTGAGATGTAGTAGATAGATCTAGATGGATCGTGTCCGCTAGGGGACCCCTACCTCTCCTTATATACTCTAGAGGAGGTAGGGTTACAAGGTAAGTATCCTATTTGGTACTATACAATGTCTTGCAGTGCACGCCGAGTAGCGTCATGCATGCCTTGATCTTGTTGGCTAGGCCACCTCTAATGGTGCGGCCCATGTCTTGGGGGCCATACCCCCACACCGCCTCTCCGATGACCGACGGCACCCACTCATTGTTGTGGCTAGCTCCAGTGGTCGCATTCTTCAAGTTTCTAGCTCCCTTCTTCGGCGCCATCCCTCAGATCTGTTTTGGGATTAGCAGCGGGAGCGCGTGTGAATCTAGAAGTGTGAGGGCTGAGGAGGAAGATGAAATGGCAAAATGTCAAAGGTGGGAGCGCGGGGTGCGGCAGCATAGTTATAAATCACTCCCCCACCTTTCCGCATTCGAGGGTTTTTGGGAAACCGCTCTCATGATCTGTGCCTCTCTGAATTCTCCGCAATAGCATGGTGGGCCATTACCTAGGCTTTCACACAGCTACAACCCGTATCGCCCATTTATCGCCCCAATTTGTTACTGCTTACCGAATATTCGTCAACTTCTCCGCCAACTGTTACGTCTCAGTAATTACTACTGTACAACCATTACTCCGGTATTTTGTCCACGATTTGTTTTCTCCAAAATTTCCACTTGTGGCTCTGGGACTACATCAGCAATACAACTTGGTTCCTCACTACACTAGGGACTTTCTTCTGTTGACTGCTGTTTCTAACCCTGGCACTGCATGACCACATCACTTACTGTCAGGCTCGGGGACTAAGTGGGCACACTTCACCTTGCAGTGAATGTGCTTTTCTCATCTTGAGGCTACGCCTGGGGACTGGCTACCTACTCGGCTGGTCTTCTACTTTTTTTCTACTTTGGACCCTAGCACCACGTGACTATGTCACCTACTGTCAGGCTCGGGGACTAAGTGGGCACACTTCACCTTGCGGTGATTGTGTTTGCTTTAATCTGGAAGACTCCACGCCTCTTGAAGCTAAAAAAGACTATCTCCCTTTCTCATGGCCGGACTCTAAGTGAGCACACTTGGTCCACTGTGAACAAATTTTCGATTATGAACTTGAGCTCCTTACATCCTTATGGCAAGCCGTACTTGGGTTACACTGCTTGGCGACAGTTCACGCTGCTTGGCGAGGGTTCACGCTGCTCAGCGATGGTTCACGCTTCTTAGCGATGGTTCACACTACTCGGCAATGGTTCACACTGCTCGATGATGGTTCATACTTCTCAATGACTGCTCACAACTGCTTGGCAACTCATCATGGTGGTCGGACCATGAGTTTGACTGCTTAGCCTTGTTCGCGCCTGCTCAGACATGCTCAAGACGACATTGTACAATGGATATAAGGCACTCAGGGACTAGCTGTGGGGAGCATGACCCTAGATACCCATGGTAGACCACATGGGCTATGCCTCTAGGGGTGGCCTAGCCGACAAGACAAAGCCTTATGGGGCACGATGCTGCTCGACGCCTCTCGTAAGACACCGGGAGGATATCCTAAAGATACTAGGAGATCTATTAGGATACATATGACCCCATGATTCCTGTAATCTATTATTACTTTCTGGCTATCTCCTAGATCTAATTGACTTGTAACCGTACCCCCGGACTATATAAGGCAGGCAGGGATCCCCTCCAAACTCATGTAATATCATACGATAGCCAATACAATCCAACAGACTATAGGAGTACGGTATTACGTCATACTAACGGCCTAAACCTGTCTAACTCGTGTGTCTCTGTTGCCTTCTTATTCTCAATTACACGCTTCTCTGCTGATCTATCTACCTTTGTGGGATACCCCTCAGAGGACTATCGATTATATTCTATCAACATCCATGTTTCTCAGTTAAAAAGATGTCTTTGCATACCTGAGGAAGCTATTGCACCCACCAACATTAAGCTCCAATCAGATTTGACCTATGAAGAGAAACCAATCTAAGTGCTAGAAGAAATGGAAAGAGTAACCCGAAGCAAGGTCATTAAGTTCTACAAGGTGGTGTGGAATAACCAGAATGAACAAGTTGCCTCGTGGGAACGGGAGGATTATTGTCGATATTTGACCACCGATAGCCTGCAATGGGGGTCCCCGGGGCAGTATGTTCGGGCTTCAGTGTATGCAGATCTCGACGATAAACGCAAGAGACAGTTGATTTATCCTAGTTCGGACCCTCGATCGTTGATCGAGTAATAGCCCTATGTCTAGTTTAGCATTAGCCTTTGCGTTGGATTGATTGTAAAGTGTTGTGTTGTACAAGTCGTCATCTCAAAGTCCCCTTCTCTAGGAACCCTACCCTCCCTTATATAGTCAGGAGGTCAGAATCCTAGTTGGTTTACAATGAGAGTTCCTAGTAGGATAATGGAATAATACTACTATTAGGATTACACGGGAAGAATCCTAGTTGGACTAGATCTTATCTCTTCCTTGCAGGGTATCCTATGGGTCCCGCATCGACAAGCCCCCGAGCACTTCATGGTTGAAATCTAGAAGCCTCATCTTGTTCCTCTTGACGAGTAGGAACAAGGGTTGTCTGAGTGCTTTCTTGAGTAAAACCATGTAGTGCTTCTTTGGATCTTTGGGTGGTGTGTGCTTTTTTTTGAAAAAAGTTCATCCATCTGGGTGTAGCCCCCGAGCCTCTTGCTCTTTGGCACAAGGAGCTAGAGGATCTTGTCTTGATCTCTTTCTTCGTTGAAGGTAAAAAAGAACTCGGATATTGCTTGGTCCGGGTTCTTTTTGTCGTAAGGTCTTGAAGTGGTCTGCCCTAAAGAAGTCTTTTCTATGACATGCGCTTTTGAGAAAAAGTGCACTCACTGAGTGTAGCCCCTGAGCCTCTTGCTATTTGGAACAAAAAGTTGGAGGGTCTTGAATTTGAGTTGTTCAATGAACTGAAAACTTCCCCTGTTGCAGCCCCCGAGCATTGTTCAAAAAGAAATCAGATATAGAATCTTGGCATATTCTCTAGTAGTCTACTGTTGTTAGATGTAGAGTCTGTTGCTTTCAGATGTAGAGTCTATTGTTGTCAGGTGTAGTTGTATGGTGGTGGTTGAGTGTAGTAAATGCCTTTTGTTCACGGGTTGTACAGTGTTGGTATATTCTCCCGAATATGCTTGTTGTTGAGTACTGTTCCTTCATTCCTGAGTTCCCTTTCATTGAATTCTATCTTTTCACTATGTCCTTTGTTAGGTTTGTTCCGCTATTGCTCCCGGTCCATGTGCATCGCTTCTTTGGTCTATAAATATCCTCCTTATGTGTTGTTTTGGTTCATCGAGCACTTAGTTGTGTGGTCTGAAATCTCCGTAGTCATGAATATGATAGTTTGTGAAGTAGAGCAACCCCCGGGCGTATTCTGTAGTTCTTGTTCATCTTGTCATAGCTAGAGGAAGTCTTGTGATAGGGATTAGAGGTAGACTAATCCTGCAGTAGCAATGTACCAGGAAGTATGTGGCAGTAGTTGGAGGAAGTCTTGTGATGTGGGCTTCGTTCCTTCATCTGGTAGTTCTGGGTTGATCTTCGTCGCTTGTCTTGAGACTGTCCGGTGCAGATCAATACCATATCCAGCATCACATTGGACTTGGGTAGACAGATGCCTGCCGGCCTTCTCTGCTCCATGTTGTCCTGCCATTCTGATGATTTCTGCCTTGGGTGCACTACGTTCGTCCTTTGAAGAAAATAATGTAGCCGAGTGCGGTTTCTTCTACCGAGTAGCGATTTGGAACACGTAGTCGTTCCAGAGCCTAGTTATTTCTAGGTTCCTTTTCTGCTACTTGCCTGTCATAGTTCTGAGTTTGTTGGGTCTTGTAAGATGTGCAATCTTGTATCTTTTGAAGTCATTTGTAATAGAGAGAATCTTGTCTTCTGAGTTGTCATTCTTTATTCTACTGATGTCCTAGTTGTCTATGAGATTCCTGAGTTTTTTATGTTAGAACCAGGTTGTTATGTTCCTTGTGAGGTAACCTTCCATTGCTTCATGGCTGATGAGTTTTTTTGTAGCCATATGGTAACTCTGCCATTTTGCTGGATGGGTAAGTCTAAAATCTGCTCATTGAACTGTATCGTCGTGTGGATTTGTGCCTTTCGTCATTTTAGCTGTGTCAGTAAATGGACCATTGCATTCTCACAATGTGTTTTAACGGGCCTGGTGGGCCACGTATTTACCGGTGTAAAATCTATTTAAAGGCCTTTGTCCTCCTTTTCTTTGGTACCCTGCCTTCGCCTTAAAAAACCCTAGCCTTCGCAACTTCGTCGTCGCCATTGCCGCCGTCATCTGAGCGTCGTCATCCGAGCCTTCTCTTTCCCTAGTGCCTTTTTGCCTTCGTTAGTACATGGGTAGGAAGAAAGCCATGAGCAAGTCCCAGACAACCTTTGTGGATGAGGAGTCATCCCTCTCCATGATCGAGAACCAAGAGTTCATGGCCATGAGGGCTGCCCAAAAGTTTTGGCCGGCTCCAACAACGACTGAAGACTAGCTTCGCGAGCTTGTCAGCGATGGCTTGATCCAGAGCATGGACATTGTTGAATGGAGAGCTCCAAGTGAGCATCGGGTCCTTGCTCTAGGTCTCGGTGAGATCATTCTTTTCATCTCCTTTATCCGTGCTAGACTTTGCCTTCCTGCTTCCGCCTCCCTTCATCGATTTCTCAATTATTTTGGGGTTAGCTTGAATCATCTTGCTCCCAATGCCGTCCTCCTTCTTTTTATTTTTGTACATCTCTATGAAGCTTTCCTTGAAATTCCTCCTTCTCTTTCTCTCTTCTGTCACTTCTTTCGTCTGAAGCCTCAACCCCGCCGTGAAGACACCAATGTTCTTGGTGGCTACGGGATTTAGTTTTGCTAGGGTCTTAAAAGCAAGTTCTTTGACTATGACCTAGTTGATTCTGTGAGGGATTGGCATGCTAACTAGTTCTATGCCGCCAATTTGATTCCTTCTCTCACCGTTCATTCTGGATCTGGTCCCTCGGTTAACGACCGGTGGGAAAACAACTCCCTCACGTCGGATGAGCTCTAGGCAATCTAGCCATTCCTTGAGCAGATAAGCACTCTGAAACAGCAGGGCTTGACTAGTTTTAGAATTGTGTCGAGTTTTCTTTGCCGTCATGTTCAGCCTCTGAAGGAGCAAGAGAACTTTGGCTTCGAGTACTCTGGGGCTGAGGATCCTTCACACATGGTCCCTGCCCTTGAGTTGACCGACAAGGAGGTACTCAAATGTCTTCAGAAGATGCTAAAAGGAGCAAGCATTGTCCTGCTCATCGTCTCTGAGTACTGTGCAAAGAACTCGCCTCCAGCTGTAAGTTGTTTTCTCTTTGCGTGGGTACTTTTTGTATTTCTTTTTGCTGTATCTATTTTCACTTAATCTTCCTTGTCTTGTTGTCTTATTCTTTTCGTAGGAATTGGGGCATAACTTCGTTGACTCGATTCCCCTTCACGACCTCCCTGCCATTGTGGGGGCTAGGGGTAGTCTTGCTGGGGCTTCTTTAACCAGTAAGTCGCAAACCGCCATAATGCTTCCTGGTGTTTCTTCCATGAACCCTGATGTATATGTAGAGTATGTTCCTCATTCAGTTCCTCAGCTGCTCGTAGCATCGGCAAGAGGGGGCAAGTGGCTGGTTCTTCTGGTGTGCTTGCTGCCAAGAAAGCTCGCCAGTCAAGTACTTGTCTAGGTACTCAAGTTATAGCTAGCATGCTCTTAGGTGAGCACATTAATATGCTCTGTCCTTCTATAGCTTGTTTTTGTCTTTAAGAGAGTACTTTTGTCCTTTTTCAGCTGGTGCTATGGTGGCCTTGGTCGAGACTGAGGAAGAAGAGGATGATGATGCACTCCTTATCATGCGGCGGTGAGTTGTTTTCTTATTTTCCTGCTGTTGAATCCTTCTTTTTGTTTTGACCTTGATCTTGATCTCTTTGTAGTAAGCGGTCGTCGGGTATCAGTTCTTCTAAGGCTCCTGCACTGGGTTCTTCTGTAGCTTCGGTACCGAGTTCTTTCGGGGCTCTGGTACTAGCTACGCAGCTCCTGTCGCTGAGTGGCGGGGACGTTTTTGCTGCCGTGGTTCCCCCTACGAGGTCTTCTTTTGGTTTTATGAAGAAGAAGATAGTTGAGTGAGTGAATTCTGGTTTTATTTCTCTGCTTTTGTTCTTCTTTTTTCTTATTCTTTTTTGATGGGTTTCCTTGTCATCTTTTAGGCCTTCATCTTCCCCGAGTCTCTAGTCGACTTCTTGTCAAACCTTTAGTGCGCCCTTGTGTACTAAGTCTCAGGACTCAGAACGCACGGGCGCCGAGGTGGCTATGAGGGTGATAGAGTCCGCAGCTACTGATTTGCCAGCTCCCAAAGTGACCGTGGCCATGGTGGTGGGTTCATCTGAGGGATTGGCCTTGGCTTCCCAGGAGATTGCTCTGGTCATGCCTTCTTCGCCTCGGCCAGCTTTTCCTTCTCCTTCTCTCACCTCCGGTGGTCCGCCTTTTGCTGATGACGTGGTGCAACAGTTTGATGCCACTCATCAACTGTCGGAGCTAACTACCACCTAGGGAAGCTTATCGACCCTTGTGACCTCTTTTGGGGAAAAGCTCCAGGTTAGTTTTTCTGCCGTTCCTTCTTTGGATGTTCATTTTTCTTTTGTCCTTATTTTTTGTTTTTCTTTGTCTCTTTTTGCTCAGTCTTTTTCTCATGATCATACCGGCTTCTTTTTCTCGTCTAAAAACAAGAAAAATTTGTCCTCTGAGGTGAGTACCCTAAAGGTAGAGCTTGACCTCTGTTAGGTTGAGCTAGAGACTAAGTGTCAGATGCATCAGAAGGAGGAGAAGGCTCTTCGTGCCCAGGTGGTGGAGGCGGAGAAGCAAAAGGATGCTGTGGTGGAGTCCATGAAGAACGAGTGCAAAGGTATCGCGGGTTCCGCTTGTTTCCTTTTGTATTCTAACTTCCTTTTTTGCTGATTTGTTTTTGTTGCTTCGCCTAGCTCTCTAAGTTGAAAAGCAAAAGCTCTTAGAAGGTATCAAAGAGATGAAGACACTCGTCCGCACTAACCACAACAAAGCTGAGGAGGTAGTTACTTAAGCTAAAGACAAACTCGTGCTTGCTAAGTTGATTAGGCGTGGAGCTGATAGGGATCTTTTGCAGGCCCAAAAGACTATTCAAGACTTGACTGGTAGGTTGGCAATGGCTACTGATAACTAGAATGCTTTGTGGAAGTCTTTTTGGTCAGTAGCCGACCTTCTCTGGACTCCAGCGAATGATGGTCAATCTTGGGCTCAATTTATTCCCCAAGTGCCAACTCGTTTCCAGGAGTTCGTGAAGAGGTGTGCCCATCTATGTACTAGGAACATCCTTGCCTAGGTCTGGGTTCTTTCTCTGGACTTTCCTTTGTCCAAGGTTGCCGATGAAGCCGAGAGCCAAGAGTACTTGGATGCTATTGAGAGGTTGGAGCCTGAGGTCGATGACTTAGACAAGAAGATTGTAGATAATCTCAACATTGATGTTTCTTCTCCTGATGACAATGCGTAATATAATCGACTCTTGTATTGTAGCTTCTATAACAAAACACTATACTTGAAAACTGAATGGAGATTTTTTGTTCCTTGTTGATGTCTTCTTTGCTTGTATTTCTTTGTCTCGTAAACAACCCAGGTTGGGTAGATCATTGATCTGTCATGTTCTTCTCTGGCTTTAGTTTGCGCCTTATAAACAACTCGGTATATGTAGGTTGGTAGGCTTCCTTGATCTATTGAGTGCTTGTCTGTGACTTGTAAACAACCTGGTGTAGACCATTGTCTCGATAAACTTTGTGTTCTTGTTAGTACTGAAAAGACTTAGGATATCTCCAGCTTCTTCTTCTCAGCTTGGCTCGTGTTGTGGTCAACATCTGGTCTTATCTCTGGTTACAAAAATATCATAGGACCGGCAAGCCCCCGAGCACTTCATGGTAGAGCTCTGGAAGCCTCATCTTGTTTTCTCCAAGTCTTGTTGAGCAGGAACAAGCGTTGTCCGAGTGCTTTCTTGAGCAAAACCATGTAGCACTTCTTGGGATCTTCTAAGTGTAGCCCCCGAGCCTCTTGCTCTTTGGCACAAGGAGCTAGAGGGTCTTGTCTTGAAATTGCTCTAATTTATGTTCAAGGTTATTTTCAGTCGTTTTGCTTTTTGTTTCAGGTGTTAGCTTATTAGCTACCCTCATCGGCGGGCTCAAGCATGTTTTCAGCTCTTTTGCTCTCGGCTGGTATGCTCAGGCGTCTTTTCAGCCATTTTGCTTTTTGGTTCGGGTGTTAGCTTGTTAGCTACCCTCATCGGCGGGCTCAAGCATGTTTTTAGCTCTTTTGCTCTCCGCTGGTATGCTCAGGCGTCTTTTTAGCCATTTTGCTTTTTAGTTTAGGTGTTAGCTTATTAGCTACCCTCATCAGCGGGCTCAAGCATGTTTTTAGCTCTTTTGCTCTCGGCCAGTATGCTCAGGCATCTTTTCAGCCATTTTGCTTTTTGGTTCGGGTGTTAGCTTATTAGCTACCCTCATCGGCAGGCTCAAGCATGTTTTTAGCTCTTTTGCTCTCAGCCGGTATGCTCAGGTGTCTTTTCAGCCATTTTGCTTTTTTGATCGTATTGGAAACAACTCAGGGAAAGCCATAATGAGACATATGTTTGTCGAGAAGGAATCATCTTTATTGATCATGAATATTGATAGGTCACAATAGTACATATGTTGTTGATGAGCGCTATCTTTGTTGACTATGAACGTTGATCTATTGTGTCTTGTATACATATTTTCCCTTGAGTTGTTTTCATGCATAGAATCTTCTAGCTGACTGATGTGCCATGTATTGTTGACTTCTTTTCTGTCTTCGGTTATCAATTTGTATGTGCCCGTTCCGATGACCTTTTTGATGATAAAAGGACCTTCCCATGGACTGAGTAGTTTATGGCGTCCGTTGGTTTTTTGTATTCTTCTTAGTACTAGGTCTCTGACTTGTAATGATTGAGACAGGGTATTCTTGTTGTAGTGGTGTCTTAGTCCTTGGAGGTATCTTGCTGATTGAAGGGTAGCGTTTACTCTAACTTCTTCTATACTATCGAGTTCTAATCTTCGGGTGTGTTCTGCTTCTCTTTCATCGTATTGTTCTATCCTTGGTGACATCCAGATCAAGTTTGTAGGTAGTACGGCTTCTGATCCGTAAACCAAGAAGAAAGGTGAGTATCTGGTGGCTCTACTTATTTGAGTCCATAGCCCCATATGACCTTGGGTAATTCTTCAATCCATTTTGATCCATAGTCTACTAGTTCTTCATACAATCTTGGTTTTAATCCAGCTAGTATGAGTCTGTTTGCCCTTTCGACCTGTCCATTGGCCTCTGGATGTGCGACTGATGCATAATCTATTATGAAGCCACAGTCCTATGCCTAACTTTGGAATTCTATGGCTGTAAAGGGAGAACCAAAATCCGTGATGATTTGATTAGGCATGCCGAAGCGGTGCATAATGTCTTGGATGAACTCTACTGCTTTGGCTACGCTGTATTTTGTGAGGGTTTAAATTCAATCCACTTGGTGAAGTTGTCAATTGGTACGAAGATGTACTCAAAACCACCTTTTGCTTTCTTGAGGGGTCCTACTTGATCCAGCCCCCAGCAGGAAAAAGGCTAAGCAGGTGGGATGCAGATGAGGTTGTGAGCTAGCACATGAGCCTGTCTTGCAAACATTTGACAACCTTTGCATCTTCTGACGAGTTCTTCTACATCTTTCAAAGTGGTTGGCCAGTAGTAATTGGTGTGGAATGCTTTTTCAACTAGTGTTCTTGAAGCGGCGTGATTTCCATAGCAACCTGAGTGTATTTCATCTAGGATCTCTTTGCCCTCTTCAAATGAGACGCATCTTAGGAGTACTCCTAATGATGCGGCTCTTCTATAGAGCTTGTCTCCTACTAGGACATAGTTCTTGCTTCTGCGAACAACTCTGGTAGCTTCTTCTTTTTTCCGCTGGCAACTTATTTTCTTTGATGTAATCAATAAAACTTGGGTCCATGAAGTGGTGATTACCAAGATTTGGGTGTCTTTGGTTGAGATTTTAGGGGTTATCTCACTAGGTTGTTTGATAGAGGGAGCTGATAACTCCTCTATGAATACACCGGGTGGGACCTTCGCCCTGTTTGATCCAAGCTTGGCGAGGATTTCTGCCGCAATATTAGAATCGTGCAGGACGTGTAGAATTTCTAATCCTTGAAAATGTTTTTCGAGCTTTTGTATTTTAGCATAGTAAGCGCCCATGTTTTCTTTGGTGCAGTCCCAATCTTTGTTGACTTGATTGATTACTACTATTGAATCTCTGTAAACGAGTAAATGCTTGATTCCGAGGGTAATTGCCACTCATAGCCCATGGATGAGGGCTTCATATTCTACCTCATTGTTTGTAGCTTGCCATAATATCTGAAGGACATACTTGAGTTGCTTTTTGTTTGGAGAAATTAGGAGGACGCCTGCACCGGCTTCGCCTAGCTTGAGTGATCCATCAAAGTACATCTTCCAATGATCAAGGATGGTACTTGACATAGGCTATTGAATTTCTATCCATTCGGTAACAAAATCAGCTAGGGCTTGAGATTTAATTACCTTTCGTGGGGTGAAATCGATATTGAGAGCACCAAGTTCAACTACCCACTTAGATATGCGCCCTATTGCGTCTTTGTTGTGTAAGATGTCTCCAAGTGGGAAATCTATCACCACGGTAATCTTGTGGCTTTCAAAATAGTGGCGAAGCTTGCGTGAAGTGATCAGGAGGGCATAGAGTAGTTTTTGCACATGCGGGTACCGGATTTTTGATTCTAACAGTACTTCACTGATGTAGTATACGAGGCATTGAACTTTATATATACGCCCTTCTTCTTCTCTTTCCACGACAATCGCTGTGCTGATCACAGTAGAAGTTGCGCAATGTACATCATCATGTCTTCATGTTTCTTTAGAGGTGTGAGAACGGGTGAGGATGTGAGATATGCCTTGAGTTTCTTGAAAGCTTCGTTGGCTTCTTCTGTCCACTCGAACTTGTCTGTCTTCTTTAGCAATTTAAAGAAAGGTAACCCTTTTTTGCCCAGTCTTGATATGAAACGATTTAGTGCCACCATGCAACCTATTAGCTTCTACACATCTTTGACACTTCGAGGAGGGCACATCTTTGTTATGGCTTGGATTTGCTTGGCGCTTGCTTTGATTCCGCGATGACTGACCAGGAATCCGAGTAGTTGTCCTGAAGGAACTCCGAATACACATTTGTTTGGATTCAATTTCCACCTCCATCTTTTTAGGTTTTTGAAGGTTTGCTTTAGGTCTTCAATTAGTGTATCCGGGTTCTTTGTCTTTACCACTACGTCATCTATGTATGCTTCTACGTTTTTGCCGATCTGGTCATCGAGGCATGTTTGGATAGCTCTTTGGTAAGTCGCACCAGCATTTTTGAGTCCAAATGACATGGCTTTGTAGCAGTAGGCATCGAATGGAGTGATGAAAGATGTCTTGCTCTAGTCTCTTTCCTTTAATGCAATCTGGTGATAACCTAAATAGCAATCAAGGAAGGATAATAGGGCAGATCTTGCTGTTGAATCAACTATCTGATCAATGTGTGGTAGTCTGAATGGATCTTTCGGGCAGTGTTTGTTAAGATCTATGTAGTCGACACACATGCGCCACTCGTCCATATTCTTTTTCTGTACTAGAACTGGGTTTGCTAGCCAATCTAGATGGAGGATTTCTTTGATGAATCCGTATGCCATTAGTTTTGTAATTTCCTTTTTAATTGTTGCCTTCTTGTCTGGTAAGAATCATCATAGTCATTGCTTCATAGGCTTGGAGGCTTCATTGATATCAATTCTGTGCTCAGCCAACTCTCTTAGGACCCCTGGCATGTCGGCCGGCTTCCAAGCGAAGATATCTTTGTTGTCCCGAAGAAAGTTGGTGAGCGCGAGTTCCTATTTTACCAATAGGTGGGCACAGATGGTTGCCATTTTTGAGGGATCACTGGTGCCCAGATCGATTTGCTTGACGTCGGCTTCTTTTGGTGTTGCTAGGATGCTGGGTTTTTTAGCCAGTATCTCTAGCTCTTCTGGGCTCATTTCTGCTGCAACAGTGGTTATTTCTTTTCTTCCATCATTTGCCTGTGCTTTTGCTGCAATTTGGATTGCCTAAACATCATAGTCAAATGCGTGCTTCAAATCACTCTGAAGAGAGAACACCGTTAGGTCCTGGCATCTTAAGCAATAGGTACGGATAATGCGGTATTGCCATGAATTTTGCTAGTGCTGGGCTCCTAAGGATTGCGTGATATGATGAATCGAAGTCCGTGACTTTAGACTTGATGAACTCTATATGGTAGTTCGAGGGAGTCCCAAAAGTAACCGGTAGAGTGATTTGTCCAAGTGGCATTGCTGCCTTGCCGGGTACTATGCCATAAAAGGCATGCTTGTTGGTATGATCATCCCGGCGAGTTGTAGTCCCATCTTCCTTAGAGTTTCTGAGAAAATGATGTTGAGTCCGTCTCCTCCATCAATTAGTACTTTCATAACAGTCATACCGGCAATGGTTGGATCTAGAACTAGTGGGTAATGGCCTACGTTTCCTATGCTGGTCCATTGGTCTTCTCTTGAAAATTGGATTAGATACTCTGACTAATTGAGATATCTTGGTGTAGCAGGTTCTGCTGCCATGATGGTTCGTAACGCTAGCTTTTCTTGATGTTTGCTTCTAGAATTTGGAACCCCGACAAAGATTACTGCCACTGTCCCTCTGGATTTTTGGAATCCCTTGTCTTCATGGTTGTCTCCTTCTTTTTTCTGATTGTCTTCTTTATTGTTCCCTTTACTATCTTTCCTTGTGTATCTTTCATTGAAGGTGTAGCAATTTCCGCTTTCCATTGGGGTGCAAGATGCAACGCATGTTTTCAATGTCGTCATACCTTCTAGGTTTTGAAAACTTCTTTGATTTGTCAGCCATTGCTACTGTGTTGTCTGGTCCACGTTTTCTTTCCTATTGTCTATTGTTTCGATGATTTTGTCTGTCCAGGTTGTCTCTGTTGTTTCTATCTGGGAATCTTTCTCGTGTCTTTTCCTCTGCTATAATCATCTTTTCCACTGTTCGTCTAAATTCTTCATTGTTTCTTGGGTTTTCTTTGCAGAAATCTTGAAATTGCCACCTAGCCATAATTCCATGAGAGAAAGCTTTGATTACTTCTTGTTGTGTGATGTCATGTACTTGAGCTTGTAGTTCACCAAATCATCGATAGTAATTTCTAAGACTTTCACCTTCTTTCTACTTGAGTCCTTTTAACTCTGCGTGGGTGATTGGGTGTGTAATGATACCCATGAAATTTTCACAGAAAGCTCTTTGCAAGTCCTCCCAATTTCTGATTGATCCTGGATTCAATTTGTCAAACCATTACAGTGGCATGGTTTCTAAGGCCATGGGAAAGAACAAGGTCTTGATGTCATCATCTCCTCCAGCCAATTCAATCGATTGTGAGTAAATCCTGAGTCATTGCTTTGGTTCAGTCTTGCCATCATACTTGGAGTGGTTGGATGGCTTGAACTTATGAGGCAGTCATATTGAAGCAAGTCTGTTTGTGAAATAGGGGAATCTATCATGCGTTCCGACTTCTATGTATTCTGATTCGGCGCCCCTTCTTGCCAACTGTTGTCTTGGTTAGAGTAGTTTTGCGTGGCTATCCGAGTAGGTGCTTTGCTTCTGGCCTTTCTTGGTTGTTCGACTCGGTCGTTTTGACTATGATTTCTTTGACTTTCTCTGTTGTGACTTCCACTTGGTCCAAGTCTTTCAAAAGTGGACTTCATTTGATTTTGATCTTCCTGTTCATGAGATGATGCCCTTCCATTGTGCGTCCTAAGGACTATTGATCAGAGGAAGTCCCAGAGCTATTCTTGTTTTTCATTGGGATATGAAGTCGCCCTGAGTTCTTCTAGTGCTTCTCGGATCTTATCGTAGGGTGTGGACTTGTTTCAATTGTTACCCGAGGTCCTCGGTCGTGATTTATAGAGGGTATGCATAGGAGCTCACCGGAGGAGGCGCGTCGACGGCGGGAAAGCGATGGTGCAGCTCCAGCGGCTCATGCACGAGCTCCAGCTAGTGGCATCCATGGCAGCCATGGCAGCGGCAGGTGCCGGTTGAAGACAGAGCAGGAGAAGGGAGGGGAAAGGAGTGGGAGAGAGTGGAGAGGGTAGGGTGCCGGTCCTGGACTTAAGCACGGCAAGATGGCCACGCGGCGCGAGCAGGGGCGCATGGCGGCCACGCGAGCTGCAGCGCTAGAGCAATCTATCGGCCACTGTTCAACATTTTCAAAATTCTAATACCACTACGAAAATACAAGCTGAAATCCTATTTTCCTCCCCTCATATCTCCTAAACCGATCGATTATTTGCTCCACCGATTACACCGTTGTGTAGGGCTACAAGAGTACTCTAACTTTCCTTAAAGGAGTTTTCCCAAATTCGAAATGGTTTGCAAACTAAAATTCGCCAAATATGGGTACATTGAAACTGAAAACTAGAAGTTCGTCATCTACAATTAGCCAAATTTCAGGGTTCCAAAAACAGCAGTTTGTTGATTCTTATGAGCTCCATTGGACCTAGCTATGCACTGAACTAGCTCTTGAGCATCAAACAAATTTGGTTCTATTCGACTTAAACTTCAACTTTTATTTAAGGTGTAACTCCATGCAAGCACTATAAGCAATTGGTCAACATCGGTCAAAGTAGCATCGCGGTAAAGCTTAAATCCAAGTTTTAGACCGATGGAGGTATTTTCTTGTGCTTCGCTCAACACGAACCCTTCATGACTTTTGTTGTAGATTTGGTTGACGATCTATAATTCCATTCACTTAATAAAGCAATCCAAGAAAGATTATAACTTATCATTTCATGTAACTTTTTGATTCCAAACTTCACGAAACTTTTCCAATCATCCATGTGGGTGGAAATTGATGTGAGGCACATGAAAGAAGTAGATCCAACATTACTCAAGCATACTTTTTGGAAAGGGCAACATGTAAGCAATGGTGCATGGTCCAAGTTTAATTGGTCGCTCATTTTGTAGATTTGATCTTGAAACTTTCATCACCACTTAACATGTCATGTTTGAGTTTAAACCCATTGCTTAACTAGTGACAAGCACCTGGGGTGTTATAGCCCTCCCCCCTTATAGGAATCTCGCCCCAAGATTCAATGCGAAAGACCTTTAAGGGAAGAGAAGCATGTCCTTCGTTTTCCAATATCAGTGATAGCCTTAGGCTACATAACTTTGGAGTATCAGAGAGGCTAATTGGGTCAAGATACTTTTTGATACTTGCTCTTCACAGTAAGTTTGGTCTGAAGAATTTTCTTCGTTGGCGTCCATAAAGCATTGTTACATTGGGAGGAATCCAAGATAGCACGGTCCTGCGTACTTCATCCTCGATGTACGAAGAGTGATACAAGCGTAGACTAAATACTTGTAACATCTACTTCCCTAGTGGATATAGCACAGACCATATGGACTTTGCACTAGATCATAATCTCCTGAAGGATACTCGTTGCAATGGTTCCATGTGTTCAGTTCTCTTTTTCTGATGACCACACCATATTATCTTAGTCTGTTGAGTGAGCGGTGAATGTGATAGCTGACTCTGTTGGCCCAATGTTCTCGATGATCATTCTTTAGGGAGCATTTGGATCCAAGTTGCAACAGTGATCTGGGTTGAATCTGATGCAACCTCTTAGGTGAAAACACCTGGAAGGCACCAAAGAACAAGTCCATCTTGTAAATCCTTGCTGAAGAAGGATGACAGTGAGGTCTGGAAGGCAACAAAGGTTGTAGTTATTCACCATCCGAAGAAATAGTACACTACTAAGCAGGTTGAGCACAATTTGACTTTATAGTGCAGGCATAGTAAGTTGATTTGACTAACACTATAGCAAAACTAGCTTTGTTGAACTACATTGGACATTGAAGCCTCCTTTTCCAATCCAATGAGAATGACATAAGTTGCTCACTAGATGATCGATGTCATTACAGGGACCGTCAAGTAGAGTCACTTGTCTACCATCTTGCAGTCTGTTATGGTTTATGTCAGTGACCTATTCTTCAAAGGTTATCCTTTGGATGACTCTAGAAGGAAGTCCTATGGTATCTAGTTCGACGTATAGATCTTTTGATAAGATAAGGAGAGATAATCAAGGAGGAGCTCATGTGAAAATAACACATCGATGCAGTCCTGCAATGGATCATGACTAGAAACTTCGATACCAGCGTGTGCCGAGCAGCACAACCTTGTGGCTGCAGTCCACAGGATGCCCTTGGTTTCGTCGCGGCACCGTAGCTCGCTAATCGTGTCACCATTACTGAACATACAACCCACAAGCATTCTCACGTAGCACAAATTTGGTTGCATAAGAGCAAGCACAATGAGAAGGAGGGATAGCAACAAAGGTAGTCACAAGGTTAGGAGTCAACAAGTAGGGGATCCGAAGATCAAAACACAGCGCAAGAGAGCATAGCCTAATTGCCAAAGACAACTGAGCAGGGGATTCTTGCAAAATTTCCATATACGCCTTGTGTCCACCAAAGTGATTACCATATAGTGACAAACATGAGATTTGGTCTTGCTGAGCAGCAACATGAGATCAAGACTGGTAACATCCAGAGACTTGAAAGAATTGGAAACAAAACAAACGAGATTCGGGGGACAGAGACAATGCACTGACTAGAGATTCAGTTGATAAGGTAATGATAGGATCTACAAGGAAAAGGTTCCAAGCCAGGGTAGGTAGCGATTAGCGTTGCATTAGATCATCAACAGAAGAAGGAGTAATGAGGCTCGACAAGGATTTTTGAGCAAGGTCCTCCCACATAGGAGCGGGACAACCACGACACATGTAAGTGTTCAAGGGAACAAAACTTGGGCCTAAGGTCAAGCAAAGGCATGGATAAAGATCTTTGTAACGCAACGTTCAATGGCTAGCAATCACGTGCACTGGCTCAGGCTCCTAAAAGAGAACTTAAATGGGAGATGACAATCAAAAGATTATCAAAACTTAGATGCCGTTCTAGGATAGCGCTCTTCAACACTCGTATGCTTACCGAGGACAAAAGAGGTGACACCTATGGCACTACCTAGATAACGAGCACCCACACCTACATCATGGTCTTAAGCAAGCTTTTCGAAACACTCAATCCAATTAGCTTAAATGACTATTACTAAGCACAAGGTTCGTTCATAATAAGCAGTCACCTACAGCAACACTACTACACATATTATGCGAACATGGTAGTAAGGTATTGTTATTCTTTATTTCATTTTTACAGAGTAGGTGGATATCTCTACAAAACAAGTTTTACCTACATTTAGCAATTTAGTTTTCAAGAAGTGAACTTTTTGCTAACTATTAACTTGTCATCTATTTCCTTTGGGAGCAAACATATAAGGCAAAGCTAATCACACCCTATCCTCAAACACAGCTATTCAAGCAGCATGGAACAAGGCATTTTGTCTATCCTCACACAGGGAAGATAGTAACATCACATTGATCACAAGTTACTTAGTATTAGAACAAGGTGAGGGAAGCATATTTATGCACAAGCACAATCATGATGCATGCTCGTCCTACTCGTCCTCACAAAATTGCCAGCCTAAGGCGGCAATCACGTTCTATGCCAGTGGCATAACACGTACTCTCTCGATATATATAGCTAGTCGTCAGCTACATTCAATCTATGCATTCGTGGTTAGCATACCTGTAGGCAAATTCATTGCAGCCCATCCCCACAAGAGATAAATAAGCACATAATGAAAGCAGTAAACTAAGATACTCCCCATATATATATCCCTAGATATATATACTTCAGTATCCATAGCTACCCGATAGATATACCCACAATTAAGTACCTTCATATATACATGGGTGTAACATGTAAATATTCCAGTAACCACAGCTAACTCTTCCCTAGACAGACAGTTGGACGGTCATGCTCTCACAACTCACACTTACCTGGGCGTAGAGGCAATTGATCCATACATTACCATTCAAGTGAACGGCATCCATACAATAGCACGCCGTATGGATGATGAAAGTAAAAATTGCAATAAAGTACATCCCCCAAAGTTAGTACTTAGATAGCCACCTAATAGTCCTTAACTGGGCATAAAGGAGGATGTCGCTAGCATAGTGTTGCAAATTAGTTTTGACAAATTTGCCTGTAGCTAAAATTTTAGTCAAAATAGGCTTTTTAAAACAAAACTTTGTTTTGAAAACTAAGTACATGACAGTATTATGCTTAATCTCACTCTAATACCAGCTGTGACAGAACCGCCCAATTTATACAAGATCAAGTACGACTGTCCCCACTTAACATGTTGATACGTGCATACTCTCACTTATATAAACCCGGTAGTCCGCCGAGTGTCACGCAGAACCTCGGTAAATCAACATCACAACCAAGATCGCGTGATTAAGCAAATACACCTCACATACGTAGAGTTGCATCGGAAATAATATTACAAATGGTTTCACAAATAATAGTATAAGTTTGGGTTTCAAAACCGATTAGTGAAAACAACATTTGCTTTCAAAGGATTACATTAATATAAGTTCCAGATACATTGCTAGCATAAGTGACATTCTCAGACAAAAGCATGTAGATGAGAAGCAAATATAGAATCACCGAGCCCACCGGCGGTTAGCCACCAACTTCAGCAGGCCGAAACCTCACCTGCAACATGGTGGGATAAATCCTGAGTACTCGAATGTACTCAGCTAGACTTACCCGTCATAAACTAGAATAAATTGACCCCAAGGATTATGCAAGGCTTTATAAGTGGAGGTAGCTTGACAACATTTTGCATAAAAAGCGATTAACTCAATTATACAATTATACTTCGGTCATCAAGTTAATTATATCTATTCATTCTAGATTAGCAACTATCCTATGCCAAACATGTGGTATGTCATTTTAAGAGCATACAATAGTAACCATAGCAGGTGTAGTAATTCCATATTTATCTGAACCATCAACTTCCATAATACAATTACTACGATGTTGGAGCTAGCCAAGTTTCTCACTATCCGGGAGAGACGGCGATTCGAATCAATTTCAACCAGTTGGGAATTTATTCCTAACACAAACCCAAGTCTACCAGCCACGATAGCCTTAGGTCACCTTTGGTACAACTCCGATACACATTTTGCGGGTCTGTACTACGCCGCACAATCTGGAACACCAGATGCCAGGATGCTCAGGCCAAGCCTGCCCTTGGGCTCAGTCTGATCGTTCCCCGGATGGAGCGCACAACAAAACGATTCCTGGCCTGAGTTGAATTACTCGGCTTTGCGGTCGGAACGAGTTATCCGGCCAGCTAAGTGAGAGGCATGCATTCAATCTTGTCAGAAGTTCCAACAATGGTACGGTCCTTGATCGACACAGACGAAATCACATGAGTCATCCTACGCATAGACTCCGCCCGGCCTCGATTTTCTTTTATCCCATGGTTCTGTTCCACGATAGCAAATATAGCCAACCATGCTCTGGTATCCACCTATATCTCGCAGGTGACAGGATATCACCCGACTTCTACCAGTCTGAGCATGGCTAAGCATATATTCGATCCTGGACCTATACCAGTTAAAGGTGTAATATCTGGACAAGGAATTTATATGCATCAAGTGGTTCCATTCAACTCTTATAACATAATGCATCAATCATAAGTACTTAAGTAATCATTTGTAAAATACTAGGAGACTTAAAATGCTCTGGGGCTTGCCTGGGATCCGACACAAGTCAGTTCAGTTAGCTTGCACCGACTTGGTGACATCTCCGGCCCTAGCACTTGCTTAGTCCTTCCATCTTCGGGATAGATCCACCAAACACCGTCTTTGGGTTTGACTCCAACATCACATCCTTTCCGTGATGCATCTAGCGTACCTAGATGAGGTGCAAGATGCAAGTGTATGAATACATGGAAGTGCAATAGGCAATGCATCGCATGCAGTAAGTAAGACAAGCACAAGGTTATATTAACATGCACAAGCACTTCGCATTGCTTACTATAAATATCGCACAATTTATCATGCCACGATAGCAAAGAAGACGACAACACCAAGCATGACACAAGTTTCCCAAGATCTCAGGTACTCTAACTCAACCATCATCAAAGGTATGAGCCACACTTAGCAATATACAAGCAAACAACTATAATTGGAATCTGTCAATTTCTGGACATGCAAACAACAGCTACAAGATTTAGCTATAACTAGAGTTACACAAATCCAAATGACTTGCAAGAAGACATTATGGAAAGCTTATAAAATTATCTACAATTCAGATTTAATCATCTTAGCATGATTCTCAAGTTAACTAAGTCAATTACACCTATTTACAGAAACTGGTCTAAACAAGACAGAGAATAATCAATTCGGTAACCCAACTTTAAACAGGCATAACTCACAAACTACTTGGCCAAATACCACCAAATTTTAACAGAATCTAGATACATGAATTATCTACAACTTTGTTATTATCACCAAAAACTCATTCAAATCCTAACTAGATCAAACACTAGCATCTTTCAGATCTGCTCAGAATAAAATCAAAACTTGATAAAAGACTTAAAAGTCATGTAACTCCTAAACTATCAGGCCTATGGTCTTAAAATTTGAACACAAGCAAGATTATGAAATTTGATACAACTTTTGTATTCACTACAACCATAGCAAACATCATTTACACCACGAAAATAATTGTACAAGCAAAACTGCAAATCCAGCCCAACAGCAGTGGTATAGAAAACGGATAGAAACTTCAGAGAAGCATAACTGGAGTTCTAGACCTCCAACAAACATGAACCATAACTTTTTGAAAAGCTTAGGAAGTTACCTACAACTTTCTTATTCTCATATTAAGATGATTCTACAGTTAGAAGGGTCAATCAATCCAATAATTGCATCTCTGTCAAAAACATAGACAGAAACTGACATGCCACTTTAAACAGCTATAAATGGAGTTATACATGTCCAATAAATGTGGTTCTAGACTTTTTAGAAAGCTTATCAAATTCTAAACAACTTTGTTGTAAACACCTAAAGCTAATTCTACTATTAAGAAGGCCCCACAATACCAACAAGGTAACCCTGTCAGAGTTTGGGCAGAAACAGCCACTGATATTTAAGCAAGTATAACTCAAGATCTACTTAACCAAAAATCATGATATTTAGCTTTTTGAAAATATTAATAAAAGTACTACAACTCATGTATTATCATCAAGTCATGATTCATAACCTAACTAAGCCAATTAATTTAATCTTGCAGACCTATTCAGAATAGTGGTAAGGCAATACAGGTAATTTGTTATTTTTATAGATCTTAAACTATCAAGCCTAAAATACTGAAATTTTTATCAGACATCACTAATCACATCAGTAACACTCCATAAAAATTTCACATTTAATTGAGTAAAATAACTGCAGTTATAAAAAGAACAAGACATGACTAGCGTTAAGAACCTAACTGCCTAAATCTATTTTTACAGCTAAACCTTTAAACTGAAACATGTAATATTATTGATCTAGTACATAGAGAATTTCACAAGGATTCCAAAAAGTCAACATTTACTATTTTACGAATTTTCTACGATTGACTATGAATTTCCAAAGTTCCTGTAAAATAATTACAAACCAGTCCTTACAGCACTATTCATTTGAGTCTACGATTCTGCAGAAAACCCCCTGGACTTGTTTCAATTGTTACCCGAGGTCCTCGGTCGTGATTTACAGAGGGTATGCACAGGAGCTCGCCGGAGGAGGCACGTCGGCGGCGGGAAAGCGGCGGGGAAGCAACCAGGCGTCCGTGCGCACCCGCTAGTGGCCGTGGTTGTGCGGGAGGCGACCTGTACGGGAGCCGACGGTGGATGCAGCTCCGGTGGCTCATGCACGAGCTCCAGCTAGTGGCATCCATGGCAGCCATGGCAGCGGCAGGTGCCGGTTGAAGATAGAGCAGGAGAAGGGAGGGGAAAGGAGTGGGAGAGAGTGGAGAGGGCAGGGTGCCGGTTCTGGACTTAAGCACGGCAAGATGGCCACGCAGCGCGAGCAGGGGCGCATGGCGGCCACGCGAATTGCAGCGCGAGAGCAATCTGTCGGCCACTGTTCAACATTTTCAAAATTCTAATATCACCGCGATAATACAAGCTGAAATCCCATTTTCCTCCCCTCATATCTCCTAAACCGATCGATTATTTGCTCCACCGATTACACCGTTGTGTAGGGCTACAAGAGTACTCTAACTTTCCTTAAAGGAGTTTTCCCAAATTCGAAATGGTTTGCAAACTAAAATTCGCCAAATATGGGTACATTGAAACTGAAAACTGGAAGTTCGTCATCTACACTTAGCCAAATTTCAGGGTTCTAAAAACAGCAGTTTGTTGATTCTTGTGAGCTCCATTGGACCTAGCTATGCACTGAACTAGCTCTTGAGCATCAAACAAATTTGGTTCTATTCGACTTAAACTTCAACTTTTATTTAAGGTGTAACTCCATGCAAGCACTATAAGCAATTGGTCAACATCGGTCAAAGTAGCATCGCGGTAAAGCTTAAATCCAAGTTTTAGACCGATGGAGGTATTTTCTTGTCCTCCGCTCAACACGAACCCTTCATGACTTTTGTTGTAGATTTCAATTTGAGTCGTTTGGGCAAGGTAGCAAGGTTTGGTTGACGATCTATAATTCCATTCACTTAATAAAGCAATCCAAGAAAGATTATAACTTATCATTTCATGTAACTTTTTGATTCCAAACTTCACGAAACTTTTCCAATCATCCATGTGGGTGGAAATTGATGTGAGGCACATGAAAGAAGTAGATCCAACATTACTCAAGCATACTTTTTGGAAAGGGCAACATGTAAGTAATGGTGCATGGTCCAAGTTTAATTGGTCGCTCATTTTGTAGATTTGATCTTGAAACTTTCATCACCACTTAACATGTCATGTTTGAGTTTAAACCCATTGCTTAACTAGTGACAAACACCTGGGGTGTTACAATGGTCATCCCAGAATGGCGTGGAAAGTCCCTGGGAACCCCACTACGTCGAAGGTGAGGGTCTTAGTCTAGTAATTGGACCGATCCCCGAAAGTGACGGGCAGGTCAATCTGCCCCAGTGGTATGGCTTGCCTACTAGGCATGACACCATGGAAAGGTGCTCGGGTGGGGCGGAGGTTCGTTCGATCGACGCCCATCCCATCGAGAGTCTTGGCGTACATGATGTTGAGGCCGCTGCCTCCGTCCATCAGTACCTTTGTGAGCCGCTTTGGTCCAACGATCAGATCGATGACAAGCGGGTACCTTCTCGGATGTGGGACAGCATCCGGATGGTCGGTCTGGTCGAAGGTTATGGTGGATTCCAACCACTAGAGGAAGGCTAGCGTGGCTGATCCGGCTGTTTAGACTTTGCGGCGCGCGAGTTTCTGGCGATGCTTGGAGTCGTAGACCATCGATCCTTCGAAGATCATGAGGGCGCCGGTCAGTGTTGGGAAGGCGTTGTCCTTCTCCTCTACGTTGTCTGTGGTGGGAATAGGCTCCTTCCCCTACTCCCCTTTGTTAAGACCCCTGGCCAAGTATTTGCGCATGAGGCTGCAATCCTTGTAGAGATGCTTGGCTAGGAAAGCGTGGTTTGGGCATGGCCCCTCGAGCATTTTCTCAAAGTGGTTCGGAGTGCCCTCCATGGGCTTCCAGCCACCTTTGCGGTCGGCAGCGGCCATGAGTGAGTTGTCACGCCGTTGCTTCTTATTTTTCCTTTTGGCAGGACAGTTGGAGGTGCCTTCGCCAGCGTTCTCATCCCGCCTCATCTTTCCGTCAGAGCGATCAAAGATAGCTTCGACCGCCTCCTCTCCAGAGGCATGACTGGTAGTGATGTCTAGGAGTTCCTTGGTAGTCTACGGGCCCCTACATCCTAACTTGTGGACTAGGGATTCATAGGTTGTTCCAGACAGAAAGGCTCCTATCACGTCGGCGTTGGCAACGTTAGGGAGCTCGTTGCACTACCAAGAGAAGCGCCGAATGTACCCACAAAGGGTTTCATCAACCTTCTAGCAGCAGTTCTTGAGGTCCCATGGGTTTCCAGGGTGTTTGTACGTGCCCTAGAAGTTTCCCACGAAGATCTCTGTCAGATCCACCCAACTCTAAATAGCATTGGACGGTAGGTGCTCCAGCCATGCTCGCGCCGAATCAGCCAAGAACAGTGGGAGATTGCGAATAATGAAATTGTCATCACTCGCACCACCGGCCTGACATGCAAGCCGATAGTCTTTGAGCCAAAGCCTGGGATTTGTTTTGCCAGAATATTTAGGGATGTTGGTAGGTGGTTGATACCTTAGGGGGAACGTGGCGTTGAGGATGTGCCGACCGAAGGCCTACGGACCTAGCAGGCCGGGGCTCGGGCTTCGGTCTTCGTTGCTGTCGTAGCATCCACCACGTTGGGGATGATAGCCGTGGCGTGTTGCTTCTTCATCATTGCCATGGGCGCGCTTTCGAGCGTCGATGATGTTGCATACATCGTGGCCATGGCCAAGGCATTGATGTATTGGGACAATGGAGGGCTGCCTGCCGGCTGGCGGTGTTTGGTGAATGGATGCGTCCCTGGTGGGACGCACTGAGGGCGTGCACTGGCTAGTGTCAGGTTCACATCGTCAAGACAATGAACTTTCCGCCTGCTACACCACCGCACGCTCGAGCAACGTGCGAATTTCTCGGCGAGCGCGGCGATCCTTGGACGTCACAGCCTTCGGAAGGCCATGCAGCAAGGTGGTTGCTGTGGCGATGTTCTGGCTAGCTCGGGCAAAGTGAGGAAGGGTCCCATCGTCGGTGAGGATCCTTTCATGTATGGTGTGGGCCATGGTGCGCACACGCCCCCTATCTTTGCGGCGCTCAATCTTGTGATTGATGTCCACGTACTCCCAGACGAGCCCTTGCCCGGCCTCATCGATCTCTTGCTGATGGGCCCTCAGCTGCTCCATCCTTAGGCGAGATGGGGCTACCGTCTCTTCCCTAGATCCACCGCCAGGGTTGTTTGTAGGGGTGACCTCTTCCTTGGAGACACTTTCAACGTGACCCTCGGGGGTCTGCGTCATGAAGCATTCCCGGGAAGGGTGGTGGCTCCCCCTACTAGAATTTGAGCTGGAGAACGATCCTGGCTCCTCATTGAGGAGCTCGTAGAGGGTCTTCGTATCATGCTCAATTGCCCCCACAAACTCGATGTCCATGGGTGACTGAACCATACGTAGCGCCAGAAGGTGGCCAACGATCGCCGCAGCATTGCAGAGACCGAATGGAAATGCTATCGTTGCGCTCCGTACAAGCCCTTCTAGACACAGGGTGGCATTGTGAGAGGCCTCCCTTGATGACTGGGGTCCAAGGGAGTTGCCCAGTGGGCCCTCAAGCCTAAGACGGCTGAGGTTGATGGAAGGGAGAGACAGGGCGGCTGTGTGAGTGAGCGCCAGCTCTCCTCCTAGTGTGATGATGAAATCTAGGTCGCCGAAACGCACGTGTGCGCCCGGGGCCTAGCTGATTGTGTGGGTGGCCATCCAAGGCTATTTCTGGAACACACAAAGCCCCCTACCTAGCGCACCAACTATCGGTGTTTTATATGAGCACCGGAAAGTAAATTTATAGTAATGCACGTTAGGCTCGGATGGTGCGCTAAAGGACACAAGATTTATACTGGTTCGGGCCGAATGTCCCTACACCCAGTTTGTTGCTGCTCATGTTATTAGCACTGTGAATGGTCTGTAGTAAGGGGTACAAACGATCGAGAGAGGGACTGGTCCCAAGTCTCTGATGGAAGGGTTGAAAGGAGGCCAAGAGCTTCATAGTAGCTTGACTGTATGTAGGTGTGTCTTCTTGTTCGGTCCCAAGTTTTTTTTCTCCTTGATGGGAGAAGTGCATCCCCTTTTATAGATGAGCTAGCTTTACAAGGATAAGGGCTTTACCTAATCTTGTGGCTCACATCTACCCGGCCTTGTTTTTCATCCTGATGAGTGTGAAGGAAGATAGGTGCCTACAATACTGTCGATGTCTCTGTAGAATGTCAGGTTGATTACAGAATGCTGCCCTATGCAGGGTATGGGTAGTAGTACAGTGGTTTTGACTTATTAGCCTCTCCTGGCCTTGCTCCGCACGCCTTTTGATTTCTATGAGTCTTTGTCGGAGGGATGAGAGGTCGGGGTTTGGCGTAACGCCGTGGTCAAGGCCTTCTGACTTGGCGGACCTGAGGGGTCGGGAAGCGGGTGCCGCTCCCTCAGGTCCATAGCATGGCGATGGGATATCCGTCGTTCATGGAGGTAGCAAATCCTTCTCTAGAGCGTAGTGGTTGTCGTATATCTTCATCAGGTTCTGTGTCCCAGGGCTGAAGGCGGCGCCTACAACTCTATAGGGCGAGGAACACGCACTTGTGCAATCTTTCGGGCTCTGCGGCGCCCGGAAGGGTCTAAAGCACCTGTCTCGTCATCCCCTGGCAGTACTTTTCCTGCCAGGGCGTAGGGTATGGTCCCTAGGGCCATGGTTGACCCAAACATCTTGTCTCGCCTTGTGCCTATCATCTTGAGGGAATGGGGAAAGTTGTCAGGTAAGATGAATCCAGTCTTTTGATATGGAGTAGGGTGAGGCTCATTCCTTACCATTGGGTGAAACGGAGACCAATCCCTATCTCTTGGGTGAGACCGACCCTGCTCCTCCAGGGTCGGGCGAGGCGAAATCTATCCCTCAGCCCTCGGGTAAGACCGAGCCCGCCCTAAAGGCATCAGGCAAGACGGAGATTAGCCCTGAGCCCTCGGGCAAGGCAGAGCCACCTCAAAGGCGTCGAGCGAGACGGAGTCTATCCCTCGGCCCTCGGGTGAGACCAAGCCCGCCCCAAAGGCGTCGGGCAAGACGAAGACTAACCCTGAGCCCTCGGGCGAGGCAGAGCTATCTCAAAAGGCGTCAGGCAAGGTGGAACCAAACTCCTGTTATTCGAACAAGGGATGAAACAGTGCTCTTATGTGTCTAGAAGTTTTTAATGTTTGGTGGTTATTGGTTCCACCTTCTGGGGTACCCCGGTATTAGGTCCCTGACACATCTACTCCAAATATGCACTTAAATCCAAGATCACACAATGGAGCCATGGATAGCAAACTAAAGTTCAAGCTCTCAGCTAGCAACACATTGGACATGCTCATGTCATTGGATATTGCAATCTTACTAAGCCCTTTGGCCTTGCCTTTGCCATTATCACCAAATGTAATACTATCATAATTATCATTGTCATTAGTGTTGATTGAGTTGAACATTCTTGCATCACTAGTCATGTGTTGAGTGCACCCACTATCAACAACCTAATGCCTCCCTCCGACTTTGTAATTGACCTACAAAAGAAGATCAATTCTTTTTAGGTACCCAAACTTTCTTGGGTCCTTGAAGGTTAGTGACTAAGCTCTTTGGCACCAAAATGGCTCTTCTTTGAGCCCACAATTGGTGTGCCAACAAACTTAGCCTTCACTCCATTCACACCCTTGGTAACCAAATAAGAAGAATCAAACTTAATTGAGGATACATTATTATTCTTGTTCTTGTTCTTGCAATATTGCTCTACATGCCCAACTTGCTTGCATCTATTGCAAAACCAATCATTGTTCTTCACAAAACTAGTCTTGTGAGGAACAAAGGCCACCTTGCCTTTCTTGGGAGTATAGCCTAATCCCTCTTTGTTGAAAGAAAGCCTTTGGCTACCCAAGCACTTTAGCAAGTGGGCCTCACCACCATAGGCTTTGCATAAGGCGCGAGTGAGCTCATTTACCTCCTTGAGGGTCTCATTCTCAACCATTAGTGAGGCATCACAAATGAAACCATCACTACTAGAGGAGGTAGAAGTGCTACAAGAAGGGTTAGTGGGAGCAACAACAATAGGCTTATAGAAAGATTCATCAATTATGTCACATGTTAAGCCTTTGTCACATGTTACAACATGCTCCTTCTCATTTTGCTCATTGAGTAGAGAGGAATGAGCCTTTTCAAGCTTCTTATGAGCTTTGCCAAGATTCTCATGGGCTTCCTCTAGCCTCTCATGAGATGCATTGAGATCATCAAAGGCTTGCTTAAGGGCTTTAAGCTCCTTTTTCAAGTCTTTGCATCCCCTTCTCTTAATATCAAAATGAGCTTTAGCATCTTCTAACATGTCAAATAGTTCATCTTTATTTGGTCCATCATCATCATCACTTTCACTTTAATTTTCATTATTGTTTTCATCACACACATCATCAGATTGTACCTTAGTGGCCTTAGTCATGAAGCATGTTGATGGAGTGTAGAAGAGAGAAGGCTTCTCATTGATAGCAATGCTTACAAGAGCCTTCTTCTTAGTGGTCTTGTCGTCATCACTATCATCATCATCACTTGATGAAGCATCACTATCCCATGTGACCACATATGAACCTTCCTTCTTCTTCTTCTTCTTGAAGGTCATCTTGTCTTTCTTCTCCTTCTTCTCCTTCTTCTCCTTCTTGTCCTTCTTGCTTTTCTTGTTATCATCTTTATTTTCATTATTGTAGGGGCATTGAGCAACAAGATGATCCTTGCTACCACACTTGAAGCACCTTCTTGGTCCATCCTTGTTCCTTGATAATAACTTCTTCTATCACGATAGCCCTTCTTCACCATGAATTTTCAAAATCTCTTCATAAAGAGAGCCATCTTCTCATCATCTTCATCATCCCAAGAAAATGAGCCTTCATCTTCACTTGGTGTGTCTTGCTTGGCCTTGCCCTTGGATGATGATGCAGCCTCAAAAGCCACACTCTTCTTCTTCTCATCCTTGTTCTCATCTTTCTTATCATTCTTCTTTTCTTCTTTCTCATCATCGTCTCTATATGTGTCATTTGTCATCACATCTCCCAACACTTGGCTTGGTTTCATGGTGTCCAAATCACTCCTTACTAGAATAGTGACCAATATGCCAAATTTTGATGGTAAGCATCTCAAGAACTTATGAGAGAAGTCCTTGTCCTTCACTTCTTCACCAAGTGCTTTGAGATCATTGACTAGCACTTGGAGTCTATGAAACATCTCTGACACACTTTCATCTTCCTTCATCTTGGAACTTGTAAACTTCTCTTTGAGAATGTATGCCTTGGCACCCTTCACCACTTGAGTTCCCTCAAATGATTCCTCCAACTTCTTCCATGCATCATGAGCTATCTCAATGTTCTTGATTTGCTAAAATGTCCTCTCATCAAAAGCATCATGAATGGCACTAAGAGCAATGTCATTGTTTTGGAGCAATACTTCTTCGGCCACGGTGGGATTCTTTGGATTGGCTACCTCAAACTTGGTCTCCACCACCTTCCAACCTTTCTATTGATTGACTTGATATAGGTGCTCATCTTTGCCTTCTAATATGGATAATTTGAGCCATCAATTTGGGGTGGCTTCTTGGTTTTGTTGATTTAAACCATTTTGACACCGAAGGTTGTTAAGCCTCAAACTATGGTGACCACCGCTCTGATACTACTTGAAAGGTCCTAATAGCTATGATCTCTAATTCACACAATGGCTAAGTCACTACTCTCTAAGTTAGTGAGCTCTCAAAAACTAACTAAAGAGCCTCACTAACATGTGATGTTGCTCATATATGTAACATGTGATGTTGCTCATATACTTAATTATGCTTGTGATCATATGTGACCAATGCATGAGATGGTTGTGAGGTCACCAAAATAACTTAGACATATCTAGAATGATATTTGGAACAATGTTTATATTCATAACTTAAGCCAATTTTGCTTCTAAGTGTTGGTTTACTTTGTAATGCCATTTTCATGATGCTAGTTTGACCAAAGTTGAACAGTAGCTTAGATTGTTTGCATGGCTGTGTGACCTAAATAAAATTTGTAGTTCACATCATGGGTAACAAACTTAATTTAAGGGTCATGAGCTAATTTAGTGTCTCACATGGTCAAATAGAGCTCACATGTTCCAACAAAATGCTGTTTTGTGACTTAAAAAATTTCTAAGTGTAGAATGCTGATTTCGGTTTCAAGGTACCTCACTTTAGAGCTTTTTAGTTTAAAAACCATTGTGAATTAGACAAAACTCCTTTAAGCAATCTTGTAGCACTCCCATAGCTCTACAATTTTTATTAAGGAAGTTTTTGCTAAATCGCCATGGATTAGGAGGACTTATCGCTTGAACTTGCTTTGTCAGTCGGGTTTAGTGGTGTCTGAACTAGCGCCACACGCACACATTGTGGCCGACCGGCGTTAGGCCATGGCCACCCATGGAGGCCATCCACTGACATCAAGCCCACGCGTCAGTCTAGGGTGGGTAGCAAAAACCACATGACACCGCTGCTCTATCACTCGCGGTCACTCTCTCTACCTCGCTCCTGCTCTCGCCATGCCAGAGAGAAACCAAGTGCCATCACCATTGCCGCTGAGCTCTGCCATGCTTGCTCGCTACCACCACCATCCACTACATCTCGCCCATAGCTCTACCATCATCTCCTCCACCTCCCCAAACCGCTTGTGCCACCATCCGAGCTCAGGTGAGGCCATAGTTTGAGTTCACCATCATCACGCCATCATCGGAGCACTACCGAGCTCACGCTCACCATGGACATGCACCACTGAGCCATCTTGCTTACTCTCTTCCCTCGTTAGGGTTAGCAAAGGGTCACGTCCTACTCAAGTCGCTGGCCATTGAGTGAATGTCGGCCTCGTCAGATTAGAACACTGTAGTGCCGCTGTTGCGCTCGTGCTATCGTGCTGCCATGCATTCGGCCATGCCTCACTGATGCCCTCACAAGCCCCAATCCAAACCCTAGGTCTCCGCTAGATCCCTATAGAGGTGTAGCCACACCCATCTGAGCTTGCCATGGCCAGAAATGACCAGAGTGCCACCGCGTGCCACCGCCATCGCTGTCGTCGAGCTAGCTTCGGTGAGCCTCTAGGCCAACCAAGGGCACCCATAGATGCGCGTGGGAATGGGGAACACAACAGTGGTGGCCTCATCGCCTATGACCTTACCGTCGGTGAGTTCTCGTCGGTCAAAGCACTGCCCTACCTTGGTCTCACTAACGTGTGGGGTCGGTTGACTTCTAGGGCCCACGTGTCAGTTATAGCAGGGTGTATGGACCGAGTGTACCTAGCAGCAGACCCTGAGTGAATTTGATTTTCTTTAGTTGTTTTCACAGATTTTGTAGCAAACTTACAAAAATTATATCTTAAGCTAGGACTATCCAAATGGGGTGAACCAAATTTTGTTGGATTCATCCTGAAGTGTACTATTTGATACCAATATGAAATCTACTACTTAGGGTATTTTTCTTAGAGAACTAAATTGAGCAAGATAAGTGCTTTTAAAGTAGTTTATATCTTATAAAATGTACAACTTGAGCTAGGAAAGTGATAAAATTGTGATTCCAATTTTGCTGGTCTTGTGTTGACATACTCTAGCTAGGAAAAATACTAAACCTACAGTAGACATATTGTAATATGGTCTTCCTATTTAATCTTAATTAATTGCTAGATTCTAGTGAAATTAATTGGGGTAAAAATACATAACATATGATCATATAAATTTTTACATAGTATTATCATGTTAGGAGAAAAGTATGAAAAATATTAAATCTCTTGCTTGACACTTTTCACTATTCTAAACTATTTTTGCTAAAATAAGCATATGTAACTTGTCATTTTTGTAGAGATAGTTGTACTTATCCAAATGGTACGAATATTGTACAATAGACTATTAGGGTGATTTTTAGGCTACTATAATTTTCTTATAATTTATTGAGCAATAGAAATATTTATCATTTAAATCACCTTATTATATAAGGAAATTAATAAATGAATATAAATAAATTAGTTAGGCTTAACCATAATGTTTTCTATGGTGTGTGTGATGCATATAATCTATTGATACTATTGTTGAGGCGTAGAAGTATTTGTTTATAGGCAACTAATTAATTATTGCTTTATAATTCAACTAGATGACTACATGTGTAGTTTCTGTTGTGGTGATGATTTCATGATGATAATGATCTTTTCTGTAAAGATGGTTGATAACAAAGTTGTAGATAACTTACTTATCTACCTTGTGTTAAATGTTCATAGTCATAGGTGGTATGGTTTGAGAATTATGGTGGCTAGAATTCTGCTTTCTAAAATGCTTTCCAGAATTTGGTTTGAATTGTTTGACCTAGATAACTACTGAATCACATTAAGATGATTAAAAGGAAGTTGTAGGCAATTTCATAAGCTTTCTAGAATGTCCACAACCATATAATTTTGATGTGTATAACTCTAGTTATGGTCAAAACAAGTGGCTGTTGTCTTGTAGTCCAGATAATGATTTACATAAGTGTTTGTTTAAGTTACTAGATATGCACCTACCCGGTAAAAGAAAATGTAACATGTTATCACCTTAATGCAATGCTGCTGAGAACACTTATGAGGATGCATTTATCATATCATATCATATTATACATGTCATTATATATGCATCCATGATATCTTATTTCCTGCTCATGCATATAGGATCGTCCGAGGGGATAACTCTATTAGAATTTGGCAAAGAGCCAAAGGAACAATAGGAGGCACCTCAGGCCATAGCACCTGAAGGAGAGGAGCAAACTCTTGATGATTTACCCGAGTGCCAGGATCATTGGCCAACTTCTTTTCTCAAAGGCAAGCCCCAAAGCATTTTAAGTCTCCCATGTTTTACAAAATATCACTTGAGTCTTTTATGTTTGATGCATTCGGTTATAAGAGTTGGTTGGAAACACTTGATGCATAGAACTACCTTGTCCAGATATATACCTTTAACCCTGTGTAGGTCTAGGATCAAATATATGCTTAGCTATGCTTAGACCGGTAGAAGTCGTGTGATTTTCTATCACCTATGAGATATAGGTGGGAACTGAACCACGGTTGGCTATATTTGCTATCATCTAAAAGAACCATGGATGTTGTAAATCGAGGCCGAACAGAGTCTATGTTGTAGGTTGACTCATGTGATTCTGTCTGCATCGATTAAGGACCGTACCATTGTTGGTCCTCGGTCATTTTGATTGCATGCCTCTCAATTAGCTGGCCAGATAACTCATTCTGACCACAAAGCTGAGTAACTCAACTTAGGCTAGGCCCTGTTCTATATGAGTGCGCACTTTGGATGGTAGTAAGGATGTGTGGGGAGCCAAACATGAGCCCAAGGGCAAGCCAAGCCTGAACGTCCTGGCAGCTGGTCGTCCCTGATTGAACCTATGAAATGTGGACCTGAGTTGTACCAAAGGTGACCTAAGGTGACCGTTGATCTGGTCTGCCTGGGTTTGTGTTAGGAACAAATTCCCTGCTGGTTGAAATCGATTTGAATCTCTATCTCTCTCAAATAGTGAGAAACTTGACTGAGCTTCCTTCTATCATAGTAGCAATGGCAAGTGGAATGGTTCTGAGAATGAAATATTAAATGGCTATGGTTATTATTGTGTTGTCATTAACAATATACTGCATATTTGGCATAGGTTAGTCACTAATCTAGAGATGAATAGCTATAATTAACTTGATGACCGAATTATAGAAGGTATAGTTGAATTAGTGGCTTTTATGCAAAATGTTGTTAGGCTAGCTCCACTTATATAGCCTTGCATGATCCTTGTAGTCACTTTATTTTTGGTTTATGACGGGTAAGTCTAGCTAAGTACCTTCTGGTACTTAGGGTTTATTTCCCATTGTTGCAGATAATATGATGTATCATGGCTACTGTAAGAACCGCTTCTGTCCTGCCGTGGACAAGGAGTAGGGCCCTAGGGAAGGCATTTCTCATTAATCCCTCTCTTATGCTTTTTGTGGAATTGTGATCATGAGCTGGCACCGTATTTGAACAATGATGGAGACGTTGGTTTCAAACTCTATTTGCTTCCACTACTAGTTTACTTGAACTTGGCTTGTAATAACTTTTAATCGTACTCTGATGTATGGAACTGTATTTGTGAACTTTATGTAACATGTGACATGTATATTGAATCATGTACGATCTTGTTTGTATGTTGGTTGAATTGAGACCCTTCGTGGTACTCAACAGACTACCGGGTTTATATAGGCTCAAGTATGACAGTGCGACTGCTTGCGGGCTGCTATTGTACTTGTGCTCTTATAAATTGGATGGTTTTGCTACAGCTGGTATCAGATCAAGATTCAACATTAATTGCCACATGTGTATTTAAAATAAAGATTTTTGTTTTTCCAAAACCAGTTTTGGCAACTGATATATATATATAGGTGTTTAAAACTAAAGTTTGAATCTAAAGTGTGCCAGTGATCATTTCCTTTATGCCCAGTTAAGGATTTACGGTGGCTAATTAAGTACTAACTTGGGGGTTTTTTATTTTCATTATCCATATGGCATGCTATTGTATGGATGCCATTCATTTGAGTGGTAATGTATGGATCAATTGCCTCTACGCCCAAGGTAAGATGATGAGTGGTATGAGCGCAAGATGTGAGAGTGCGATCTAATGGGGAGAGTTAGCTTTGATAATAAAGTATACATATGTCTTATATATATACAGAGATATTTAATTGTGGGTTAGCTTTGATACGACTATATATGCATATTAATTTTTATATATATATGGGACATATTTACTTTTGGGTAGCTTTGATACGAAAGTATATATATGGGTATATATATGGAAGTATTTAGCTTACAGCCCAGAGCCTAGATTTTTATTTCTACATATATACTTGTGGGGTTGGGCTAAAATGAAATTCTTGTGCAGGTACACTAACAGCAAAATGTGTAGCCCAACTAGCTACATTATATATGAGAGAACGCATGTATGCCACCATGTATGTCGTTAGAAGTTTAATTTTCCTAAGTTTGTGAGAATATACGAAATGTACATGCATCATGATCAATCATTCATTACACACTTGCATTGTTCCTTCCCTTATAAGTCTCTTATTCGGTTATATAACTTTTTTCTATTATAATGCTGTTCTCACAAGAGTTGCACCATTTTGTTGAAACAGATGGCAGCATCAGCTGGGAGTGAGACTTTCATGGAAATGTTTGGTACCCTTGCCCTACTTTGGAGGGTCCTGCATTATGCGGGATATACCAAACCGCCTGTCTATTCCTAGAATGAGGTATACCTAGAAGGACAACCATGGTATGAGGTGCAGCTAACCATACCAGCTCATACCCAAGCACCCCTATGGTAGGAGTGGAAGGCAAAATCTAAAGGGAAAACTAATTGGGAAGCTGCCCAAGTAGTTGCTTGTGAGGTGCTGAGCCAGATATGTCAACAACACAGGGATGAGCTTACCGATAGTGCCGCTGGTACTTTTTCTCATGTGGATCCATCCATAGCAGTTTAGGCATAGCGCAACCGCAATGCATTTATCGGAGACCAAGATGAGCGGGCAGATAGTTCTAGTCCTGCTATGAGTGCCATGTTCGCCGTGATGAAGACGTTCTATACTCATCAGGATACCCGAGACTTCTAGCAGGAGTCCTATACCACTTGCATGGATAGGCTCATGAGGGCCAAAGCTGCACAGTGTAAGATGAGGAAGCATGTTCACAAGCATAGAAAGGTAGCAAGTGAGGCTCATTGGGACACCGATCAAGCTTATGTAGCATTGGGAAATCTCCACACTCAAATGGAACAGGTCGATCAGCAGAGAGATACCGCCCAAGTGGCAAGAGTTGATGATTAGGTAGTGCTAATAGGACTACGGGAGGAGCTAGAGACTGCTCGCGTCAAGGCACTCATAGCTATGCGCTAGTAGAACCAAGCAAACAACCGTGTAGCCCAGGTAGAATTAGCACAAAATAGAGCCAAAGCACTAACCATGTAGCAATACCATGTCGAGAGGGATTTGTGCCAGCAGCTTGCATAGACCTATAACATGGTGGTTGATCTTTAGCATGAGGTGCATTATCTAAACAACCAACTACACCTGATCCTTGATGAGGAAGAAGAAGATCTGGAAATGTTTGTTGAAGATGATGGTTGGGAAGAGTAAGAAGTGGTTCCAGAGGAAGAGGATGATGCTATCTCTGACCTCGACAATGAGCACGCTAAAGAGTAGAGCCATTTAGTGAGTAGTTTGAAGCGCTAGTTGCATCCCTGCTATTTATGTAATGCACTTGTAGTTTGAATTTTATTATTCGTAACTTAACTTTGGTGTAATATTGGCACTTTGCATGTTGTGTCATTACAGATTGAACTTTGATAAAATTCTAGTTTTATTTTACTGGTGAAATACGACATGCATGTTAACACATTGTAAGTACAATAAGTGATCTAATTGGTGATGTTATGTTGCAAGAATGAATTATTATGCCTCTGTTTTATTGTATGAATTTAAGATTGTCTCTAGTAATTTTAGTTTGGTATGATTACAAAATTCATCTACAATCTCCTAACATCAACCAATAGTCACTTATGGTTGCAATTTTGTAGATGGCTCGCACCAGTGCTGGGGCAGGCAGCTGCCAGGGTGGCAATGATGGTGATTTACCACATGTTTGGCATGTAGCTCTACAATTTTCATTAATGGAGTTTTTGCATTGGACAAACTGATTAGGAATAATAGCATCGTTAAGTTGCACTATTAGTCGACAATCACGATGTCTAAACCCATGTCCTCGCGTGGTGTCGTGGCCGACCGGCCATAGGCTGTGGCCACCACATGGCGGTAGCAAGCCACCGTTGGCCTAGCTAGTTAGGGATGAGCACACACATAAACACCATGCACCTGCCACTCCCTCCACTTGCCCGCTCTCACTCCCTCCTTGCTCTGCCTCTCCGCAGCGCCATGCTAGGCTCGCCGTAGCTCTGCTGCAACCGCTCACCACCAATGTAGCTCCACTAGATGATTTGTCTTAGCCATAGATACTATGCCATAGCCTCCACCTCCTTGAGCTACCAGCACTACCTATTGACCATAGGTAGAGCGGCATTTCGCCTCACCGCAACCATCATCATCACTGGAGCGCCGCCATGCTCAGGGCTCACCGTGGCCCCGCCACCCCACTACATCACATGCCCTTGTTTTCTTTGGTCTAGCACTGTGCTAGAGTCTAGGAGCTTAGGCTGAAGTTGGGGATGATGCCACCACTTGACAGCGCCAGAATGAGTCACCGCTCCACGCCCGTCCACCATTACCACCGTGGCACTTGAGCTCGATGATGTCGAGTTGGTTCACTGTCTTCCTCCTTTCTCGCATGCCTTAGGCCAAGTAACCCTAGACCTCGCTAGTGGCATCGGAGAGACCCACCTTTTGTCGCCATCTAGCTAAAACTACATGAGCACCGCCATGCTCCGTGCGCCGCCGCACGGTCATGCACCCGGCCAAGGTAACCGACGTCACCTCGAGCCCTCACCTATGCCATGTAGCTCTACTAGGTCACCAGGATGGAGTTGCCATCCTCACCTGAGTGTACTAGCTAGAGATGGCCGATGTACCACCGCCGACCTCCACCGTCTGCCATGACTGCCGTCGATCTTACTTCGGTGAGCCACCGGGCCAACTAGGCATACCATAAGATGCGCGTGGGTGAGGAGAGTACAGTGGTGATGACTCTACCACCGGAGACCTTATCATCGGCAAGATCTCACCGGTCAGCGCTGACCTCTGTTTTCTATCGCTGACGAGTGGGTTCTTGTTGACCGCAGGCCCCAGCTGTCAGCCTGTGTAATGTTGATTTTCTGATTTGTTTTTAACAAATTTGAATGCATGTTCCAAAAATTCATATCTAGAGCTAGGAGTCTCCAAATAGGGTGAAGCAAATTTTGTTAGTTTTATCTTGAAGTGTAGTATTTGATAAAAATATGAGATGCACTGTTTCTATTATTTTTCTAGGAGAATAAAATGTAGCTAGATAAATACTTTTTATATGGTTTCTATTTTGTAAATTGCATAACTTGAGTTAGAAAAGTGATAAAATTATGAGTCCAATTTTGCTGGTCTTGTGTTGACATGATCTAGCTAGGAAAAATATTAAACCTACTATAAGCATATCTTGAATATGGTATTCATATTTAATCCTAATTAATTGCTAGTTTCTAGTGGAATTAATTAAGGTAAAAATACATAACATATGAGCATGCAAATTTTACACACTATTCTTATGCTTGGAGTAATGTAAGAAAAATATTAAATCTACTTCTTGACACTTTTCACTATGCTAAACTATTTTTACTAAAATAAGCCTATGTAACTTATCATTTTTGTAAATGACATGAAAATTGTACGGTAAGCTATTAAGTTCATTTGTAGACTACTGTAAATTTGTACAAATTTATTAAGCACTAAAAATATTTATCCTTTAAATCACCCTATTATCGAAGTAAATTAATATATGAATATAAATAAATTAGTTGTGTTAACCATGATGTTTTCTGTGGTGCTTGTGATGCATATGATGTGTGGATGTTATTAGTTAGGCTAAAAAGCAATTGGTTGCATGCAACTAGTTAATTATTGCTTTATAATTCAACTAGATGGCTGCATGTATATTTTCTGTTGTGGTGATGATTTCATGATGATAATAGTCTTCTCTATAAAACTTGTTAATAACAAAGTTGTAGATAACTTACTTATCTACCTTGTGTTAAAATTTCATACTCATAGGCATTATGGTTTAAGAATTATGGTTGTTAGAACTATGCTATCAGAAATGCATGCTCTTTGGACAGATTTGAATGATGGAATTTCACATTAAGATGATTAAAAGAAAGTTGTAGGAAATTTCACAAGATTTCCATAATGTCCACAACCATATTATTTTGAGGTGTATAACTCCAGTTATGGTCAAAACAATTGGCTACTGTCTTGTAGTCAAGAAAATGATTTACATAAGTGTTTATTTAGTTATTAGAGAAGGGTTATGCACCTACTCAGTAAAATAAGATGCACTTATTATTACTTTAATACCATGCTGTTGAAAACACTTGGGAGGATGCATTCATCACATCATATTATACATCTCATCATATATGCATTTGTGATATCTTGTTTCATGCTCATGCATATAGGATTGTCTGAAGAAATAACTATGTTGGAGTTCAATGAAGAAGAGGAGAAGGATCAGCAGGAGACACCTTAGGCCATAGCTCTAGGAGAAGAGGAGAAAACTCTCAAGGATCTCCCTAAGTGCCTAGATCACTAGCCATCCTATTTCCTCAAAGGCAAGCCCCAGAGCATTCTAAGTCTCCTATATTTTACCAAATATCACTTAAGTCCTTTATGTTTGATGCATTAGGTTATAAGAGTTAATTGAAAACACTTGATGCATAGAACTACCTTGTCTAGTTACATATACCTTTGACCTTGTGTAGGTCCAGGATTGAATATATGCTTAGCCATGCTTAGACGGGTAGAAGTCGGGTGATTTCTTGTCACCTACGAGATATAGGTGGATATCGAAGTACGGTTGGCTATATTTGCTATCATGGAAAAGAACCATGGGGTAATGTAAGTGGAGGCCGAGTAGAGTCTATGTGTAGGTTGGCTCATGTGATTCTATCTATGCTGATTAAGGACCGTACCTTGTTGGCACTTCTAATAAGACTGAACACATGCCTCTCACTTAGCTGGCTGAATAACTCATTTCGACCGCAAAGCTGAGTAGCTCAACTCAGGGCAGGCCCTGTTCTGTTAGAGCGTGCACTCTGGATGGTAGTAAGGATGTGTGGGGAGCCAAATGTGAGCCCAAGGGTAGGCTAGGCCTGAACATCCTGGCAGTTGGTTGTCCCTGATTGTGCAGCGCTGGGTGAACCCATGAAATGTGGACCTGAGTTGTACCAAAGGTGACCTAAGGTGACCGTTCATCTGATCTGCTTGGGTTTGTGTTAGGAATAAATTCCTAGCTGGTTGAAATCGATTCGAATCACCATCTCTCTAGGACAGTGACAAACTTGGCTAGCTCCAACATCATAGTAACTGTGTTATGGAATATGATGGTTCAGTTGAACATGGAATTACTACATCGGCTATGGTTACTATTGTATGCATATATGGAATTACCACATGTTTGGCATAGGTTAGTTGCTAATCTAGAGATGAATAGCTACAATTAACTTGATGACCAAATTATAATTGTACAACTGAGTTAGTCGCTTTTTATGCAAAATGTTGTCAAGCTACCTCCACTTATAAAGCCTTGCATAATCCTTGGAGTCACTTTATTTTTGGTTTATGATGAGTAAGTCGAGCTTAGTACCTTCTCATACTCAGGGTTTTATTTCCCATTATTGTAGATGGTACAGTTTATCATGGCTTTTACAAGAACTGCTTCTATCCCGCCGTGGACGAGGAGTGAGCCCTAGGCAGGCATCTCTAATAAATCTTTCTCATATGCTTTTATGGGTGTGATCACGAGTTGGCACTGTATTTGAACTATGTTGGCAAATGTTAGCCTCAAACTTTAATTTGCTTCTGCTACTATTACTAAACTTGGTTTGTAATAACCTTAATTTATACTCTGATGAATGAACTATATTTGTGAACTTTATGTAACATGTGACATGTATGTTTAATCATGTACGATCTTGGTTGTATGTTGATGGTTAATCGACACCTGTTGTGGTACTTGATGGACTACCAAGTTTATATGGGCTCAAGTATGATAGTGCGACCACTTGTGGGCTGGCATTATACTTGTGCTCTTATAAATTGGTCGGTTCCGTTACAGCTGGCATCAGAGCAAGATTCAACATTAATTGCCACACGTGTATTTAAAACAAAGGTTTTGTCTTCCAAAACCAGTTTCTATAAACTTATAGCTATATATATAGGTGTTTTAAAACCTAGAGTTTGAATCTAAAGTGTGCCAATGATCACTTCCTCTATGCCCAGTTAAGGACTTCTGGTGGCTAATTAAGTACTAACTTGGGGGGTTTTCAATTTCGTCGTCCATACAACGTGCTATTGTATGGTGTCATTCACTTGAGTGGTAATGTATGGATCAAATGCCTCTACGCCCAAGGTAAGATGCCCATCATCATCATAGTGGCATGACCAAAAGATGTGAGCGTGCGATCTATGGGGAGAGTTAGCTTTGATACTAAAGTATATATATGTCTCATATATATACAAAGGTATTTAATTATGGGTTAGCTTTGATATGACTGTGTATGCATATTTATATGTATATATAGGACATATTTACTTTTAGGTAGCTTTGATACGGAAGTATATATATATATATATATATATATATATATATATATATATATATATATATATATATGGAAGTATTTAGCTTGCAACCTATAGCCCAGATTTACATTCTACATATATAATTGTGGGGTTGGGCTGAATTGAAATTCTTGTGCAGACACACTAATAGCAAAACATGTAGCCCGACTAGTTACATTATATATGAGAGAATGTATGTATGCCACCGTGTATGCTGTTAGAAGTTTTAATTTTTCCTAAATTTGTGAGAACGTACGGAACGTGCATGCGTCATGATAAATCATTATTACATACTTGCATTGTTCCTCCCCTTATAAATCTCTTACTCGGTTATGTAACTCTTATCCATTATGACTTTGTCTCATGATAATTGCACCATGTTGTTAGTATAGATGGCAGCACTGGCTGGAAGGGAGAATTTCTTGTTGATGTTTGGTACTCCTGCCCTACTTTGGAGAGTCTTGCATTATGCGGGGTATTACGAACTGCCCCTCTATTACTAGAATGAAGTATACCTAGAGGGACAACCATGGTATGAAGTATAGCTGACTATACAAGCTCGTACCCAAGCACCCTTCTAGTAGGAATGGAAGGCAGAATCTAAAGGAAGAACTCCTTGGTAGGCTACCCAAGTGGTGGCTTTTAAGGTGCTGAGTCAGATTTGTCAGCAGCATGGGGATGAGCTTACCGATAGTGCGGCTAGTACTTTTCCTTAGGTGGATCCATCCACAATAGTATGGGCATAGCGCAATAACAATGCATTGATACGAGATCGAGATGAGCGGGCAGACAGTTCTAGTCCCGCTATGAGCGCAATGTTTGCAGTGATGAAGATGTTTTATACTCATCAGGACACTAGGGATGTAACACCTTAGGAGTTAGCCTTGCATAACTTGACTTGCATAGCATGAGCATGATCATAAAGCATTCATATATAAGCTTTGACACTTGAAACATTGGATTGCAACATCTGCAATGTTTGCTTATTATCGCATGTTTCTTAAACATATGCAACTTTTCTCGTTACTTCATGTCTCCATGTGTCTATGCATATGATCATGAGTGGATACATGTACTTGGTGGATGTGAGTCACACAAACATGTAGCCACACCTAGGGTAGCAAATAGAACCTTGTTCAGGGTTACATTTCATGAACCAACACTTAAGCTTTCTTGTGATTACACTAACTAGCTCAATGAGTGACTACTACATGAAATGATTGGATAACCTTGCAAATTGCCTAAACATGTTTAGAGTATCATTATGAACAACTTTGATATTCATGGCTAGGGCTAGTTAGGTCATTAAGTCATAGTTGAGTATGTATCATCATGTAAATGTGACATGTTTGACCAAGTTTGAACTAGGTGTTAGAGACCTTGCAGGGAGGAGATCACTAAAGCAAAGTTGTAGTATTTGACATAAGGAACAACTTTTATTTTTGGGTCACTAACTGATTCAGCTCCTAGCATGTGTGAAATTGGATCACAAAAATTAGTGAAATCAACATCTCATGACTTAGGAAATTTTGCTAAGTCCTGGATCACTGACAGCCTGACAAGCCGACCTTGATCATGATTTTACTCCATCTCGGTTGTGAATTAGAACTAGATTCTTGAACGAAAGTTGTAGCTGGTACATGAGTCTACAAATTTTGTTTAGGTCGATTGCACATTGGAGCCACGGATTAGCAATTAATTGGATGAGAAAAACCGCTGTTAGGCTTGTTTTGCGACTCTAAATGAACTGAGCGACGCCGTTCAGTGGCCAACACTGTTAGGGCGTGCGCGCCGCATGGAGCCAGCGGCCAGCCGCGCGTCACCGGCGCCTCACCGCGTGTGGCCAGGGTAGGCCAGCTCGCGCCTTAACCTTCCCAGCGCTCACCCGCACTCAGCCGAGCTCACCATTCGCCTCGCCTCGGCCTTCTTCCTCGCCCATAGCTGCAGCCGTCCCCACACCAAGAGCCGCCGGTGCCATTGCCGATGACAGCTCATCCTCACTGCTCCTCCGCCAACGCAGCAACACCACTAGCTCCCTAGCAACCTACTACCTCCTCCCGTGTCCGCTGGTAGCGCTTGGTAAGCAACAGCGCCATGCGCTAGCTCGCCGGAGCATCCCCACCACGCCTGTCACCGTGGCTAGGGCACCTCCCTCCACCGTAGATCGTGTAACCTTGCGCGATAGGTTCGCCTGAGCCCAGGGAAGCTTGTCTGCACCCTTTTGTGCTTCACCATGGCCTCCACTGGCGTACCGCCGTGGTCCCGCCTCGCCGATCCACCATGGCCACCCCCGTCGTAGTTAGCGCCGGCGAGAGGCCCCACCTAGTATCTCAATCGGTGCGCCCGGTCAAGTAGGTCTTACCGCGTAGACGTCACCACCGGCGGACTCACCATCGACGAGCCATGGACGCGCGAGCTTGCTCAGCGCCGCCGGCTCTGTTTTGTCTCGCTGACTGGTGGGGTCAACTGACCAGTGGGTCCCGTGCATCAGCGACTCCATGTTTTAAAGCTAGTTCATTTTGAATGCAGATTTCATATGTTTGTAATTTTTGTATCTTCAGTTTGTTAGCTTCAAAAATTATGAAATAAATTTGTTAGTGTCCCTTAGGAAGTGTAGTATTTAGGAAAAATATGTTCTTGACATTTACAGTAGAAATTTTTGGAGATTTAAATAGGGATTTGAAATGTGCTTTTGAATGCATTCAAATTTGTTTATTTTATATCTAGAGTTCCTGTGCTCCAAAAATTATGAAATTTTGGTGGTAAGCTAGTCTTAGCATATATGAACTCTGGTAAAAATTTGAGGACCAGTGCATGTGTAGATTTATAGTTATAGATTTTTCTTTTATGAATAGTTAATACTTGTGTAAATTTTTATAAATTATTTATGGATCCAAAATTCATGAAAATTTTTGGAGATAATCCTAGTAGTATATGGATGCTAAGAAAAATAGTAAATCTATTTCTTGACACTTTTCAATAGGGTTTTCCATTTATGCTATTTCAAGCCTTGCTGCCTTATCATTTTTGTATAGGGTGTTCTACTGGGTAAAATGACATGACATTTTTATATTAATCCTTTGATAGCATTAGTAAGGCACTGTAAATTTTTGAGAATTTATGAAGTACATCTGATATATGTTTATTATTTAACCTAAATATCTTAGTAAAATAATAAAGGCATTTAAATAAATAGTTTGAGCTTCACCATTGTATTATTTTAAATGTATTTGGTATGCTTAAACTGTTGGTAGATTTTATGTTGTCAAATTTTGAATGATTACATGAAGTAGAAGTATTGTTACTTTGTATTGCATATTGAATAGTTTCTGGACAGATTCTGGATTTTGATGAGTTGCATGTTGAAAATGATGTGTACTGTAAAAATGGTTAATAACAAAGTTGTAGAGAATTTGATATGCTTTCCAGAAAGTCTAGGATCACTGTATTTGGATTAGTAGAACTCTAGTTATGAGTGAAACAAGTAGCTACTATTTTGTGGCATAATCGATGCATTGTGAAAGTAGATGATTAAATAATCGAGAAAAGATATGCACCTACTCAATAAACATGATGCACTTGTTAACATATATGCATTCGTAATACTTATGCCATACTCATGCATCTCAGATCGGAGGAAGAGATAACATTGCTGGAATTCGAAGAAGCAGAGGAAGGGGACCAGCAGGAGAATCCGCAAGCCGTAGCTCCCAAAGGCGTGGAGCAGAACCCTGAAGAGCTTCTGGAGTAACCTGACCACCGCCCTACTTCCTTTCTGCGAGGCAAGCCCCGGAGCATTATAAGTCTCCTAGTAATTTACAAATGTTTACTTAAGTACTTATGATTGATGCATTAGGTTATAAGAGTTGAATGGAACCACTTGATGCATGTAAATTCCTTGTCCAGATATAAACCCTTTAACCGGTATAGGTCTAGGATCGAATATATGCTTAGCCATGCTTAGACCGGTAGAAGTTGGGTGATGTCCTGTCACCTGCGAGATGTAGGTGGATACCGGAGCACGGTTGGCTATATCTGCTATCGTGGAATAGAACCAGGAAGTCGATAGAGAAGCAACAAGACATGGAGGTCTGGGGTGTGGATCTATCCCCGTCTATGTCGATTAAGGACCATACCGTTGTTGGCGCTTCTAACAAGATTGAACCCATGCCTCTCACTTAGCTAGCTAGATAACTTGTTCCGACCGTGAAGCTGAGTAATTCAACTTAGGCCGGGACCCAGTCTGTTGTGCGCTCCTTCCGGGGAACGATCAGACTGAGCCTAAGGGCAGGCTTAGCCTGAGCATCCTAGCATCTAGTGTTCCAGATTGTGTAGCGCGGTACGGACCCGCGAAATGTGTACCTGAGTTGTACCAAAGGTGACCTAAGGCTATCATGGCTAGTAGACCTGGGTTTGTGTTAGGAATAAATTCCCAACTGGTTGAAATCGATTCGAATCGCCGTCTCTCCCAGATAGTGAGAAACTTGGCTAGTCCCAACATCGTAGTAACTGTGTTATGAAACATGATGGTTTGGATTAATATGGAATTACAATACCTGCTATGGTTACCATTGTATGCTTCTAAATGATATACCACATGTTTGGCACAGAATAGCTGCTAATCTAGAAATGGATAGTTATAATTAACCTGGTAAAGAATTTGTAACTGTACCATGATTCAATTGCCTTTTATGCAAAATGTTGTCAAGTTACATCCACTTATACAGCCTTGCATAATCCTTGGAGTTGTTTTATTTCTGGTTCATGACGGGTAAGTCTAGCTGAGTACCTTCTCGTACTCAGGGTTTATTTTCCCATTGTTGCAGATGGCACTGTGTATCATGGTTATTGCAAGAGTTGCTTCTATCCCGCCGTGGATAAGGAGTAAGCCTTGGGCCGGCTTCTTTATTAATTCCCATCCTTGCTTTTATGGACCGTGATCCGACTTGGCACTGTATTAAACTATGTTGGAAACTTTATTTTCGAACTTAATTGCTTCCGCTTTATTTATCAAACTCGGTTTGTAATAACTTTTATTTGTACTCTGATGACGAAATGTATCTGTGAACTTTATGTAATATGTGGCATGTATGTTGAATCCTGTACGATCTTAGTTGTTGTAAATCGTTTATCGAGACCCGTTGTGGTACTCGATGGACTACCAGGTTTATATGGGTTCAAGTATGACAGTGCGACCGCTTGCGGGCTGCCATTGTACTTGTACTCTTATAAATTGGTCGGTTCTGCGACAGCTGGCATCAGAGCAAGATTTAACGTTAATTGTCATAAGTGTATTTAAAACAAAAGTTTTTGTTTTCCAAAAACCCTTCACTAGCAACTAATAGTTATATAATAGGTATTTGAAATCTAAAGTGTGCCAATGATCACTTTCCTTATGCCCAAATTAAGGACTTTTAGGTGGCTATTTAAGTACTGACATGGGGGTTTTTACTTCGTCGTCCATACGGCGTGCTATTGTATGGATGCCATTCACTTGAGTGGTAATGTATGGATCAAATGCCTCTACGCCAAGGTAAGATGATAAGTGACATGACCGCAAGATGTAAGCATGCGGTCGGGGAGAGTTAGCTTGGTACGGCTATGTATGCATGCTTGCATGTGTATATGGTACGTATTTAATTGTGGGTTTAAATTATTGTCGGGTAGATTGATACGAAAGTATATGTATGGGTATACATATATGGAAGTATTTACAACTACATTCTGCATATTTCATTTGGGGTTAGGGCTGAAATGAAATTCTTATGTAGGTACCCTAACAACGAAATGTGTAGCTCGACTAGTTACGCTAATTATGAGAGAACGTATGTATGCCACCGTGTCTACCGTTAGAAACAAATTTTTCCTAAGTTTGTGAGGACGTACGGCACGAGCATGCATCATGATAATTACCATTCACATAACTACATTGTTCCTCCCCTTATAAAATTCTTACTCAGTTAAGTAACTCTTATCCATTATGGCATTGTCTCACCATGTGGTACATGTTAATGGTGCAGATGGCACGCACAAAGCAGATCACTCGCAAGTCCACCAGAGGCAGAGCTCCCAGCCGTCAGCTTGCTCCACGTACCCATCAACGTCATACGTTCCTTGGAGAGTTTGGGATGCCTACACTCTTGTGGAGAGTGCTCAACTATGTAGGCTATCCTGATGGGATGTGAATGAGCAGTTGGGAGAAGGTCTCTTAGTTACTGTGGAGGCCATTGTTCATCCTCGAGGTGACGATTCTGAGTGGACAGGCTAGTGTTATGAGTCAACTGGCAGGACTACTAAAGAGGCAGCTGGCAGAGCAGCCTTTGGGATCCTGAGGGATATCATGGATCGTTTTCCTCAGGAGCTGGCAGCCACTTTGGTTGGAGTCTTTCCGAGGGGTAACCCCTCCACTGACTCATGGCAGTAGGCAAGAGGAAGATCTTTTGAGATTAGTGCAGCAGAAGGGTAGAACAGCGATAACCCTTCCATGAGCGCCATGTTCATAGTGATGAGAGTGTTAGATGGAGTAGAAGGTAGCCTCAGACGAGTGTCTGGTGCTCTTGGTCATGCCTGTGAGGACCGTTGTTAGCTTCAGAGGGAGCACGACGCTGAGATTGAGAGGCTCACTGAAGAGATGACTCGGTTAACTCACCAAAGGAATGCGGCCTGGTCCAGGGAAGATGTTCTGAGAGCTCGACAGTTTGAGCTAGGGCAGCAGCTGGCCAATGCGGAAGAATACAACGATCACCTACATGAAGAGGTTCATCTACTGAACAACTAGCTCCACCCTTATGTCCCACTTGGAGCCGCAGAGATGGATCTAGAAGGGGACGAGGAAGAAGAAGAAGTAGAGCCTGAAGAAGAAGTGGAGCCTGAGGAAGGAGATGATCCTATGTCTGACCTCGATAGTGATCATGATGAGGATTAGATCGCTTAGTACTTAGTGGAAGGTCTAATGTATCACCTGTATTCATGTAATGGACCTGTAGTTCGAATTTGGCATTAGTAACCCGACTATCATGTAATGTTGATTAATCTCATGTTTGGTTGAACATCAATGTAATTCCAGTCCTTTGCCAGTGATCACGATTTAAATTTGCATGCGTTATGAGCGTGATGAGTGGTCGAATTGGGGATGTCATGTTGCGAGAATGAATTGTTATGCCTCTATTTTTATTGTGATTTTGAGAATTTTCTCTAGTAATTTTAGTTTGGCATGAGTACCTAATTCATCTACAATCTCTTGACATCAACCAATAATCACTTATTGTTGCAACATCGCAGATGACGCGCACCCGTGCTGGAGCTGGTGGCAGCCAGGATGGCAACCATGACGACTTGCCACCCCCACTGCCACCATCTGCTCAGGAGTTCTTTACCTAGTTCCTAGGGAGCCAAAGGACAATGGAGGAAGCTTTGCGCCTCATCGCGCAAAACACAGCTCATGGCCACCCACATCAACCAGGGGCCGAGCCAAATCAGCACAGTACATTCAAGGAGTTTCTAGATACGAAGCCTCCAATCTTCAAGGTGGCTGAGGAACCACTACAGGCTGACGAGTGGCTAAATAGCATTGAGCAGAAATTTCGTCTGCTGAGGGTCACAGAACATCTGAAAGCTGAGTATGCGTCTCATCAATTGCAAGGACCAGCAGGGATCTGGTGGACACATTTCCTGTCATCTTTGCCTGCTAACGCGCGAGTGACCTGGGAACAGTTCAAGCTAGCTTTTAGGGGACACCATATTCCCCTGGGCCTGATGCGTATGAAAGCGGCCGAATTTATGAGGCTTACTCAAGGAACAAAGTCACTCCCAGAATATATGCACGCATTCAACAACTTGTCAAGATATGCTCTAAGTTTCATGGATACGAAAGAGAAAAAGATAGAGAGTTTCAAGCGAGGTTTGGGTACTAAACTGATGAAGACCATGGCCAATTCTAGGTGTGCCATGTACAATGAGTTTATTAGTGATGCCTTGACCCAAGAAAACCACAACAACATGCATGCAGTTGCTAAGGGTCGCAAGAGGGCATATGAGGCCGGTGCCTCCGGATCTTTCCAGTCAAAAGCACCTATCACAGCTAGGCCACAATTCAGTCCACCTACACCCAAGTTTAGGTCTCCACCACCTAAAGCTCAGAATAATAGGCCACAAAAACCATTCCGTAAGGCATTTACTATTGCCTTACCAAAAGGAAATGGCAGTTAGGACAGCTCCACCGAATTCAAAAGTAATCAACCATGTTTCAACTGCAACCAACTGGGTCATTGGTCCAAGGAATGCCCCACCCCAAGAAGAATAGCAACCAGAATTAGAATAATCAAAGACAGGCGAATGCCAGGGCACGTCAGGGACAAGTGCATTATACCGCTATGGAGGAAGTGCCCGCCGGAGAAGTTGTCACGGCTGGTATGTTTCTCATCAACAAGCATCCCGCTGTTGTTTTATTTGATTCGGGAGCTTCTCATTCATTTATGAGTCAAGCATTTGCATCTAGACATGATCAAGAAATAATTGAAGTAAGCAAAGGGGGTTTTAACATAAGTTTAGCAGGGGGAACTGTTACTACCAAAAAGATAGTAAAAAATGTACTCATCTCTATACAAGGGAGGGAGTACACAACAGATTTGATAATATTGCCGAGGTTATCGATAAGTGTAATCTTAAGCATGAATTGGATGAAGGATCATGGTGTTCTTATTGACACTAGCACCCATACTATTATGTTGAGAGAACCCATGGGAGGGAATGCTTTTCTAGTACCACTCTCCCGCGAATTCGAACCCCAACATTTAGCCTGTGCTATCCAAACCACCACAATATGTGATATCCCCATGGTTTGTGAGTTTCCAGATGTATTTCTAGAAGAATTACCCAGTCTACCCCCGGATAGGGACGTGGAATTTAAGATCGAGTTAGTGCCAGGTACGGCACCCATATCCAGAAGGCCCTATAGAATGCCACCCAATGAGTTAGCGGAACTTAAGGTTCAATTGCAAGATCTATTGGACAAGGGTCTTATCCAACCTAGCTCATCTCCGTGGGGATGTCCAGCCTTGTTTGTGAAAAAGAAGGATAAGTCACTGAGAATGTGTGTAGATTACAGACCACTCAATGTTGTGACCATCAAGAACAAATATCCGTTGCCCCGCATCGACATCTTGTTCGATCAGCTAGCGAAGGCAAAGGTATTCTCCAAAATTGACTTGAGATCAGGCTACCATCAGATAAAGATCAGACCAGAGGATATACCTAAAACTGCTTTCTCTACTAGGTACGGCTTATACAAGTATTTGGTTATGTCTTTTGGACTAACAAATGCTCCCGCCTACTTCATGTACCTGATGAACTCGGTATTCATGCCCGAACTTGACAAGTTCGTGGTCATGTTTATCGATGATATATTGATTTATTCAGAAAATGAGTCAGATCATGAAGAGCATCTGAGGATTGTTCTATCTAGATTAAGGGAGCATAAGTTATATGCCAAGTTTAGCAAATGTGAATTTTGGTTGAGCAAAGTACCTTTCTTAGGTCACATCTTATCAAGAGACGGAATCTCTGTAGACCCATCAAAAGTACAAGAGGTAATGGATTGGAAAGCCCCAACTTTGGTTCATGAAGTTCAGAGTTTTCTAGGGTTAGCGGGATATTATCGTTGTTTCATTCTAGATTTCTCAAAGATAGCTAAGCCTATGACCAGACTACTTTAGAAAGATGAGAAGTACAAATGGACACTAGAATGTGAAACAGCTTTTCACACCCTCAGAACTTTGTTGACTACAGCACCTGTGCTAGCACAACCAGACATTGAAAAGCCTTTTGATGTATTTTGTGATGCATTAGGAATAGGTTTGGGATGTGTGCTTATGCAAGAAGGAAGAGTTATTGCATATGCTTCTCGGCAATTGAGAAAACATGAAGTCAACTACCCTACACATGATTTGGAACTTGCAGCCATTGTTCATGCATTAAAGATATGGAGACATTACTTGTTGGGCAATGTATGTCATATCTATACTGACCACAAAAGTCTCAAGTATATCTTTACCCAGCCAGAGCTGAACATGAGACAACGAAGATGGTTAGAATTGATTAAGGACTACAATTTAGAAGTACATTACCATCCGGGTAAAGCTAATGTAGTAGCCGATGCACTCAGTCGGAAGTCGCATTGCAACACTATGGAAGCATTGTTGGAAGATGGATTCAACTTGTTACATACTGCTGTACTACACAATATCACGATCAGTTGTTCACTTAAGGGCAAAATCATAGAGCTACAGCAGACAGATGTAGGAATAAGTCACATCAAGAGAAAAATGCAAGAGCAGGAAACCAAACATTTTAAATTGGACGAAAGAGGTGTATTATGGTTTGAGGACCGGCTAGTGGTACCAAAAGACCATGAGCTAAGGAATCAAATTTTAGATGAAGCTCACTCATCCAAATTGTCTATCCATCTAGGTAGTAGTAAGATGTACCAAGATTTGAAAACCCATTTTTGGTGGACTAAGATGAAGAAAGAGATCGCAACCTATGTTGCTAGGTGTGATAACTGCAGTAGAGTAAAAGCTGTCCATATGAAAACTACTGGATTACTTTAGCCATTGCCTATTCCAGGATGGAAATGGGAGGAAATCAGCATGGACTTTATCATAGGCCTTCCAATGACGCCACAAGGTCATGATTCAATATGGGTAATTATTGATCGTCTCACTAAGTCAGCACACTTTATACCCGTGAACACATGGTATATAGTTGGAAAATACACTGAGATATATGTTTCCCAAATCGTGAGACTGCATGGAGTACCCAGGACTATAATCTCAGATTGAGGACCATAGTTCATAGCTCGTTTCTGGGAGCACTTACACCAGGCTTTGGGAACCAAGCTAATCAGAAGCTCGGCATATCATCCACAAACTTTAGGACAGACAGAGCGAGTGAACCAAATCCTAGAAGATTTACTTAGAGCTTGTGTTATATCTTCAAAAGGTTCATGGGAGAAATGGTTACCTTTAGCTAAATTCTCCTATAACAACAGTTATCAAGCGAGTATCAAAATGGCTCCATTTGAAGCCTTGTATGGCAGAAAATGTAGAACTCCCTTGAACTGGATTGAGCCCGGTGAAAGGAGATACTTTGGTATTGACTTTGTCAATGAAGCCGAAGAGCAAGTACATATCATCCAACAACACATGAAGGCAGCTCAATCAAGACAAAAGAGTTATGCCAACAGAAGAAGAAGACCACTAACTTTTGAAGTGGGTGACTATGTATACTTGAGAGTATCACCCATGAAAGGTGTGAAAAGATTTGGGATGAAAAAGAAGCTTTCACCAAGATATGTAGGGCCATACAAAATTTTGGAACGAAAAGGGAATGTTGCGTATAAGTTACAACTTCCACCAGAGATGAGTGCAATCTTTGATGTGTTCCATGTTTCTCAGTTAAAGAAATGTCTTTGAGTACCTGAAGAAGCTATTGCACCCACCAACGTGCAGCTTCAATCGGATTTGACCTATGAAGAAAAGCCAATTCGAGTATTAGAGGAGATGGAGAGAGTAACACGGAGTAAGATTATTAAATTCTATAAGGTGGTGTGGAACAATCATAGTGAGCAAGATGCTACGTGGGAAAGAGAAGATTATCTATGAGAAGTTTATCCCACCTTTTTCCAAGAATGGTAGGTCTTGCAAATCTCGGGACGAGATTTTTATAAGGGGGAGGGGCTGTAACACCTCGGGTGTTAGCCTTGCATAACTTGACTTGCATAGCATGAGCATGATCATAAAGCATTCATATATAAGCTTTGACACTTGAAACATTGGATTGCAACATCTGCAACGTTTGCTTATTATCGCATGTTTCTTAAACATATGCAACTTTTCTCGTTACTTCATGTCTCCATGTGTCTATGCATATGATCATGAGTGGATACATGTACTTGGTGGATGTGAGTCACACAAACATGTAGCCACACCCTAGGGTAGCAAATAGAATCTTGTTCAGGGTTACATTTCATGAACCAACACTTAAGCTTTCTTGTGATTACACTAACTAGCTCAATGAGTGACTACTACATGAAATGATTGGATAACCTTGCAAATTGCCTAAACATGTTTAGAGTATCATTATGAACAACTTTGATATTCATGGCTAGGGCTAGTTAGGTCATTAAGTCATAGATGAGTATGTATCATCATGTAAATGTGACATGTTTGACCAAGTTTGAACTAGGTGTTAGAGACCTTGCATGGAGGAGATCACTAAAGCAAAGTTGTAGTATTTGACATAAGGAACAACTTTTATTTTTGGGTCACTAACTGATTCAGCTCCTAGCATGTGTGAAATTAGATCACAAAAATTAGTAAAATCAACATCTCATGACTTAGGAAATTTTGCTAAGTCCTAGATCACTGACAGCCTGACAAGCCGACCTTGATCATGATTTTACTCCGTCTCGGTTGCGAATTAGAACTAGATTCTTGAATGAAAGTTATAGCTGGTACATGAGTCTACAAATTTTGTTTAGGTCGATTGCACGTTGGAGCCACGGATTAGCAATTAATTGGACGAGAAAAACCGCTGTTAGGCTTGTTTCGTGACTCTGAATGAACCGAGCGACGCCGTTCAGTGGCCAACACCGTCAGGGCGTGTGCTCCGCGTGGAGCCAGCGGCCGCCCGCGCATCACCGGCGCCTCGCCACGTGTGGCCAGGGCAGGCCAGCTTGTGCCTTAACCTTCCCAGTGCTCGCCCGCACTCAGCCGAGCTCACCATTCGCCTCGCCTCGGCCTTCTTCCTCGCCCATAGCTGCAGCCGTCCCCGCACCGAGAGCCACCGGCACCATTGCCGACGACAGCTCGTCCTCGCTGCTCCTCTACCAACGCATCAGCACCACTAGCTCCCCAGCAACCTACTACCTCCTCCTGTGTCCGCTGGTAGCGCTTGGTAAGCAACAGCGCCATGCGCTAGCTCGCCGGAGCATCCCCGCCGCGCCCGTCACTGTGGCTGGGGCACCTCCCTCCACCGTAGACCGTGTAACCTTGCGCAATAGGTTCGCCTGGGCCTAGGGAAGCTCGTCCGCGCCCTTTTGTGCTTCACCATGGCCTCCACCGGCGTACCGCCGTGGTCCCGCCTCGCCGATCCGCCATGGCCACCGCCGTCGTAGTTAGCACTGGCGAGAGGCCCCCCCTAGTATCTCAATCGGTGCGCCTAGTCAAGTAGGTCTTACCGCGTAGACGTCACCGCTGGCGGACTCGCCGTCGATAAGCCATGGCCATGCGAGCTTGCTCAGCGCCGCCGGCTCTGTTTTGTCTCGCTGATTGGTGGGGTCAACTGACCAGTGGGTCCCGCGCGTCAGCGACTCCATGTTTTAAAGCTAGTTCATTTTGAATGCAGATTTCATATGTTTTGTAATTTTTGTATCTTCAGTTTGTTAGCTTCAAAAATTATGAAATAAATTTGTTAGTGTCCCTTAGGAAGTGTAGTATTTAGGAAAAATATGTTCTTGACATTTACAGTAGAAATTTTTGGAGATTTAAATAGGGATTTGAAATGTGCTTTTGAATGCATTCAAATTTGTTTATTTTATATCTAGAGTTCCTGTGCTCCAAAAATTATGAAAGTTTTGTGGTAAGCTAGTCTTAGCATATATGAACTCTGGTATGAATTTGAGGACCAGTGCATGTGTAGATTTATAGTTATAGATTTTTCTTTTATGAATAGTTAATCCTTGTGTAAATTTTTATAAATTATTTATGGATCCAAAATTCATGAAAATGTTTGGAGGTAATCCTAGTAGTATATGGATGCTAAGAAAAATAGGAAATCTGTTTCTTGACACTTTTAAATAGGGTTTTCCATTTATGCTATTTCAAGCCTTGCTGCCTTATCATTTTTGTATAGGGTGTTCTACTGGGTAAAATGACATGAAATTTTTATAGTAATCCTTTGATAGCATTTGTAAGGCACTGTAAATGTTTGAGAATTTATGAAGTACATCTGATATATGTTTATTATTTAACCTAAATATCTCAGTAAAATAATAAAGGCATTTAAATAAATAGTTTGAGCTTCACCATTGTATTATTTTAAATGTATTTGGTATGCTTAAACTGTTGGTAGATTTTATGTTGTCAAATTTTGAATGATTACATGAAGTAGAAGTATTGTTATTTTGTATTGCATATTGAATAGTTTCCGGATAGATTCTGGATTTTGATGAGTTGCATGTTGAAAATGATGTGTACTATAAAAATGGTTAATAACAAAGTTGTAGAGAATTTGATAAGCTTTCTAGAAAGTCCAGGATCACTATATTTGGATTAGTAGAACTCTAGTTATAAGTGAAACAAGTAGCTACTGTTTTGTGGCATAATCGATGCATTGTGAAAGTAGATGATTAAATAATCGAGAAGAGATATGCACCTACTCAATAAACATGATGCACTTGTTAACATATATGCATTCGTAATACTTATGCCATACTCATGCATCTAGGATCGAAGGAGAATCCGCAAGCCACAGCTCCCGAAGGCGTGGAGCAGAATCCTGAAGAGCTTCCAGAGTGTCCTGACCACCGCCCTACTTCCTTTCTACAAGGCAAGCCCCGGAGCATTATAAGTCTCCCAGTAATTTACAAATGTTTACTTAAGTACTTATGATTGATGCATTAGGTTATAAGAGTTGAATGGAACCACTTGATGCATGTAAATTCCTTGTCCAGATATTAACCCTTTAACCAGTATAGGTCCAGGATCGAATATATGCTTAGCCATGCTTAGACCAGTAGAAGTCGGGTGATGTCCTATCACCTGCGAGATGTAGGTGGATACCGGAGCATGGTTGGCTATATCTGCTATCGTGGAACAGAACCATGGAGGTCTGGGGTGTGGATCTATCCCCGTCTGTGTCGATTAAGGACCGTACCGTTGTTGGCGCTTCTGACAAGATTAAACGCATGCCTCTCACTTAGCTAGCCGGATAACTCATTCTGACCACGAAGCCGAGTAATTCAACTCAGGCTGGGACCCGTTCTGTTGTGGGCTCCTTTCGGGGAACGATCAGACTGAGCCCAAGGGTAGGCTTGGCCTGAGCATCCTGGCAACTAGTGTTCCAGATTGTGCGGCATGGTACAGACCCGCGAAATGTGTACCTGAGTTGTACCAAAGGTGACCTAAGGCTATCGTGGCTGGTAGACCTGGGTTTGTGTTAGGAATAAATTCCCAGCTGGTTGAAATCGATTCGAATCGCTGTCTCTCCCGGATAGTGAGAAACTTGGCTAGTCCCAATATCGTAGTAACTATGTTATGAAACATGATGGTTCGGATTAATATGGAATTACAATACCTACTATGGTTACTATTGTATGCTTCTAAATGATATACCACATGTTTGGCACAGGATAGCTGCTAATCTAGAAATGGATAGTTATAATTAACCTGGTAAAGAATTTGTAACTGTACCATGATTCAATTGCCTTTTACGCAAAATGTTGTCAAGTTACGTCCACTTATACAGCCTTGCATAATCCTTGGAATCGTTTTATTTCTGGTTCATGACGGGTAAGTCTAGCTGAGTACCTTCTCGTACTTAAGGTTTATTTTCCCATTGTTGTAGATGGCACTGTGTATCATGGTTATTGCAAGAGTTGCTTCTATCTCATCGTGGATAAGGAGTAAGCCTTGGGCCGGCTTCTTTATTAATTCCCATCCTTGCTTTTGTGGACCGTGATCCGACTTGGCACTGTATTAAACTATGTTGGAAACTTTATTTTCGAACTTAACTGCTTCCGCTTTATTTATCAAACTCGGTTTGTAATAACTTTTATTTGTACTCTGATGACGAAATGTATCTGTGAACTTTATGTAATATGTGGCATGTATGTTGAATCCTACACGATCTTGGTTGTTGTAAATCATTTATCAAGACCCGTCGTGGTACTCGACGGACTACTGGGTTTATATGGGTTCAAGTATGATAGTGCGACCGCTTGTGGGCTGCCATTGTACTTGTACTCTTATAAATTGGTCGGTTCTACGACAAGGGACTTCTGGCAGGAGTCCTATACTACTTGCATGGATAAGCTCATGAGAGCCAAAGCTACACAGCATAAGCTAAAGAAGCATGTGCGCAGGCACAAAAAGGCAGCAAGTGAGGCTCGATCGGGAACTGATCAAGCTTATGTAGCTTTAGGAAATCTCCACACCCAAATGGAGCAAGTTGATTAGCAGAGAGCTACCGCCCAAGAGGCAAGAGCAGATGATCAAGCCATGCTAGCAGGACTACGGGAGCAGCTGGAGGCCGCCCATGCTAAGGCATTCATAGCTATGTGCCATCGGATCCTAGCAAACAACCATGTAGCTATGGCAGAAGCAGAACAAGACAGGAACCAAGCCTTGAACATGCAGCAAGACCATGTCAAGAGGGACTTGCGCCAGTAGCTTGCATAGACCTAGAACATGGTGGTTGATCTTCAGCATGAGGTGCATTTCCTGAACAACCAACTACACCTGATCCTTAATGAGGAAGAAGAAGATCCAGAGATGTTAGTCGAGGATGACAGTTGGGAGGAAGAAGTAGAGCTAGAGGATGAGGATGATCTTGTCTCCGACCTCGACAATAAGCACACGGAAGATTAGAATCACCTAGTGACTAGTAAAGCGCTAGATGTATCCTTATTATTCATGTAATGGACTTGTAGTTGAAGTTCGGTATTCATGATTTGACTTCCATGTAGGCACTGTGTATGTGGCTTCACTATGGATTGAACTTTAATGAAATTCCAATTTTGTTTTTACTGGTGGATTATGACATGCATGTTAATGTGTTGCGAGCACGATAAGTGATCAAATTAGTGATATCATGTTGCAAGAATGAATTATTATGCCTCTATTTTATTGTATGAATTTAAGATTCTCTCTAGTAATTTTAGTTGGGCATGATTATACAATTATCTGCAATCTCTTGATATCATCCAATAATCACTTAATGCTTTGCAGATGACTCGCACTAGCACTGGAGCCGGCAACAGCCAGGGTGGCAACGATGGTGACTTATCACCACCACCACCATTTGTGAATGAATTCTTTACATAGTTCTTGGGTAATCAGAAAACAATGGAGGAAACACTATGCCTTAATGGGTAGAACATTGCTCATGCCCATCAGCAACAATAGGGGCCTGAGCCAAATCAATACAGCTTTTTCAAGGATTTCCTGGCACCAAGCCTCCTATCTTCAAGGTGGCCGAAGAACCGCTTTAGGCAGATGAATGGCTAAACACAATCAAGCAAAAGGTCCATTTATTGAGGGTTATGGAACATCAGAAGGCTGAATATGCATCCCATCAGCTGCAGGGGCCAGCCGGAATATGGTGGACCCATTTCCTATCATCTCTACCTACCAATTCTTAGGTCACATGGGAGCAATTTAAGTTAGCCTTTAGGGGACATCACATTACCCTAGGGCTAATGCGCATGAAGGCAGCCGAGTTCATGCAACTCACACAAGGGACCAAGACCCGTATAGAGTACATGCATGCATTCAACAATTTGTCCCGCTATGCCCCAAGGTTCATCGATATAGAGGAAAGGAAGATTGAAAGCTTCAAGAGAGGCCTTAGCACTAAGCTAATGAAAACTATGACCAACTCAAGGTGCACCATGTACAATGAGTTCATCGGTGATGCCTTGACTCAACAGAACCAAAACAATCTGCACGCCATGGTGAAGGGCCATAAAAGAGCAGCTAAGGCAGGCGTCTCAGGATCTTCCTAGTCCAGAGCTCCAGTGGTAGCTAGGCCACAATTTCATCCACCCATGCCCAAGTTCAGGCCTCCTCTGCCAAAAGCCCAGGCCAACTGACCTTAGAAGGTGTTTCGTAAGGCATTCACCATTGTCCTACCCAAGGGAAACGGAGGGCAAGGAAGCTTAGTAGGACCCAAGAGCAATCAACCATGCTCCAACTATAATCAGTTGGGTCATTAGGCCAAGGAATGCCCCATCCTAAGAAGAACAACAATCAAAATCAGGGCAATCAGAGATAGGCAAATCCTAAAGCACGTCCTAGATACGTGCATTACACCGCTATTGAAGAAGTTCCTGTGGGAGAAGTTGTCACCGCTGGTATGTTCCTTGTTAACAAACATCCTGCCATTGTTTTATTTGATTCTAGAACTTCTCATTCATTTATGAGCCAAGCATTTGCATCTAAGTATGATCAGAAAGTAATTGAGGTAAATAAGGGTGGTTATAGTATAAGTTTGGCTAGGGCTACTATCTCTACAAATTAGATAGTCAGGGATGTGCTCATCTATATACAAGAGAGGGACTACATGATGGATCTAATAGTATTGCTCGGATTAGCCATAGATGTGATCTTAGGCATGAGTTGGGTGAGTGACCATGGTGTTCTTATTGACACATCCACTCGAACAATTATGTTGGGAGAACCATAGGGCGGTAATGCTTTTCTAGTACCAATTCCCCAAAGTTTTGATCTCCAAAACTTGTCTTGTGCTATCCAAGCCACTACCCTTTGTGATATTCCAGTGGTTTCTGAGTTTCCTGATGTATTTCTAGATGAGTTGCCAGGTTTACCGCCAGATAGGGATGTGGAATTTAAGATTGAGTTAGTGCTAGGTATGGCACCTATCTCAAGAAGACCCTATAGGATGCCACCCAATGAGTTAGCTGAACTTAAAATTCAGTTACAAGAACTGTTGGACAAAGGTCTCATTCAACCTAGTTCATCTCCATGGGGATGTCTAGCTTTATTTGTAAAGAAGAAGGACAAGTCCTTGAGAATGTGTGTGGATTATAGGCCGCTTAATGTTGTGACCATTAAGAATAAGTATCCCTTGCCCTGTATCGATATCTTGTTCGATCAGTTGGCAAAAGCAAAGGTATTCTCCAAGATTGACTTGAGGTCAGGCTATCATCAGATTAAGATCAGGCTAGAGAACATACCTAAAATAGTTTTCTCCACTAGGTATGGCTTGTATGAGTATTTGGTCATGTCTTTTGGACTGATGAATGCTCCTGCCTACTTCATGTATTTGATGAATTTGGTATTCATGCTTGAGCTTAACAAGTTCATGGTTGTGTTTATCAATGATATCTTGATTTACTTGGAAAATGAGGCAGATCATGCAGAGCATCAGAGAATTGTTTTGTCTAGATTGAGGGAACATAAGTTATATGCCAAATTCAGCAAGTGCGAATTCTGGTTGAGCAAAGTGCCTTTCTTGGGTCACATCTTATCTAAGGATGGAATTTTTGTAGACCCATCTAAAGTACAAGAGGTCATGGATTGGAAGGCCTTGACTTCAGTTCATGAAGTTCAGAGTTTTCTAGGGTTAGTCGGTTACTATCGTCGTTTCATTCCTGATTTCTCCAAGATAGCTAAGCCCATGACCAGACTACATCAGAAGGATGAAAAGTTCAGTTGGACAATAGAGTGTGAAACTGCTTTTCACACCCTAAGGACCTTGTTAACTACAACTCCTATTTTAGCAAAACTCGACATTGAAAAGCCTTTCGATGTGTTTTGTGATGCATCGAGTATAGGTTTGGGGTGTGTGCTCATGCAAGAAGGAAGAGTTATTGCCTATGCTTCTCGACAGTTGAGAAAGCATGAAGTCAATTATCATACGCATGATTTAGAGCTTGCAGTAGTTGTTCATGCATTGAAGATATGGAGACATTATTTGTTGGGAAACATATGTCACATATATACTGACCACAAAAGTCTCAAATATATCTTCACTCAACCTGAGCTGCACATGAGGAAGCAAAGATGGTTAGAGTTGATTAAGGATTATAATTTGGAAGTGCACCACCATCTAGGGAAAGTGTGGGGGGTACGACCCCGGATACCCATGGCAGACCACATGGGGTGCTCCCCCAAGGGCAGCCCAGCCCACAAGATGAAGCCTTGCGGGGCATGACGCTACTCGGCATCTCCCGCAAGACACCGAGAAGTTATCCTGAAGATACTATGAGATCTATTAGGATATGTATGATCCCATGATTCTTGTAATCTGTTATTACTTTCTAGTTATCTCCTAAATCTAACTGACTTGTAACCCTACCCCCTGGACTATATAAGGCAGGCAAGGACCCCCTCCAAACTCACGCAATATCATACAATAGCCAATACAATCCAATAGACCATAGGTGTAGGGTATTATGTCATACTGATGGCCTACACCTATCTAACTCATGTGTCTCTGTTGCCTTCTTGTTCTCGATTACATGCATCTCTGCCAATCAATCTACCTTCATGGGATACCCCTCAGAGGACTGCCAATGATATTCTATTGGCAGTTGGTGCTAGGAGGGGTGTGCATGTTGTTTCTATGTCGAACAAGATGGTACATTTTGTAGGCTCTTCGTCCCTCCCATAGCCCAGTCAGATCTTCATGGTCGGATCGATCTCGTGGATCATCAACGTTGATAGAGTCAGAGAGCTCATCGAGCTAGTGTAGATCAATACTGCATCGATTAGCCCAGCACCTGCAATTGCAGATTCGACCTCGGAACCACCTCCGAGGTCGCCTTCATTGACAACTCGCCGCCTATTTCCCCACTACTAGAGGAGGCAAATCAACAATGATGATCTGATCACATCCATCGATCAGGTTGGCCAGAAGCTCGCTGATTGCCTCTTCATCATAGAACTAGCCCTAAGTACTCTGGTTCTGCGCCAACCACCCTTCGATCTAGATCTATTAGAGGCTACTCAGGAAACTCCAGGGGTTATGACCCTACCCTTTGATCTCACCAGTGTCGCCGCCACCTACCAAGATGCCCTAAGGGGCAAATTTGCTGACCAGGTTGGAGATGTCCTTCCTCTTGCCCACTAGATCGCCAACTAGCTCCCGCCGACTGTCAACATGCTACACATCGGCCGATGCCCCGGAGCATCCCTCCAAACCATCTTGGAGGAGAATCCATACTTTGAGTCCTAGGGCTCTATGGAGACTATCGCTGAAACAACCACCGAGCAACCCCCCCTTCCCTCCTTTCTATGGAGGTGCAATCTTCAATGTTAGTGTCGATAGCCCCCCATGGGAAGGGGAAACCGAGGAGGATCGTGCCGCTCGCATCAATAGGAATGTCAACCGTGCATAGTGCAGAGCAAATGAGGCTACCCTTGTGATGGATGAGGCTCAGCTCAACTCACAAGGAAGGTCATGCCAACTCCAACGCAACCTCAATGACGAGTTTGTCTATGTTGATAGCCACAATGTCTACAAGACCCCAAGCACCACCTTGGTCGTGGCTGCCAATGAGCTAGCCCATCTCCTGCAGACACCGAAGGTCGCAAAGGTCACTGCCATGCTTAAAGCAACACATTATCAGGTCAACAAAATCCACTAGGATTAGAGACCTTCATACTCCACAAGTTCGATTCACCGATCAGCCGCGCCAAGATCTGATCACCGCCCAAGTCATTTCACTGACTAGCACCGTGATGATAGGCAACCCCTCTAGCGGGAGCTAGGGGCAACCACATTGAACACCCTTGCCAAGATGACTAGGAGGTCGACCAGGACGTCCGAGCATACCTCAATGATGTATCGATGAGCATCGCTTCGGTCGCCATGAAGAAGTATGCCACCGTCAAGAGTATGAGCAAGAGTTCAGTAACCCAGACTCAACTCTCAAGCCGCTCAACTCTAGCAATGCTATAGATCACAGCATCAACAATCCCAAAGTGTCCTCAACATTCACGAGGGCACTTCGAACACTCTAGTGGTCCTGTGGTTTCAAAATCACTAGGGTCGAGCCCTACGAGGGACGGATGAACCCCACACAGTGGCTACAGGCTTACGCCACTGCTGTGGGCACCACCGGAGGAGATACCAATGTCATGGCAAACTATCCTCCCATCATGCTCATGCCAACCGCAATGAACTGGTTCACAAGTCTTGCCCCGGACAACATCGGATCCTAGGAAGAGCTAAAGAAGGTCTTCACCGACAACTACATGGCTACGTGTACTCAGCCGGGCACCAAGCATGATCTGAACTACATTTATTAGAAGCCATCCAAGCTCCTCCGTAGCTACATCAGACGCTTTTTTGAGATGAGGAATTCTATTCCCTACATCACAGAAGTTGAGGTCAAACCGCCTTCATCTAAGGACTCCATCACCATGACCTCCGCTCCAAGTTCAACCACAAGCTGCCCATGGGGATTGGTGAGATGATTATGATCGCCAATGAGTACATTGATGCCGAAGAAGCCGAAGTCCGCTTCAATGAGGATCCAGGCACTCATCGCCCAACTCACCGCAGCGACGATCGCCCTGATGACCGGTGCCACAGTGACCACCACTATGATGACTTCCCTCACCATCGGGACAGTGGCCATGATCGGCCAGAAGGATCCAAGTCTGGTCAATATCGCCGCCGCTGACTAGACCATATCATCACCGCTATCGATGAACCTCATGCCAAGCACAACTATGATGAGCAATACAAGAAGATCCTCGATGGCTTGTGCCCTCTCCACAAGAATGCCAAGCATAAGATGAAGGACTATCTCAGCTTGGCTAAGGAGTTCTAGGCTAAAAAGCCAGATGACGACAACAATGACAGAGCTAGAGGCCGCTGACCACCTAGGGGCAACAATAGTGCCTTCTAGGATCACGACAAGGTGGTCACCCCCATCTTTGGGGGTCTCGCCTCCGCTGAGAGCAGAAGAGAGCAAAAGCTCACCGCCCGCCGGGTGCTCGCCGTCAATGCGGAAGACGCCGTTGCCCTCCCCAGTTATTGCCCCTAGTCTGAGGTCCCCATCAACTTTAGCAGGGCTGACCAGTGGGTGGACATCCCTTACACAGGGCATTTCCCCCTCATCCTTGATGCAACCATCTAGAAAGTGCTCATCAGAAAAGTGCTCGTTGATGGTGGGAGCGCTCTGAACCTCCTCTTCACTGGAGCCCTAAAGGAGCTAGGCGTTGGGATAGGAGATCTCACACCCTCTGACTCCTCCTTCTGGGGTGTGGTACCTGGCAGGGCATCCAAACCGCTTGGAGAGATCACACTACTAGTATAGTTTGGCACGGCTAGCAACTACCGCATCGAACACATCAACTTCTATGTCACTAACTTCAACACCATCTACCATGCCATACTTGGTTGGCCAGCTCTAGCCAAGTTCATGGTCGTACCACACTATGCTTATCTGGTGCTGAAGATGCCTTCGCCTGTAGGAGTCCTGGCCCTGCTGGCCAACCTCTCCATCACCTATGCTTGTAAGACAGATAGTCTTGCCCTCACCTAAGCCATCGACCTCTCCATCTAGATGGCTAGTGTGGTCACTGATGCCAATATGGTGCCCACCGATGACCTGGAGATCCCATTGCTAGAGCCTCCTCGCGCCTCCGCCAAGTCCAAGGAAACAAAGGAGGTTAGCCTCGGCCTCGATGACCCCTCCAAGTCCATGAAGATTGGGGCTCACCTTGACCCCAAATAGGAAAGCGCGCTCATCTCCTTTTGACATGCCAACACTGACATGTTTGCTTGGAAACCTACAAACATGCTAGGGTTACCACGGGAGAAGATTGAGCACTCCTTGAATGTCTCGCCGACCACCAAACTGATCAAGTAGAAACTCTGACGATTCATGCCAGACAAGAAGGAGGCTATTAGGGTAGAAATAAAACTCCTAGCTGCCAGATTTATAAAAGAAGTGTATCATCCCGAGTGGTTAGCAAACCCTATTCTCATTCAAAAAAAGAATAAAGAATGGAGAATGTGCGTTGATTACACTGATCTTAACAAACACTGCCCTAAAGACCCCTTCGGTCTACCTCAGATAGACGAGGTTGTAGACTCCACCACCGCTGCGAACTGCTCTCCTTCCTCAACTGTTACTCCGGCTATCATCAGATATCCCTGAAGGAAGATGACCAAATCAAGATGTTGTTCATCACGCCTTTCGGTGCGTACTGCTATACCACCATGTCCTTCGGACTCAAGAACACTAGGGCAACCTACCAAAGGGCCATCCAGATGTGTCTCGATCAATAGATAGGCCACAATGTCAAAGCTTACATCAATGATGTGGTTGTCAAGTCCAAGACTATCGATAATCTCACTGCTGACCTCGAAGAAACATTCACCAACCTAAAAAGGTACAGATGGAAGTTGAACCCTTCAAAGTGCATCTTTGGAGTTCCATCTGGCATACTCTTAGGCTACATCATCAGCGCCCATGGCATCGAACCCAACCCCAACAAGGTCTCTACTGTCACCAACATGAAACGTTTGACCTGCGTAAAGGACATACAGAAGCTTACAGGCTACATGGCTACTCTAAGCCGCTTTATATGATGCCTCGGCAAAAAGGGACTACCATTCTTTAAACTCCTCAAAGCCTCTGAGCACTTTTCTTGGTCGAAGGAGGTAGATACAGCTTTCGAGCAGCTCAAGTTGTTTTTAACGAAGCCTCCAATCATGACGGCGCCTCGACAAGATGAAACTCTACTGATCTACATCACCGCCACTTCTCATGTCATTAGCACAACTATCATCGTTGAATGCGAGGAGGCCAGGCATGCCTATAAGGTGCAATGTCCGATCTACTTCATCAGTGAGGTCCTTAACAAGCCCATAACTTGTTATCCTCAAGTTCAGAAACTACTATATGTTATTCTGATCACATCACGCAAGCTCTGCCATTACTTTGAGTATTACAAGATCACCGTGGTCACCAAGTTCCCTCTGGGGACATTCTCCGCAACAAAGAGGCCAATGGCCACATCATCAAGTGGGTTATCGAGCTCGGCACTTACTCCATCAAATTCAGAAGTAGGCCTACCATCAAGTCATAGGCACTCACTAATTTCGTCTCTAAGTGGAGCGAGATCTAAGAGCCCATCACCACTACTTGCCCCGAGCACTGGGTGATGTACTTCGATGGCGCCCTCAACATCAACAGTGTTGGTGCTAGCATTCTATTCATTACGCCAACCAAGGATAAGCTCCGATATGTTCTGTGAATACATTTTTTGGCCTCCAACAATGCCGCTGAATATGAAGCATGTCTCCACAAACTCTGTATAGCTATCGAGCTTGACGTCAAATGCCTCATGGTATACAGAGACTCCACGCTGGTCATCAACTAGCTTAACAAAGACTGGTCCTGCTCTAGTGAGAAGATGAATGCATATTGAGTACCACCACGTGGTATGAGATCAAAATCAACTCGCCGACCACCTAGCTAAGATAGGCTCTTCTCATGCCACGATTCCACCTAGGGTTTTTGTTCAAGACCTCTTTACGTTGTCTATTAAGGAAGAGAAGGAAGTGCAAGAAATTCCCCCCACCGAGCAGCTGGTACTTACAGTACCCTCGCCGGTCACTAATTGGAGGGAACAGTTCATCAAATACCTCACCAGCACCGAAGTACCCGCCGACAAGACTAAAACCGAATGGCTAATCCATTGAAGCAAGCATTATGTGCTGGTGGATGAGAACTTGATGAGGAAAAGTGCCAAGGATGGGATACTATAGAAATGCATCACCCAAGAAGAGGGAGTGAAACTACTTCTCAAAATTCACTCTGGTTCCTGTGGCAATCACGTGGCCTTGAGAAACCTAGTCGGCAAAGCTTTCCGAGCTGGTTTTTACTGGCCCACGGCCATCTCCGATGCAGAAGACCTTGTCTGATGTTTTGAAGGATGTCAATTTTTCACCAAGCAAACACATGCGTTGGCACAAGAACTGCAGACCATCCTAGCTTCCTAGCCTTTGAATGTTGGGGACTGGACATGATCAGGGCTTTCAAGCCAGCACTAGGTGGTTTCCGGTACATGTACATCGCCATCGACAAGTTCTCCAAGTGGATCGAATACAAACCACTTGTTTCGGCTACTGCAAAGAAGGCAGTCGAGCTATTCGAAGATATCATCCATAGATTCGGTCTCCCAAACAACATTATCATTGACCTAGGAACTATATTTATTGGTCATCATTTTTGAGACTTCTATGAAGATCGATGCATCTTCGTCAAATACGTCTTCGTTGCCCATCCTAGAGCCAATGACTAGGTTGAATGGGCGAACGGCATGATCCTTGATGCCCTCAAAAAGAGGTTATATTAGAAAGAAGAAAAGCATCCGGGCAGATGGCTCAAAGAGTTACCAGCTGTGGTCTAGGGACTGCACACTCAAGCTAGTCGCAGCACCAGTGTGTCTCCATATTTCTTGGTCTATGGCTCAGAAGCCATACTACTAGCGGACATTGCCTTCCGAGCACCTAGGGTGGAACATTATGATGAAGAGCAAACCATAGCTGTTCGGACAGAGGACGTCAATAGGGCTGAGGAAGAATGCCTGATCACTTATATCTGCATAGCCAAATACCTAGAAGGCTTGCGAAGATACTACAACCGCAACATCAAAGGTCGTTCATTTGCTATCGGTGACCTCGTTCTCCATAGAAAATAGAAGCTCTCCTATCCATGGGAAGGGCCCTACATGGTCAAAGAGGTTACCCGACCAGGGTCTTACCGGCTATGCAACTTGGACGGACTCAATGTCCCCAATTCATGGCACATCGAGCACCTTATACGTTTCTATCCTTGAAACGCTCCAGATATGTATTCTCCACTCCTTAATGAATGTAGTTTTGGTCGCCATAATTTTTCTCCATTATGTCCAGATTATGGTTTAATCTCCATCGAAGGGTTGCACAAGCTCTCCTATCCATGGGAAGGGCCCTACATGGTCTTTGCGGTGTCTAGCTCTAAGCTACTACTTAACAAACTCCCACACGTGATCTCCATAAATGCTCCGCCATGTTTCTCCATATCTCCAAGATATTTCACCAACCATCGAGCAGCACATGTTCTGTTCTGTGCTACGGGCTCCACACTCTGCGTTATGGATGGTTGGCTATGGTTCCTTGGTCATGCCTGTTCCTCCTACATGTGCATGGGCTCCGCGTTCAATGTTATGGACTATGGGCTAGTCAAGGCCAAGAGTCCAGTAAAGAACCAACTGCTCGGACGCTACTTATACTACATATATCTCCAAGATTTTTTCCCAACTACCGAGCAGCACATTCCGCTCTATGTTCTTTGGAGAGGACCCAATCTCCGATCTCTCCCTACACATGCTATGGGCTCCATGCTTTGTGTTATGGGTGGTCGGCTATAGTTCCTTGGTCATGCCTATTCCTCCTACACGTGCACGGGCTCTGGGCTCGACGTTATGGACTATGGGCTAGCCAAGGCCAAGAGTTTAGTAATGAACTAACTGCTCAGACGCTACTTATACTATGTATAATTGTGTTAGGGTTAACACTACAATGATTTTTCACTAAAATACTGGCAATTTGCATAAACATGCACATGTCACTTTATAACATTTATACATATACATAAATGTCTATTTGTGCACTTACGCATTTTAACTACCCTCTCCAGTTATTACAGAATTTTCTTTGAGCAAATCATGGGGCTTCGCCATTGCCGTCCATCTCACCGAACAGGTCGACATCACCACCCTGTTTCTTCATCACGTCTTCCACCTCATCTTCCAGATGCTGATGCTCCATCGCCTCTATCCCTCTAGTGAATCCAGCCCCTATCGCTTGAAGGTCAATGGCTAGGTAGTGGGACCAGACCACCACTAGGGCATGTGTAAAGACAGTGATGGTGGCATCGCGGTTGAAGCTCTTGAAGCTCTCCCATGCCGCCTTGCACCTGTCGATGATGGTTTTGGATGCGGTGGCCTGCCGTCGAGCTGAGGAGCCACCTCTAGGTAGCACCGGCTTGACTCTAGCAACTATGGCATCAAGCTTGCTCCTCTAGGTCCTGGCCTCCTACTCAAGCACATCGAACTATGCCTTGGTCCTCTGACAATAGTCTACAGGCGTCACAAGGATCCATCAAACAAAAGAAATTACTCCAACTGTAACTCCGACCACAAAGTACTCACCTTTTAGCTCCTCGACCAGCTTCTCCACTTGCCCAACCACTTTCTTCTCCTCCTCCTAGAGTTGCCCAATGGTTTGGTGTAGCTGGCTGAGCTCCACAGCTTGCTCGACAATCACAATAGTCGTCAGCAACTATATGAGTGTTCAACAATGCAAAGCAAAATCGCTGATATGCCATACCTTTTCTCTGCTCGGAGATGTTTCTAAGCTACTTGGACTTTCGCTCCAGCTGCTCGAACACTCGTTAGCCACTCGAAGACAGTGGCTAGCTACTCGGACTTGCCCCACAACTGCTCGGACACGGTCGCCAACTGCTCGGACAGAGCCCCCTTTTGGTATTCCAAATCCCGTGCTTGAGACTCGGTAAGGTCCCGCTCGCGCTAGGCCCTCTAGACATTTTTCTCCATGAGCTTCATCACCTCCTTCAGTTTTGTGTTTTCTTCAGCAAGGGGATCCATCCTCTTGATGAGCCGGCATCATTGTTCGGCAGTCCGAGCTATCCCCAACAAAAGCACCAGGGCTATGAAGAACTCCAATCTCCAATGTTAAAGATGAACATTGATGACACAATGCTAACCTTGATCTGCTTCATCGTCATCAATAGGGTAGACTTCAGCCTCTTGAGATCCCTGGTGGTGTCCTCCTCCTCAACGACCACCACTTCATCGCCTCGCTTGTGGAGGATTTAGATAGCTTGGGGTTGTGGTTCCTCATGTTGGATCTCTTCCACTTCGTCCTCCTCCTCTGTAGCTAGCGGCACCACCAGGGGGCTCGGTGGCCAGACAGTATGTCCGACCATGCCCTCCGACGCTTGAGGTAGCGACATCTGCTCCTCAGACACCACCGACTTATTCGCTGTAGACTCTAGTGCAGTGTCGGCAACTCTAGCATCTGCCTCCGAAGACCTAGCAGCCACCGCCATTGCCCCGGGCACCGCCACTAACCCATCTGCCATCAGCGCCAATTGTTCGCTGCCCCCAAGTCCACCAGTAGGGGCGCTTGACTCCTCCATAGGCTACCGAGCACTTAGGGACTCTGGGACAGGATCTGCCGGTGTTGCCTCCATGCCGAGACCAACACCTGGCTGCTCATCGGTTTGGGTGGACGGATTTAATTCCTCCGTACGCCTCGCTCTGCATCAAATTAGCTCGTCAATCGCCGAAAGAGACAAGGATACGGCAGCAAAATAACAAAAAGGCAAGGATTCTTATGTGTCGACCTGCGGGTAAACTTTTCTGAACCGGCGCTGCCTACCTGAGCCCCTAGGTGTAGCCCTAGGGTCAACTCCCGTGCCCTAAGGTGGAGGTCTTGCGGTCTCCACCATCGGCCTCTCCTCCGCCTGCTGTTCTAGGACTCCCCTCACCTACTGCTCGAGGACTCCCTTCGCCTACTGCTTGGGGACTCCCTCCCCTCCCTTCAATTGCTCCTCCGTGCTTGTGCTATGTGGTGGCGCTTCAGTGCTTAGACGAGGAGCTACTGGAGCCCCATCATCGTCCGACCACTTGGACATCACCACACTTCATTCATTAAGGAGTGGTCTAGTCACCGCCAAGCGAGATGTCACCCGGTTTGTTGGGGGCAGCACCCGCCGTCTTCCTCTTCTTCTGGGCCTGCTCATCTAACACTGCCCTATTCCTGTGAACTTTCTCTGACACCGGGGGAGGACTCTCTGTTCGACTACCATCACACCTCCAGACTTCGATGAGGCGCTGATGGCTCCCACCTCAGGCTAAGCTAGTGGGCGGGCGTCTACTGCCTATGGCCAATCACCCCTTGGCATGGCCAAGAAGTACACCGCTCGGTCCTATGAATGGATCTTTCCACAAGTGAATTAGCACACTAATTAGGAACACACAGTTGAGATGTTTACCTGAGGCGGGTTTGTGCAATTAAAGAGCCACAACTGCCCTGACACGCTGAATGTGGCAAACGAAGTGAATAGCTTTGCACCCCACTTTGGCACATCATCCCTCGATAGCATCTCTATCCTCTTTCGGGTGCCGTCGGTGTCGCCCTTGAAGTCATAGCCCACGTGGGCCCTCTCCTTGTAGGGCTGGACGCGGCACACTAAGAAGCTCACCACTACTAATCCACTGTTGGTCTTCATGCCCTTTATTAGGCCAAGGAGCTCCCTCACTTGGTCCATATCAGCACTGCTTGGCCTCTTCGACTAGCTTTTCTAGCTCTCTAGGATGTGGTCGGCATCGCAGTGAATGGCAGGATGGCTCTGCTTCATGTAGAACCACCTAGTGTTCCACCCCTTCAGTGACATGTTCCATGGCATAGTGAGGTACTCGCTCGCCATTCCATCACACAGTTGAAGATACATGCCACCGACCACCTTGGAACCACCTCCACCCTTCTTCTTCAGCCAGATCAGGTGACGGAAGAGGTGGAAGTGGGGAAGGAATCCCGAGATACGCCTCACAGAAATGAATGAAAATCAAAATGTGCAAGATGGTGTTTGGGTGGAGGTTGCATAGACTAACTCTCTAGAACTCCAATAGATCCCTTAAGAAAGGATGAACATGAGATCCTAACCTACGCCAAAAGTAATCTTCAAATACTACTAGCTTCGACTAGTATGAGGCATTGGGTAGGGCTCACCGTTGGCCGGTCGCCATCTAGTGGTGAATGTGGTCAGGAAGAACGCCCACCTCCACCATCCTATTGAGCTCTGCCTCCCCCATGCATGACGGCACCCACTCTTCATCACAGGCTAACTCCGGCGCTCACCTTCTTCGGTTACCAGCTCCCTTTTTTGGCTCCATCTCTCAGATCTGGTTTGGGATTGGTGGCGAAAATGTGTGCGACTAAAAATCTGGAAGCGCGAGGGCTAAGGAGGAAGATGAAATGGCAAAGTGGCAAAGGTGGGAGCATAGGGTGCGGTGGAACAGTTATAAAAGCACTCCCCCTAGCTTTCGCATTCAAGGGTTTTTGGGAAACCGCTCCACGGTTTGCACCTCTCCAAATTCTCCGTAACAGCATGGTGGGCCGTTACTTGGGCTTTCACGTAACTATAGCCCGTATCACCCATTTATCACCGCAATTCATTACTGCTCACCGAATATTCGCTGACTTCTCTGCCATCTGTTATGGCTTAGTAATTACTACTATATAGCCATTACTCTGGTTTTTTCTCAATGATTTGTTTTCTCCAAGATTTCCACTTATGGCTCGGGGACTACGTCAGCAATACGACTTGGTTCCTCACTGCACTGGGAGCTTTTGTTTTGTTGACTACTATTTCTAACCCTGGCACCACATGACTATGTCACCTACTTTTAGGCTCAGGGACTAAGTGGGCACACTTCACCTTGCGGTGAATATGCTTTTCTCATTTTGGGGCTATGCCCAGGGACTAGCTGCCTACTCGGCTGGTCTTCTACTTTTCTTCTACTTTGGACCCTAGCACCACATGACTACATCACCTGTTGTCAGGCTCAGGGACTAAGTGGGTAGACTTCACCTTGCAATGAGTGTGTTTGCTTTAATCTAGAAGACTTCATGCCTCTTGAAACTGAATAAGACTATCTCCCTTTCTCATGGTTGGACTCTAAGTGGGAACACTTGGTCCACTATGAGGAAATTTTCCATTCTGAACTTGAGCTCCTTACACCCTTATAGCAAGCCATACTTGGGTTACACTGCTTGGCGATGGTTCACACTGCTCAGTGACAGTTCACGCTGCTCAGTGATGGTTCATGCTACTAACGATAGCTCACAACTACTCAGCAACTCATCACGATGGTCGGACCATGAGTTTGACTACTCAGATTTGTCCGCACCTACTTGGACAAGCTCAAGACATGCGTTGCACAACGGATATAAGGCACTCAGGGGACTAGCTGTGGGGGGTATGACCCTAGATACCCATGGCAGACCACATGGGCTAGTGCCCCTAGGGGTGGCCTAGCCCACAAGATTAAGCCTTGCGGGGCATGACGCTGCTCAGCAGTCTCCCGCAAGACACCGGGAAGATATCCTGAAGATACTACTGAGATCTGTTAGGATACGTATGATCCCATGATTCTTGTAATCTATTATTACTTTCTGATTATCTCCTTAGATCTAACCTGACTTGTAACCCTACCTCTCGGACTATATAAGGCGGGCAGGGACCCCCTCCAAACTCACACAATATCATACGATAGCCAATACAATCCAACAGACCATAGGAGTAGGGTATTATGTCATACTGATGGTCCTGAACCTGTCTAACTCGTGTGTCTCTATTGCCTTCTTGTTCTTCGATTACACACATCTCTGCTGATCAATCTATCCTTTGTGGGATACCCTTCAGAGGACTATCGACATGATATTCTATCGATAGAAAGCTAATGTTGTAGTAGATGCACTTAGTCAGAAATCTCATTGCAACACTTTCAAAGCCTTCTTGGAAGATGGATTTAATTTATTACATCCTATTGTGCTACACAATACACTAGTCAGTTGCTCACTTGAGAACAAAATCACTAGAACCACAAAAGATAGATGTAGGTGTATTTCACATCAAGAGAAAGATGAAAGAACAAGACACCAGGCATTTTAGGTTGGATGAAAGAGGTGTATTATGGTTTGAGGACCGACTTGTAGTACTGAAAGATCATGAGCTTAGAAATTAAATCTTAGATGAAGCTCATTCATCCAAGTTGTCTATCTACCCTAGGTAGTAGCAAAATGTATCAAGATTTGAAAACCCATTTTTGGTGGACCAAGATGAAGAAGGAAATCAGCTGCCTATGTCGCTAGGTGTGATAATTGCAATAGACTAAAGGCCGTTCAATTGAAATCTGCTGGATTACTTTCAGCCGTTGCCTATTCTAGGCTGGAAATGGGAGGAAACAAGTATGGACTTTATTACAGGCCTTCTGATGACACAGCAAGGTCATGATTCCATATGGGTCATTATAGATCGCCTCACCAAGTCAGCACATTTTGTACCAGTTAACACAAGGTATCTAGTTGGGAAGTACGCTGAGCTATACACTTCTCAGATTGAGAGACTACACAGAGTACCTAGGACCATAATGCTCAAATCAAGGACCACAGTTTATAGCTCATTTTCTAGGGAGCACTTGCACCAAGCTTTGGGGACTAAACTAATCAGAAATTTAGCATACCACCCACAAACTTCTGGATAGACCGAGCGAGTAAATCAGGTCTTAGAAGATATGTTGAGAGCCTATGTTATATCTTCCAAGGTTCATGGGAGAAATGGCTACCTTGAGCTGAGTTCTCCTACAACAACAGTTATCAAGCGAGCATCAAGATGGCTCCTTTTGAAGCCTTATACGGTCAGAAATATAGAACTCCTTTGAATTGGATTGAGCCCAGCGAAAGAAGATACTTTGGCATTGACTTTGTCACCAAAGTTGAAAAGAAGGTACGCATTATCCAATAGCATATGAAAGCAGCTCAGTTAAGACAAAAGAGTTATGCTGATAAAAGAAGAAGACCACTAATTTTTGAAGTGGGAGAATATGTATACTTAAAAGTGTCACCCATGAAAGGAGTGTAGAGATTTGGAGTAAAAAGGAAGCTTACGCCTAGATATGTAGGGCCATACAAGATAATTGAACGGAAAGGAAATGTCGCTTACAAGTTACAACTTCCTCCTGAGATGAGTGCGATATTCAATGTCTTCCATGTTTCTTAGTTGAAAAGATATTTGCGCATACTTGAGGAAGCCATTGCACCCACCAACATTAAGCTCCAATTGGATTTGACTTATGAGGAGAAACCAATCTGTGTGCTAGAGATGGAAAGAGTAACATGGAGCAAGGTCATTAAGTTCTACAAGGTGGTGTGGAATAACCACAGTGAACAAGATGCCATGTGGGAATGGGAGGATTACTTACGTGAGGTTTATCCTGCCTTTTACAAAGAATGGTAGGTCTTGCAAATTTTGGGACAAGATTTCTATAAGGGGGAGGGGCTATAGCACCCTTATGTTAAGCATTGCATTTGACATCTACATTTCATGAGCACAAGCATCATCCAAGCATTCTTGAACAAGAGCATATGAAATTTCATCTCATTCTTATGCATTATCACATGAAATGTTGATTTATATATATGTGTTTATGCTTGCAATTATGTATGACCAATGTATGAAATGGTAGTGAGGTCATCAAAACACCTTAGACATGTCTAGGATGGTAAATGGAACAATGTTTGTATTCATGACCTAGGCCAATTTTGCTTCTAAGTGTTGGTTTCATTTGAAATGTCATTTTCATGATGCTAATTTGACTAAAGTTGAACAGTAGCTTAGAGTGTTTGCATGGCTATGTGACCTAAATGAAAGTTGTAGTACTTGACTAGAGTAACAACTTTTATTTTTGGTTTAAGGTCTAATTCAGTGCATAGCATGCTCAAAAATAGCTCACAAGTATCAACAAAATGTTGTTTTGTGGCTTAGGAAATTTTCTGTGGAAATGATTTTTAGTTTCAAAGTACCTCACTTTGGAGCAGTGTAGTTTGCTAACTAGTGAGAATTAGATGATGCTTCCTAAAGCAAAGTTGTAGATGGCATGTAGCTCTACAATTTTCATTAATGGAGTTTTTGTATTGGATGAACGAATTAGGAATAATAGCATCATTAAGTTGCACTATCAGTCAATGATCATGACATCTAAACCCGCGTCCGCACGTGGCGTCATGGCTGACCAGCAATAGGCCATAGCCGCCATGTGCTGGTTAGGCATGAGCACACACATAAATGCTACGCACATGCCACTTCCTCCACTTTCCAACTCTCACTCCCTCCTCGCTTTGCCTCTCCACAGCACCATGCCGAGCTCGCTACATTACCATCGCAGCTCCGTCGCAGCCACTTGTCATCGACGTAGCTCCACCACTTGATTCATCTTGGCCATAGCTACTATGCCATAGCCTCCACCTCCTCAAGCCACCAGCACCACCTACTGACTACAAGTAGAGCAGCATTTTGCCTCGTCGTAGTGTGGCAGAACCTCCTAAATTATAGGGCCCACATGCACCTGTCACTGTCCAATGACCTCTGACGACTATGCATATGTTCCCGATAACTTAAGAAGAATGTCGGGTGTCCCCAAGGAACCCCGAATCATCCACGATTTTCCGAGCAGGATCCCATTATAGAGTCATTGCAGTATTACAACAGCTTATTCATTAATATACATCAGAGAAAAATAGCGGAAGTCTTATAATAACTTAATTTACAAAATAGTTGTTTCACAAACTAAGTACGATTATTATTACAAACCATAGTAGTGGGTGGCATAATTAACATAAACATAACACACAAAGAAAGTGCTCTACCCAAGGGCCACACATTTACTTATCATCATCGACCTGAACAATAGTCATGCAGCACGGTCCAAGACAGACCTTCCCATGAGGCTCACCTGCAACAAGGGTTAACAAACCCTGAGTACAAAAGTACTCAACAAGACTTAACTGAAATATAAACGGAGTATACTTAAGAATGCAGGCTCAGGGATTCAAGGTAGGGCTGTAGCAAGAAACAAGGTTCTTTTGCGTAAAAGTTCTTTAAAAAGATTCTGTCTCTCAACAATTAATTCTTCATAAAGACCATATATGAATCTACCATGATCCGTAATGAGATCATGAAATTCATATCAAAATTCTTTCTCAAATCTTCCTCAAGTTTCATTTATTAACTACGATGATGAACAGTGAGTTAAGTCTCCATAACCAAGGAGCAACGACGATTCGAACCGATTATAACACAGCTAGGGATTCCCAACCACACGACATATTCAGGTCCCCGACCTCCATATACCAACCTACCCTCAGATCCTCTAAAACAAGAATGGGTCCACGCCACCCGAGAATATAGTACTCCACCATTCCAGCCCATGGCCACGTGGGTACACGCTACTCTCACCATCTCTCCACTCCCAGTGCATGAGTAGCCAATCTCATAATAGAATAGCCAAGTTAAGGCTTACCAGAGTATGTGATCGGTACTACAAAGTCACACCTCATGCAATTCAACAACGGACGTGCCTTAATCGACACAGGCGGAAAGAACCCGCTCATAAGACCTCCATGTCTTGTGGCTCCCATACATCGAGTCCGCCTAGTCTAGATTTATTACTCCACATGCTCATATCTCATGATCATGTAAATAACAAGTCGTATCCAAGAAACCATTTATATCTCGTAGGTGACCGGTGATCACCCGACTTGTACCGTTCTAAGCATGGCTAAGCATAAATAAGTATTCTCGAATTGAAACAGGTATCAAGGTTGATATTGAAAAACAAGGTTAGTAATGCACCAATTAGGTTTTCACTCAACTCCTAACCACTTAATGCAGTATTGAAAAGAGAAAGCGATAAAAACTTGTAAAATACAAGGTAGGTTTAAATGCATCCGGGGCTTACCTTGGTTGTCGGAAAGGTCAGGTTCCGAAGATGTTCCACAATTATCAAACCCGACCTCAACAGATGGATTAACCTCCTCCACAACCCGATTCACTGCCACATTCTCGTTTTTGTTCACTACACATAGTAACAATGCCATGTTTAATATGATGTGCGATATGAAACATGATGCTTGACAATGGATACAAAAATTAATAGCTTGAATACAACTTTCCTTCGCGGTACAGTTGCAAACCAACAATTACTAAACATTTCCAAAAACCCAAACACTTACTTTAAGTAACAAGAATTATTTTATACTAATGACCCAAGGTCATCACTCAATCCAAAATTCAAACAAAACCTAAATTATTAAGGTTTACTATTTGCTTTTATGAATTAATTATTTAATTAAAAGATATGAAATAAATCAACTTTCTCCAAATGAGCTCAAAATTTTTATGAAGACTTATTCGATGATAACTAAGTGGCAAAACAATTTTCATAATTTTTTGGATAAATAATAAAGCCTAGAAAAATCATGGAAGCTCATTTATTAATTAATTAGAGAAATTTTTATCACATTCACATTTTACTAAAAATGAACATTTAATATTTTTCCTAAATATTTTACATCACAAAGAGGTCACACAAAAATTTTCATAATTTTTGGAGCTCTAAATAATTCTACACAAAAAATAACAAATCATAGTACTATTCATTCAATTCTACAAAATAGAAAAATCCATTTTCAAACACAGAGTCGCTGACAATGGGGTCCCACATGTCAGTGTCTTCCTCCCGCGTTCAACAACAATGACTGCGGTTTGACCGCCGATGAGGTCTCCGACCATGGTGATGGTACCAACACACTCCCCACATCTCAACGCATCGATTGAGGGTACTAGCTAGATTAATTGTAGCGGGGTTCGAGCTCAACGCTGGCCATGGTGGCCATGACGGCGCAGCTACGCTACGCTGTCGAAATAAGGCTGGTAGCAGTTAATTGTAAGGTCTAGGAAGCACCAGGAGCTCACCCCGAACGCGTTGGAGTCGATGACCGAGCCGGAGGAGCAACAGAAAGGCGGGTCGGCGAGCAGACACGGCGGAGCAGGCTGTCGTTGACGGTGATGTTCTGGTGGCTACGGTGGACAAAATGATCAAGCAATGAGGCACAAAGCACCATGGCAACATGGAGAAAATGGAACAACACTTTGTAAGGACAGAGGCTCACCACAGAGCTCTAGCCACGGTGAAGCGGGATCACCAGTGACGCTGCCAGCCACGAGGAAGAAAGGCACCGAGCGATGTTTCCCGACGAAGTCAAGCTACAAGGGTGTTTTAGCTGGGTGTGCAAGGAGCAAGCGGAGCTATGACAGGCTTTGCTATGACTGGAACGGTGCTACTGCGATGGCACGAGCTCGACGGAGCTATGGCGGCATCGTCGGGAAAAATAGAGGAGAGGAAAAGAGAAGAACGGCGACGGCACAAGCTTTGTAGAGCGGCCAGGAAGCGAGGAGATGACACACAACAGCTTGCTCATGCCAACGCGAAGCCAAAGAAGGCCATGGGCACGCCTAGAACGCTAAAGAAGGTCGTCGGCGGTGATAGCTGCCCGCTGGTACTGTTCCAACTAATTACCGAATTGCCACTCGTCTAATTTCTTCAAATTACTCCCAAATTTGTATAGTAACTCAAAAATCTCCAAAAATAAAAGTTGTTCCAAATTCAAAGTTCTACAACTTTTCTTTAATAACCATACCCAAATTATGTCTACATTTTGAAATGCAAGTTTAAAATAAAAAAGGGGACACTTTAAGTACATTTCGCCTTTTCAAATTACTTTAAATTTTATATAACAACTTTGAAAACTCCAAAAACCAACTTTGTACATCTTGACAAACTCTACACTTTTGCTTTTAGACTGAACCCCAAAATGTGCTTAGATTTTGAATTAGGTTTTCAGGGTAGAATTTAAATACTGAAAATTAGGGTTTTCGGAAATTCAATTCAATACAAAGATTTTGAACTTGATTCAAACCATACAAGTCAACACATATAACATAAATATAAACTTGTTTTAATGTATGCATATCAAAATTTTTACTAACACTAAAATGAGGTGCAACACATATGATGGCATGGCAGGTTTTAGTATTTAAACACCCGAGGTGTTACAATCCTTCCCCCTAAAAGAAATCTTGTCCCGAGATTTAAAGTCCGAGGGTAAGTAATGGAAAAGGAAATGTGTCGAGCAAACACATTCAAACCCTGTCCATAAAACAGCTAGGGTCTCTTTACAAAACACGATTTGTAACGATAGAGCACAACTAACATGATTCTATATTGACGCAAGAAACTCTAGAAACCTTTCTAATAAGTAATCTTCGGATTCCCAAGTAGCTTCTTCTTCGGAATGTTGATTCCATTGTATCTTGTAGAATTTGATTGTTCTCCTTCATGTGACACAGTCTTTCTGATCTAGAACTCAGATAGGATATTCAGAATAGGTCAAATCAGGTTCAAGTTCAACTCCTTCAACCTCAACATTCTACTTAGGCACTCGAAGACACTTCTTTAATTGTGAAACATGGAACACATCATGCACAGCTAAGAGATGTTCTGGTAACTTCAAGTGATATGCCACCTTTCCATACCTTTCCAATATTTGAAATGGTCCAATATAACGAGGTGCCAACTTGCCTTTAACACCAAAATGGGTAACTCCCTTCATTGATGATACCTTCAGATATACAAAATCTCCCTTGTTAAACACCAATGGTCTACGTCGTCTATCTGCATAACTCTTTTATCAGGATTGAGCTACCTTCAAATTACTTTGTATCTGCCTAACCTTTTCTTCTATTTCTTTCACAAGGTCAACTCCAAAAAACCATCTTTCCCCAGGTTCAGACCAATTTAGTGATGTTCTACATCTACGACCATAAAGTGCTTCAAACGGAGCCATTCTAATGCTCTCTTGATAACTATTGTTGTATGAGAATTCAGCCAAAGGCAAACATTCATCCCACTTATTGGAATAGTTAAGGACACAACACCTTAACAAATCTTCAAATACTTGATTTACTCTTTTAGTCTGACCATCAGTCTATGGATGATAAGTTGTACTATACAGAAGTTTGGTATCCAATGAAGCATGCAATTGTTTCCAAAAGTTGGAGACAAACTGTGTACCTCTATCCGACACAATGGTCTTTGGTATACCGTGTAAGCTCATGATTCTTGCTAAATACATCTTGGCATATTAGATAGTAGGATATATACTCTTGACTGGAAGAAAATGTGCTGACTTAGTTAATCGATCTACAATAACCCATATTGAGTCAAAACCTTTAGATGTCTTGGGTAGACCGACGATAAAATCCAAACTAATATTCTCCCACTTCCAAGCTAGAATAGGCAATGGCTGTAGCTCTCCAGCGGACCTCAAATGTATAGCTTTTACTCTTTGACAAGTATCACACTTGGCTATATATCAAGCAATCTCTATCTTCATTTTAGTCCACCAGAATCTCTGTTTCAAGTCATGGTACATTTTATTACTTCCCAGATGAATAGAGAACCTGGTGGTATGTGCCTCTTCAAGAATTGACTATCGCAACTCAGGAACCTTTGGTACCACAAGGCGATCCTTGAACCATAACACACCTACATCATCTATCCCGAAGCACATTGCTTTTCCCTTCCTAACTCTTTCTTTGATATGGGCTATACCCTTGTTTTCTTTCTGAGCGACAATAATTTGATCTCGAATAGTTGATTCAACAATTATATTGGTCAAACTTCTCTATCTCTTAACATAAAGTCAGATCCATTGTTTTTACTGTCAGACAATTGCAATGACTCTTACAACTGAGGGCATCTGCAACCACATTTGCCTTACCAGGATGGTAATGCACCTCCAAGTCATAATCTTTAATCAATTCTAACCATCTTCTTTGCCGCCTATTCAATTCTGATTGAGTAAAGATATACTTTAAACTCTTATGATCTATATATATATGGCATGTATTACCAAGCAGGTAATGCCACCAAATCTTCAAAGCATGGACAACTGCTGCTAACTCCAGATCATGAGTTGGATAATGTTCTTCATGTTGCTTAAGTTGTCTGGAAGCATAGGCAATGACTCGGCCTTCTTGCATTAGTACATATCCAATACCAATTCCAGTCAAATGGCTTCTTGATATTTGGCTGTGCTAACACTAGTGCAGTGGTTCATAATCTCTTCAAAGTTTGGAAAGCTTCTTCACAATCAGATGACCAGACAAACTTGGCTTGGTTCTTCAACAACCTAGTGATGGACTTGGATATTCTAGAGAAATCTAGTATGAAACGACGGTAATAACCCGCCATTCCCAAAAAACTCTGAACCTGATCAACAGTGGTTGGTGGTTTCCAATCTAGTACATCCTTAACTTTGCTTGGATCCACAACAACTCCTTCAGCTGACAACACATGTCCTAAAATGTACTTCCTTTAGCCAAAAGTCACACTGATGTTCTCTTAGGCGGGTCAGAACAATTCTAAGATGTTCCACATGTTCTTTCTTGTTCTTGGAATATACTAAGATGTCATCAATAAACACCACTACAAACTTATCTAGCTCAGGCATTAATACTGAATTCATTAGATACATGAAATGAGCGGGGGCATTCGTCAAACCAAAAGACATTACCAGGTATTCATATAATCCATATCTGGTGGTAAATGCCATTTTGGGAATATCTTCAGGCTTAATTTTGATTTGATGGTAACCTGACCTCAAATCAATCTTGGAGAAAACTTTGGCTCCAGCTAGTTGATCAAAAAGTAGATCTATCTGAGGTAAGGGATACTTATTCTTAATGGTTATTTCATTCAATGGACGATAGTCAACACACAATCTCGGGTCTCATCTTTCTTCTTCACAAAAATTGTAGGACATCCCCAAGGTGATGAACTAGGTTGGATAAACCCTTTATTAATTAACTCTTGCAACTGAGTCTTTAATTCAGCTAATTCCTTGGGAGGCATCCTATAAGCTCTCCTAGAGATCAGAGCTATTCCAGGTTTTAGATCTATGTTGAACTGAACATCCCTATCAGGTGGTAGACCGGGTAAATCTTCAGGAAAAACATCTAGAAATTCACAAACTACCGGGATATCTCTAATCTCCTTGATGAAAGTTACATAAACTTTTTCCACTAATCTCCTTAAGGTTGGAAGTTGGATAAGAAGCTAAGATTTACTATCTGGCAAACTCAACCTTATTGTCCTATTCAGAGTATCTACAACAGCCTTATGCTGATACATCCAATTCATTCCCAAGATCACATCTATATCCTAATCCTTTAGAATAATCATGGTAGTGGGAAAAATATGCCCACCCAGGTTTATGGGTACCTAATACACCATTTTCTTAGTACACAAACGCCCCCCGGGCGACTGTATATAAAAACTCTCCTTGGTTACCCCAACTGGAATTTCATGCTTTATGACAAAGGTTCTATTGATGAATGTATGAGATGCACTAGAATAAAAAAGCATAACTGCAGGATGATCGGCAATAGGAAACATACCTAGCATCACGGGTTCCCCTTCTGGAATCTCTCTAGCTTGAATATAGAAAACCCAGCCTGTCTTCTTTTCATCTTTGCCCTTCTGAGCATTTTGGTGGTTGTCCTTGTTCTGAGCTTGACCCTATTGTTGATTTCTAGGAGCCTTCTAGAAATTTGGATTATACTACTTAGGATATGGACATTCCCTTGAGAAATGACCGGACTTCCCACAATTGAAACATGGGTAATTGTGGCCTTGGGGTGCTGGAGCATGAACACTAGGAACATTTGACTGTTGGGAGTTTGGATAAGTTATAGCAGGATGGACATTTGGTTGTTGACTGGCTTGGAACTATGATGGGCGATAAGGAGGGCGATAGTGATTCACTAGATGATAGATTATCTTCTGCCTCTTTTGATTCCCACCAAAAGATCTAGATGGCACACTCTTTTTCTTTTTAATCTCCTTATGCTGCGGATATTTCTCCTCGAATGTAATAGCAATGTTGATTGCCTCATGATATGTGACATTGATGCAGGTAGTCATCATGGTCTGAAGTTTGGTGCTAAGACCATGCATGAACCACTTCTTCTTGGCATCCGTGTTAACATGCTCATGTGCATACTGTGAAAGGTGATTGAATTTGCCCACATACTGCATGACTGTCTGATCGCCTTGCTTTAAAGCAAGAAACTCATCAAGCTTCATGGCCATAACTCCTTTAGGAATATAATGGGCATGGAAAGTAGTGTGGAACTCAGCCCAAGTTAACTAAACACCTGCTGGTTGCATAGCCATAAGGTTTGCCCACCAAGCACTTGCTACACCTCTGAGCTATTGGGCAGCAAACATAGGCTTCTAGAACTCAGTGCATGGAATGAGATCAAACTTTTGCTCCATGGTATGAAGCCAATCATCAGCTTCAAGTGGTTCATTAGCCTTGGTAAATACTGGTGGTCGTGTATCCGTGAAGTCAACATATGTAGCTTCTTGCCTATGATGATTACGACCACGGTTCCCTTGCATCATATTTTGATTGCTTTGAGCTAACTCCCGAAGCAATCAAGCATTCTCCACAGTCACATTGACCAGTGCTGCAATAGCATCAGCCAAATTTGGTGGAACTGGTGGTGGATTAGGAATATCATCCTCATCTTGCAAAGAACCAGGAACATTCAAACCCTGAGTACGACGCATCTGTTCATAATAAACCAAACTTTATTCACAACCATTTATTGAACTGTTAAAAGAGCTTGCTATAAACGCATTACATAGGGCTCACTTATTTATACACAAGTCTGCACTTAAGCTAGACTACCCAACTAGACTAAAACTCACTATATTACAACTCTACTCTTCTCCTCGATCGCCTCAAACCTCGTGATCGGTATCCACCTTCCTCATCACTTTCATTGACCATCACTACTTCTTCTAGATCTTCTTCTTCTTCTTCTTCTTCTTCTTCTTCTTCTTCTGCTTCATCATCATCTGCTATGATGACACCTGGGTCCATTGTATCAGCTTGAGGCTCATGATTTGGATTCAGGAGATTATTCAGCCTATGGACTTCTTCATGCAGATTGGTATAATATTCTTCTAAGTCTTCTACATAGAACTCTAACTCATGAGCTCGGGCTCTAGCTACATCTTCTATATGCCAAGCTTCATTTCTTCCTTCCACCATACGAACTAACATACACTCGCAGTTCTTATGAGCAGTGGTGCGACACCTCAATTGATCCTTTAACTTGCCCACCTGGATGGCATCCAAGGCTCTATCTCTAGTAGCCTGTGCTAACTCTATTGAAAGCCTTTGTACCTCAGCCTGGGGATCAGGCCTAAAGCTGCTACTGCTAGCACCATCACTCCTAAGGGCAAGCTGGTGACGTGGCACTCCTTTGGGTCAAATGGACTTACCGGGCGTTATCTTGGTACAAGCCATACTGTAAAAAGTAAGATTTCAAATAGTAAGATGATCTAATAAAAGTCTAAAAAGCAGCAAGGATGGATTACACTACTCAACCTAGACTCACTACTCAACCCAGACTTAGAGGGAAAGTAAGTAACAAGTGGATTAATCATGATGCATGAATCGTCCTTACAAAACTTAAACATCAAAGCTCCTAAAGTATATAAACAATAGTTCATATTATATAGGGCATACTAAGATTACTACTCCACCATATAAAGCCTTCTTAATCAAATAAGGAATGGCAAGAATGAATTAAGATAAGTTGGAAGCAATTTGGACCAAATTAACATGTTAAATTTATTTGTCCCAAATCATTTTGAAGTTTTGTAAAACAATACTACAAAAACTTTGTAATGGTCGCTCTGATACCACTCTATGATAGAACCTCCTAAATTATAGGGCCCACATACACCTGTCACTATCCAATAACCTCTAATGACTATGCATATGTTCCTGGTAACTTAAGAAGACTATCGGGTGTCCCCAAGGAACCCCAAATCATCTATGATTTTCTGAGCAGGATCCCATTACAGAGTCATTGAAGTATTACAACAATTTATTCATTAATATACATCAGAGAAAAATAGCGGAAGTCTTATAATAACTTAATTTACAAAATAGTTGTTTCACAAACTAAGTATGATTATTATTACAAACCATAGTAGTGGAGTGGCATAATTAACATAAACATAACACATAAAGAAAGTGCCTTGCCCAAGGGCCACACATTTACTTATCATCATCGACCTGAACAATAGTCATGCAACATGGTCCAAGATAGACCTGCCCATGAGGCTCACCTACAACAAGGGTTAACGAACCCTAAGTACAAAAGTACTCAACAAGACTTAACCGAAATATAAATAGAGTATACTTAAGAATGCAGGCTCGGGGATTCAAGGTACGGCTATAGCAAGAAACAAGGTTCTTTTGCGTAAAAGTTCTTTAAAAAGATTCTGTCTCTCAACAATTAATTCTTCATAAAGACCATATATGAATCTACCATGATCCGTAATGAGATCATGAACTTCATATCAAAACTCTTTCTCAAATCTTTCTCAAGTTTCATTTATTAACTACGATGATGAACAGTGAGTTGAGGCTCCATAACCGAGGAGCAACGACGATTCGAACCGATTATAACCCAGCTAGGGATTCCCAACCACACGACATATGCAGGTCCCTGACCTCCATATACCAACCTACCCTTAGATCCTCTAAAACAAGAATAGGTCCACGCCACCCGAGAATATAGTACTCCACCATTCTAGCCCATAGCCACGTGGGTACATGCTACTCTCGCCATCTCTCCACTCCTAGTGTGCGAGTAGCCATTCTCGTAATAGAATAGCCAAGTTAAGGCTTACCAAAGTATGTGATCGATACTACAAAGTCTCACCTCATGCAATTCAACAACGGACGTGCCTTAATCGACACAGGTGGAAAGAACCCGCTCACAAGACCTCCATGTCTTGTGGCTCCCATACACCGAGTTCGCCTGGTCTAGCTTTATTACTCCACATGCTCATATCTCATGATCATGTAAATAACCAGTCGTATCCAAGAAACCATTTATATCTCGTAGGTGACCAGTGATCACCCGACTTGTACCGTTCTAAGCATGGCTAAGCATAAATAAGTATTCTCGAATTGAAACAGGTATCAAGGTTGATATTGAAAAACAAGGTTGGTAATGCACCAATTAGGTTTTCACTCAACTCCTAATCACTTAATGTAGTATTGAAAAGCAAAAGTGATAAAAACTTGTAAAATACAAGGTAGGTTTAGATGCATCCAGGGCTTGCCTTGGTTGTCGAAAAGGTCAGGTTCCAAAGACGTTCCATAATTATCAAACCCGACCACAACAGATGGATTAACCTCCTCCTCAACCTGATTCACTACCACGTTCTCATTTTTGTTCACTACATGTAGTAACAATGCCATGTTTAATATGATGCGCGATATGAAACATGATGCTTGACAATGGATACAAAAATTAATAGCTTGAATACAACTTTCCTTCGCGGTACAGTTGCAAACCAACAATTGCTAAACATTTCCAAAAACCCAAACACTTACTTTAAGTAACAAGAATTATTTTATACTAATGACCCAAGGTCATCACTCAATCCAAAATTCAAACAAAACCTAAATTATTAAGGTTTACTATTTGCTTTTATGAATTAATTATTTAATTAAAAGATATGAAATAAATCAACTTTCTCCAAATGAGCTCAAAATTTTTATGAATACTTATCCCATGATAACTAAGTGGAAAAATAATTTTCATAATTTTTTGGATAAATAATAAAGCCTAGAAAAATCATGGAAGCTCATTTATTAACTAATTAGAGCAATTTTTATCACATTCAAATTGTACTGAAAATCAACATTTAATATTTTTCCTAAATAGTTTACATGACAGAGAGGTCACACAAAAATGTTCATAATTTTTGGAGCTCTAAATAATTCTACACAAAAATAATAAATTGCAATACTATTCATTCAATTCTACAAAATAGAAAAATCCATTTTCAAACACAGAGTCGCTGACAACGGGGTCCCACATGTCAGCGTCTTCCTCCCGCGTTCAACAACGACAACTGTGGTTTGACCATCGGTAACTCGCCGCCGGTGAGGTCTCCGGCCATGGCGAATGTACCAACACAGTCCCCACATCAAACGCATCGATTGAGGGTACTTGCTAGATTATTTGCAGTGGGATTCGAGCTCCACATCGGCCATGGCGGCCATGACGGTGCAGCTACGCTACGCTGGTGAAACAAGGCCGGTAGCGGTTAATTGAAAGGTCTAGGAAGCACCAGGAGCTCACCCCGAATGTGTTGGAGTCGATGGCCGAGCCGGAGGAGCAACAGAAAGGCAGGTCGACGAGCAGAGCAGACACGACGGAGCAGGCTATCATGGACAGCAATGTTCTGGTGGTTACGATGGACGAAATGATCAAGCAACAAGGCACAAAGCACCATGACAACATGGAGAAAATGGAACAACACTTCGCAAGGACAGATGCTCACCACAGAGCTCCAGCCACGGTGAAGCGGGATCACCAGTGATGCTGCCGGCCGCGAGGAAGAAAGGCACCAAGCGACGTTTCCTAGCAAAGTCAAGCTACATGGGTGGTTCAGCTAGGTGCGCAAGGAGCAAGCGGAGCTATGACGGGCTTTGCTGCGACTGGAACGGTGCTACTACGATGGCGTGAGCTCGATGGAGCTATGGCATCGGCGTCGAGAAAAACAGAGGAGAGGAAAAGAGAAGAACGGTGACGGCACAAGCTTTGTAGAGCGGCCAGGAAGCAAGGAGATGACATGCAGCAGCTTGCTCATGCTAGCGCGAAGCCAGAGAAGGCCACGGGCGCGCCTGGAACGCCAAAGAAGGTCACCGGTGGTGACAGCTGCCCGCAGGTATTGTTCTAACTAATTACCGAATTGCCACTTGTCTAATTTCTTCAAATTACTCCCAAATTTGTATAGTAACTCAAAAATCTCCAAAAATAAAAGTTGTTCGAAATTCAATGTTCTACAACTTTTCTTTAATAATGATACCTAAATTATGTCTACATTTTGAAATGCAAGTTTAAAATCAAAAAGGGACACTTTAAGTATATTTTGCCTTTTCAAATTACTTCAAATTTTATATAACAACTTTGAAAACTCCAAAAACCAACTTTGTACAGCTTGACAAACTCTACACTTTTGCTTTTAGACTCAACCCCAAAATGTGCTTAGATTTTGAATTAGGTTTTTAGGGTAGAATTTAAATACTAAAAATTAGGGTTTTTTGAAATTCAATTCAATACAAAGATTTTGAACTTGATTCAAACCATACAAGTCAACACATATAACATAAATGTAAACTTGTTTTAATGTATGCATATCAAAATTTTTACTAACACTAAAATGAGGTGCAATACATATGATGACATGGCAGGTTTTAGTATTTAAACACCTGAGGTGTTACACATAGTCGCCATCATCACCGGAGTGTCGCCGTGCTTGTGGCTCACCATGGCCCCACCACCCCACTGCATTGCATGCCCTTGTTTTCTTTGGTCTAGCACTGCGCTAGAGTCTAGAAGCTTAGGTTGGAGTTGGGGATGACACCACCACTTGACGGCGCCGAAATGAGTCACCGCTTTGCACCCGTCCACCATGGCCACCGTGGCACTCGAGCTCGCGCCGTCGAGTTGGTTCACCATATTCCTCCTTTCTCGCACGCCTTAGGTCGAGTAACCCTAGACCTCGCTAGAGGCATGATGGAGACCTATCTTTCACCACCATCTAGCCAGAACTGTGTGAGCGCCGTCGCACGGTCATGCACCCGGCCAAGATCACCGACGTCACCTCAAGCCCTCACCTACGTCGTGTAGCTCCGCTAGGTCACTAGGATGGAGTAGCCAAGCTCACTTGACTATACCATATCTAGAGATGGTTGGCATACTGCCGCTAACCTCCATCGTCCGCCATGGCCGTCGTCGAGCTTTCTCCGATGAGGCACTGGGCTAATAAGGCATACCACTCGATGCGCGTGGGTGAGGACTGTATAGTGGTAAAGACGCTACCACCAGAGACCTCACTATCGGCGAGTTCGCACCAGTCAGCATCGACCTCTATTTTGTATCGCTGATGATTGGGTCCCCGTTGACCGTGGGCCCTAGCTGTCATCCTATGTAATGTTGATTTTCTAATTTGTTTTTCATAGATTTGAATGCATGTTCCAAAAATTCATATCTAGAGGTAGGAGTGTCCAAATGGGGTGAACCAAATTTTGTTAGTTTCATATTTAAGTGTAGTATTTGATAAAAATATGAGATGCACTATTTCTAGTATTTTTCTAGGAGAATAAATTGTAGCTAGATAAATGCTTTTTAAATGGTTTATATCTTGTAAATTGCATAACTTGAGTTCAAAAAGTGATAAAATTGTGATTCTAATTTTGCTGGTCTTGTGTTGACATGCTCCAGCTAGGAAAAATATTAAACCTACTGTAAGCATACTTTGAATATGGTCTTCATATTTAATCCTAATTAATTGCTAATTTCTAGTGGAATTAGTTAAGGTAAAAATACATAACAATTGATCATGGAACTTTTTACATAGTATTATTATGCTTGGATTAATGCAATACAAATACTAAATCTATTGCTTGACACTTTTTACTATGCTAAACTATTTTTGCTAAAATAAGCCTATGTAACTTATCATTTTTGTAGAGGTAGTTATACTTATCCAAATGGCAAGAAAATTGTACAGAAAGCTATTAAGGTAATTTTTAGACTACTGTAAATTTTTTAGAATTTATTAAGCAATAAAAATATTTATCCTTTAAATCACCCTATTATCTAAGTAAATTAATAAATGGATATAAATAAATTAATTATGTTTAACCATGATGTTTCCTATGGTGCTTGTGATGCATATGATCTGGTGATGTTATTAGTTAGGCGGAAAAGCAATTGGTTGTATGCAACTAGTCAATTATTGCTTTATAATTCAACTAGATGGATGCATGTATAGTTTCTGTTGTGGTGATGATTTCATGGTGATAATAGCCTTCTCTATAAAACTTGTTAATAACAAAGTTGTATATAACTTACTTATCTACCTTGTGTTAAAATTTTATAGTCATAGGCATTATGGTTCAAGAATTATGGCTGTTCGAATTCTGCTGTCAGAAATGCTTGCTCTCTGGATAGATTTGAATGATGGAATTATTTGACTTAGATAACTGCAGAATCACATTAAGATAATTAAAAGAAAGTTGTATGAAATTTCATAAGCTTTCCAGAATGTCCACAATCATATTATTTTTAGGTGTATAACTCTATTTATGGTCAAAACAAGTGGCTACTATCTTGTAGTCCAGAAAATGATTTACATAAGTGTTTATTTAGTTATTAGAGAAGGGTTATGCACCTACTTGGTAAAATAAGATGCACTTATTATTAATTTTAACACCATGCTATTCAAAACACTTGGGAGAATGTATTCATCACATCATATTATACATTCTCATGCCTGGGGTGCATTAGTGGCGAGCCAGCCCAGGCGACGTTATGTCTGACTAGGCGACGTCTTGTCAACCAGAGCGCGTCCCTTTGTCTCTGGCGCGTCCTCTTGGATTTCTGTCAGCATTGATTTCACATTTGCATTGAATAGGGGAAGGCAGAGAGTTTTTCGTCCTAACCTTTCGCCTTTCCTTAGCTGCTGAGCCCCTTCTTTAAATAGGGGGAGAGGAGTTCTCATCCCACCTCCTTGCTAGCCTCTGAGCCACCACCTCTTCTCCTTCCTTTTCCACCAAATGCAGCGGTTCTTGAGCGTGATGTCGACCTAGAGGTCATCCAACATAGATGAGATGGTGCGGGTCACCTATGCTAAGGAGCGGTTGCTGCTGTCGAAGGAGGAGGAGCGCTGGAGGATGCCAAACGTCGTTGGTTTTACCGTCGTGCGTTGTGGCCTTCTTTCAATGGGAGGCACCCCCCACCTAGACGCCATTGTTGGGGTTGTGGTTGACAATGATGGCATAGTCCCTGGACGCCCCGGTGGAGGGGCACTGCAGTCACCGGTACGGTGCTCGATGTTGCAGATGACGATGCCTTCGAGGATCCCGTGCAGCAGTAGGACATCACCGATGGAGAGCATGGTGCATCGACTACAGTAGATGAACTAGCTCATGTACATGCCTGGACGTTGCCAATGGAGAGCATGGTGCGGCAGCCGTAGTAGTACTTGTAGCAAAGCTAGGTAGAGACTGTAATTGAATAAGTTTGTGGGGGAGCCCCCGAGTGAACAATCCTTTGAATTTTAAGAGTACATTTAGTCCTTTTCATGATGAAATCACTTTGTAAGTGGTGAATTTGTGCAAAAATGAACAAATTTTCATCTTTTGTTATGGCAAACAACTTTTCAGCTTCCTCTTTTTGTAGAAGAGGTTTCAGTGCCCTCTGTCCCTTCCCGTGGTTCAAGTTGCAAAAAACTAGGAGTGCAAGTGAATTAATTCTGATTATGCTGGTGAGCAATGAGGTCATAGCCGCTAGGGCATGGGTCTCCTATAGTCCTACCAGTTGTACTTAGAATTTGTTCCCAAAATCTTAGTCCTTAGGACTTGTTATGAGAAGAATGAAAAACTTAGAGAATGTTTACAAAGATGACACAGGAAGTGTTTGCAAGATAAACATACTTGTATCATTTGTATCAGTCCTCAAGTGAGGTTCGACCCCTCACAATTTGCAGGGGTCGGATGTCCTTAAAGATCAGGGATTTGTAAAGACAAAACTGATAAGGAAAAGTATGCGTTTATTTAAGGGTAAAAATGACATAGCTGTTCGATGTTCCAGGCGTTGGTAAAGACCTTGCCATCGATGGTTTTCAACTTGTAGGCACCTGGATGGAGTACTTCCATGATGACATACATCCATTCCCATGGTGGGGAGAGCTTGTGGCGGTCCTTGTTACTTTGTACAAGGCGGAGAACAAGGTCCCTGACATTGAAGGCTCAGTCCTACACCCATCGGCCGTGGTACCGCCATAGCGCCTACTTCATCTAGTTGGTCCATGACATCTTGGTGGGATGCCTTGGCTCCCTGTTCGTCATATGCTCTAATTCTTGGCGCTCCATAGTTGAGGTCCATTGGGAGAACGGCCTCAGAACCGTAGATCATGAAGAAAGGTGTGTAGCCGATGGCCTGGCTAGGAGTTGTCCTTAGGCTCTAGAGCACCGCTAGGAGCTCGATGACCCAGTGTGTGCCGAACTTGTTCAACTAGTTGAAGATCCTGGGCTTGAGGCCCTATAGTAGCATGCCGTTTGCATGCTCAACCTTCCCGTTTGTTCGGGGGTGTGCGATGACGGCCCAATCGACCCAGATGTGTTGTTCATCGTAGAATCGAATGAACTTCCTACTGGTGAACTGTGCGCCATTATCTATGATGATGGAGTTTGGTACTCCAAAATGATGGATGATGTCGAGGAAGAATAGCATAGCCTGCTCGGATTTGATCATGGAGATCGGTCGAGCTTCGATCCATTTTGTAAACTTGTCTATGGTGACAAGTAGGTGGGTGAAGCCCTCGGGCACCTTTTTGAGTGGCCCAACCAGGTCGAGCCCCTAGACCATGAAGGGCCATGTGATGGGGATCATCTGGAGTGCCTGGGTTGGGAGGTGAGTTTGCTGAGCATAGTATTGACACCCTTCGTAGGCGTGTACAATTTGCTCGGCGTCGGCTACTGTAGTGGGCCAGTAGAAGCCCTGTCAGAATGCATTTCCAACCAAGGTCCTTGGTGTGGCATGGTGACCATAGACCCCACTATGGATGTCACTCAGCAAAAGTCTTCCCTATTCGCTGGGGATATAGAGCTACAGGATCCCGGTGTGGCTCCATTTGTAGAGTTTGCCCTCTACAAGAACGAAGGACTTGGCACGACATGTGAGCCATCAAGCTTCCGTCTTGTCCATCGGTAGTGTGTCGTGGAGGAGGTAGTCAAGGTAAAGCATTCTCCTATCATTCAAAGGGTTGGGCTCTACTACTGGATCCTCTTCAAGGTCCATGACCTCGAGGTCAGATGGAGCAGTCGGCGGGTCAGCCCTCGGGGCCGGATCAGATGGGCCATCATCGGCCTATTCCAACCCCTCATAGCGCATCGAGGGCTTGTGTTGATCACTAGAGAAGACACCCATCGGCACTAGCTCTCGGCCGGACACTACTTTCGCGAGCGCATTGGCTACTTCGTTGAGGTGCCTTGGGATGTGATGGAGTTCGAGGCCATCGAATCTATCCTCTAGTCATCAGACTTCTTGGCAGTACATCGCCATCTTGGCATCATGGCAGCTCGACTCCTTCATGACTTGGTTGATGACCAGCTAGGAGTCGCCCCTGATGTCAAGGCGTTAGATGCCCAACTCGATGGCAATTCATAGGCTGTTGATGAGTGCTTCATATTCAGCAACATTATTTGATGAGGGGAAATGGAGCCAAACAATGTAGCTCATGCGGACCCCGAGGGGCGATACGAAGACTAGCCCCACGCCGATGCCCTTTTTCATCAGCGACCCATCAAAGTACATCATCCAGTACTCTTGATCGACGACCACTGGTGGCATCTAGACCTCGGTCCACTCCGCGATGAAGTCAGATAGCACCTAGGACTAGATCGCCGTTTGGGGGGCATACACGATGCCTTGATCCATCAGGTCGAGTGCCCATTTTGCGATTCTTCCCATGGCATCCTGGCTATGGATGACCTTGCTGAGGGGGAACGATGTCACGACTATCACAAGGTGTGACTTGAAGTAGTGGCGTAGCTTCCTCTTGGTGATGAGGATGGTGTATAGGAGTTTCTAGATTTGGGAGTAGCGGGTTTTGGAGTCAGATAGTACCTCGCTGATGAAATACATAGGGCACTACACCTTGAAGGCATGCCCCTCTTCTTCCCACTCTACTACTAAGGTGGCACTGACCACTTGTGTGGTGGCCGCTATGTATAGCAGGGGGGATTCTCCGTCGCTTGGAGGAACCAGGACTAGGGGTTTTGTTAGAAGTAGCTTGACCATGTCAAGCGCCTCCAGGGCCTCGACTGTCCACTCAAAGCAGTCAGCTTTCTTCAGGAGCTAATAAAGGGGGAGTCCTCGTTCACCGAGGCATGAGATGAATCAGCTAAGGGCAGCGAGGCACCTTGCGATCCGCTGAACCCCCTTTATGTTCTGGATTAGGCCCATCCTTGTGATGGCTGAGATTTTCTCTAGGTTGGCTTCGATGCCACGCTCGAAGAGGATGAAGCCGAGCAGCATGCCCCTTGGGACCTTGAAAACACACTTCTCGGGATTGAGTTTGATGCCATTTGCCCAGAGTTTTGCAAAGGTTTGTTCAATATCGGCGACAAGGTGGTCAACCCATTTGGACTTAACTATGATGTCCTCGACGTAGGCCTCAACGGTCTGCTCGATGAGGTCCCTAAAGTAGTTGAGCATACAGCGCTGGTAAGTTGCCCCAGTGTTCTTTAGATCGAATGGCATTGAAATGTAGCAGAACGATCTAAAGGGGGTGATAAAAGACATCACAAGCTGGTCAGACTCTCTCATCATGATTTGGTGGTAGCTGGAGTACACATCAAGGAAGCAGAGGGTTTTGCACCCTGAGGTAGAATCGACTATTTGGTCTATGCATGGCAAAGGAAATGGGTCCTTTGGGCATGCCTTGTTGAGACCCATGTAGTCGACACACATCCTCTGATGGAGCTAGAGTGCCTGATCTTTTGGTGAGAGGGATAACTTTGATTTGTGGAGGAGGTGACTCTTGTGATCTGACTATGAATGACCAGGTCATGGCACCTTAGCAATCATTGAACCAACTCCAAATGTTTATTAACCTTGCTGGTGGCAAGATCAACCTGAACATGAGGTTCTATTCCTGCAAGCAATCGAAGAACAAGCAAGAATAAGATGAAGGCAAAACTGAATATCAATCGCTCACAAATTGGGGTTCATAATGGCTATCCACAGGTGGCCACTGAGCACAACTGCAGCACAAGACATTTGCACAATGGCTAAACTTATCAAAGAAAACCCAAGCAAAAGAGGGGGCATAGCCCCTGGCTAAATAGGAGGAGGAGGCATGAGGAAGGTAGGTGCCCAGCCTGCCCAAAAGGCAGGGAATAGGTGCCCAAACAGCCACACGCCATCTCCTTGATCCCCTTTCCTGATTTAGGTGGCGCATAGGTGGCCAGCACATAGGTTACTTCTTGACAAAACTAAAAACACATAGGTGGCCAGCACCTAGACATTATTTTGGGTAGGTTCATCATGAGCATAGATGGCACATGCACTTAGGAAACTTCTGGTCCTTCATTCTTCAAAATCATCATGAAGTTTAATTCATGTGCACAAGCTCGAGTGAGTGGTCCTGGTGGTGCCTGTGCTGGTTTAGTTGGAGTAGCCATTCCCATGTTGGGGTTGATGTCCTCATCATCCTCCATTTCCTGCTCTTCTTTCGTACAAGAATGGGATTTGCTAACCACTCTAGGTGGTGTACTTCCCTGATGAATCCGGCAGCCAATAGTTTTGTTATCTCTTCACCGGTGGCCCTACGCTTTTCGTCGTTGAAGTAGCATAGGCATTGCTTCACTGGCTTGGAGCCTGGGTGTATTTTCAAGGTATGCTCGGCGACCTCCCTCGGGATGCTTGGCATATCTGAGGGTTTCCATGCAAAGATGTCTTTGTTGTCGCGGAGGAAGTCGATGAGCGTGCTTTCCTATTCGGTGGAGAGTGTGGTACCAATGCATACCTTTTTACCCTCGAAGCTGCTAGGGTCTACAAGGACCTCCTTCAAGCCCTCTGCTGATTCATACGACCCGATCGATTTCTTCGTGTTGGGTGCTTCTTCGGCGACATCCTCCTTGAGGGTGGCAAGCTCCCCGGAGGTGACGATTGTGGTGGCATGGCCACAGCACTCGACCTCACACTCGTAGGCCCACTGGAAGGAGGTGTCGATGGTGATGACCCATGTGGGCCCAGCATCTTCAGCTTAAGGTATGTGTAGTTGGGGATGGCCATGAACTTCGCGTAACATGGACGTCCCAGGATGGCATGGAAGGTTCTAGGGAACCCCACCACGTCAAAGGTGAGGGTCTCAGTTCTATAATTGAACTGATCCCTAAAGGTGATGGGTAGATCAATCTGCCCTAGTGGCATGGCCTACTTACTAGGCATGATGCCATGGAAAGGCGCTCAGATCGGGCAGAGGTTCATCTGGTCGACACCCATCTCATCGAGCATCTTGGCATACATGATGTTGAGGCCGCTGCCTCCATCCATCAATACTTTTGTGAGTTTCTTTGGGCCAATGATCAGGTCGACTACAAGTGGATACCTCCCTGGGTGTAGGATGGTATCTGGATGGTTGGCCCAGTCGAAGGTTATGGCGGATTCTGACCACCAGAGGAAGGCAGGCGTGGCTGGTCCGGTCGTATAGACCTCGCGGGCGCGCAACCTTCTGGCGGCATTTAGAGTCATAGGCCATTGATCCTCTAAAGATCATAAGGGCAACATTCGGTGTCGAAAAGGCGTCATCTTTCTCCTCGGTGTCGTCTATAGCGGGGGGTGGATCCTTCCCCTACTCCCCTTTGTTGGAGCTTCCGAACAAGAATTTGTGCATGAGGCCACAATCCTTGCACAGATGCTTGGCCAGGAAAGCATGGTTTGGGCATGGCCCCTCGAGCATTTTTTCGAAGTGGTTCGAAGTGCCCTCCACGGGCTTCCAACCACCCTTGCGGTTGGCAGCGACCACAAGCGAGTCATCGTGCCGTTGCTTCTTATTCTTTCTCTTGGCAGATTGGTTGAAGGCGCCTTCGTAGGCACCCTCGTCCTGCCTCGCCTTACTATCGGAATGGTCAAAGATTGCTCTGACCGCCTCCTCTCCTGAGGCATGGCTGGTGGTGATGTCTAAGAGCTCCTTGGTGGTCCGCAGGCCCTTGCATCCCAGCTGGTGAACCAAAGACTTGTAGGTTGTCCTGGATAGGAAGGCTCCTATCACATTAGCGTCGGCGTCATTAGGGAGCTCGTTGCACTGTCAGGAGAAGCGCCAGATGTACCCATAGAGGGTTTCACCAGCCTTTTGGCGATAGTTCTTGAGGTCCCAAGGGTTCCTAGGACATTTGTACATGCCCTGGAAGTTCCCCACAAAGATCTCCCTTAGGTTCACCCAACCCTGGATGGCGTCGGATAGAAGGTGCTCCAACCACGCTTGTGTCGAATTGGTGTGGAACAGTGGAAGGTTGCGAATAATGAAGCTATCATTATCTACACCACCGGCTTGATAGGCAAGCCAATAGTCTTCAAGCCAAAGTTTAGGGTTTGTCTCCCTGGAGTACTTAGGGATGTTGGTAGGTTGTTGATACCTTGGTGGGAACACAGCGTTGAGGATGTGCCAGCCAAAGGCCTGAGGGCCTAGTAGGCCGGGGCTTGGGCTCCAGTCCTCGCCGCTATCGTAGCGTCTACTGTGTCGAGGATGATAGCCATGGTAGGCTCCTTCCCTTGTGTCACCGTAGGTACATCTGCGGCGTCGATGGTGCTGCGTGCATCACGGTTGTGGCTGGGCGAGGTGGAGCCAGCCCTTGGGGGTCAAGCAAGGCGGAGCCAGCCCTCCAAGGTCAGGCGAGGCAAAACCAATCCTCGAGGGTTGGGTGAGGCAGAGCCAGTCCTCGGGGGTTAGGCAAGGCAGAGCTAGCCCCTGGGGGTCGAGCGATGCAGAACCAATCCTCGGGGGTCAAGCGAGGCGGAACCAATCTTCCGTTGTTTGGGCAAGAAGCGTAGTAGCATTCTTGTCTGACCAGAAGCATCAACGTTCGATGTTATTAGTTCCACCTTATTAGGTACCCTGGTATTAGGTCCTCGACACTTGTCAAGAATACAGTACTAGCAGTCTTGTCCTGTAATGAAGAGTAGGAAAGTGCTAGAATGACTAGTATCCCTATTGCTTCTGAATACTGGTTTGTATAGTTGGAATTGAAGGAATAGTAGAGCAGTTTTACAGGCGAGTCTAGCTATTGTAGCCAGGTGTCCTTCCTCCTACCTACTACTTATTATTCAAATGGAATGGAATGCAAAGACAACTACTTATTAAGGAACGAATGAAATTTTCCTTATCTACTTCTCTACTTAACTTATCTCTCCATGGAATAGGAGAGCTATGCTTGTAAAGTTTTTCTAGTTAGCTACACCCAAGCTAGCTACTTTCAATTTTACTTCATTTTTCAATTATTTGCTCATATTTTAGCAAATCTATCTCCTTTACATCTTTTTGTAACAAGATATCATATAGTCTAGAATTCAACCTCAACCCCTTGCAGAAGACTTCATCTTTTGCCACACCCCAACCAAAAGAGAAACTCTCATCCTCAATTCATTCCTCTAGGTACAATGAAGAAATAACTCTTGGCCCCATTGTATTGTTTTCAAGGACCCATTTTCTAGTACAAGAAAACAACCACTCATGACTGAGGCTCCTAAAGAGGAGAGCAAGCTCACCATTCATTTACTTACCTACAATGGTACTTCCATGGAGATACGATCCTACAATGACTCCTTCCTTGGAAAGCAATTCGAACTTGGTACTCCAAAGCAATGAAACCAAAGGGAAAGACTTCTACTCACTAGATCAAAGAAAAGGTAATATCCTCTAGAAAGGCAAACCACATTCAAAGACAGGCTTTCTATTTCGCATTCTCTGGCGACAAGCCAACTAGAAGCAAATGGGATTAGAATTGTTGATATCCTTGGTACTGTCAAGTGTGGATTTCATGAGTTACTGTGATTGCATAGCGGATTTCACATCTCCACAACCACATATGCTTTGCATACATTATTGCTCTATGAGAATCAAAGTTACCTCTCTAGCTATCTTTCATCAAAAGAGAGGCATGGGCTATGAAGAAGAGAGAGAGAGAGAATAAAGAGCAAAAAGCTCTAGTGTTCAAAAAAAGAGAGTGAAAAAGAAAAGTAGCCACACCCTCTCAAAAAAGAAGCTAGATGAGGGAAACTTCTCAAAGGAGTACCACTTCCACCAAATATACCACACATATGCACACCTTGATCAATTAGTATGATTTGTTGCTCCTTGTGATTCAAGTGTTTGACTTAGCAATATATTCAATTCAACTCGGCTATGCTTTTATCCCCTACCTTGAGCTCCACATAAGCTTTAGGATAGATGTTAAGGCTAAGATCCATGGCCTTAGTGAGGTTTCAAACACCATTGAGAGACTTGAGTGTACCATCTGAGGAACTTAGGTGAGTTTTCTTTTCAAAATCTATTGAAAACCTCCAAGAAGTTTGAACTAAACCAAAGTAGGGAAAAAGTATCTATCTAGCTACACAATCTTACAATTACTTATGTCAAGGTGAAAGCTATAAGTCCCACATTGCTAAGACTGATGATGGATTTCCATGTGATAACATTTTCAATGCAAGAGATAGTATTTGTTTGTATATAAGTTTTTGCAGGGCGTTACATAGTAGCAACTCCTAATCCAACACCTATGCCATGCTAAACCCACATCTTTGCTCAGAATGAGCAAAGGGGTAGCTTGGGGGAGCTTGTTGATGGTCACTAACACCTATTTTGACCATCAACATTCCACCCAAAAGCATGATGAAGTGAGATAAAACATCATTACACACTACTAGAAATATCCACTTCTATGACGAAAATCTTAATGATGAATCCGAAACCATAGGTACACGTGACACGTAAACCGTCATTAGTGATGAAACTCAAACCCCCTGTATCTATGATGAAAACGGGTATCGTCATAAAAAAGTCACCGAACAACACAGGGTTTCATCATAGATCACTAGTGTGACTATTCCTACTCGTCTGTGACGATCTTATTTAGAACTATGACAAACAGAGATTCATCATTGAACTAATTACTGATCTGTGATGAACAATATTTTATCTGTAATGTTGGCACTTCATCATAGATCTCCACACGGTACCTTCTCCATCCATCATGTACCTATAGGACCGGCAATTACTCATCTATGATGCTTCCAATTCATCATAAAAGTCTCCACTCGATCCTTTCTCCATCCGACCTGTGGGACTCAATGACTTACTTATCATGTGTACTTGTGGGACCCAATGGATTATGTGTCACTTGTGCTTGTGGACCCTTCTCCATCCGACTTCTGGGACCCGATGACACCTTTCTCCATCTCCATCTGACCTATGGGACCCGATGGCACCTTTCTCCATCTCCATCTGACCTATGGGACCCAACGGTTTATGTGTCATGTGTACCTATGGGACCATCCAACCTTTGGGACCTGACGGCTTACATGTCATGTGTACCTATGGGAGCTTTCTCCATCTCCATCTGGCCTGTGGGACCCGACAGCTTGCGTGTCACTTGCTACCACTAGGGTTTAATAAATTCAAACTCAAAAAAATCATGAGACCTAGGAGTCGAACCTGAGACCCAGAGCAAGGAAGAGACCATCTTCACCATTGCGCTAGACACCTGGCTGTGTTGACATGTCTTTGGAGTAGTATATGTTCTCTATGTGGACAGGTTGACTTATATATTGGATATATCCCCTACAAGTGGAAACAAATCTATGCCCGTTGGACTTGCGATGGCGGCGGCAGCAATAGAGGATCCCTAGTATGCTATGGTGGCTTAGGCATCCTTTTGGAGGCTAGGCGGTGGGTCTTCCTAGTGGAGCACAGCGGCATTGGTGTCCATGTCCATCATGTGCCATGATAGAGTCAACATATCTGATCTGAATGTCTCCTTCTCGCCTTTTCCTATTTGCTTCATAGTTTTGGTCCTTGCTTGAACATGAGGTATACAAGAAACATTGTAGCATTCCAAATCTAGTTAGGCCAATGATGATGAAAAGAACTAGGAGGTGGCATTGGTTGGTTTTCTACTGGCTCGTGTCACATGCAAATCTATCTAGGCAAACAAACAGGCCTTTCTCTTCTGCCTTAAACTATTTTTTCTATCCAGTGCTTGCTTGATTCTACATTTTTGTTTCATATGCTGTAGTGCCACCAGTGAGTCCTTATGGAATTTTGAACTTGTAACATACATTTCTATGCCAATGATGTCTACATGGTTGTTGGATGTATTAGGATGCAACCCATATGTTTGCTTTCTGTGTCTTCTCCTTGTTGACAACCAAATTATCCATTTGGTTCCAAACAAGATGAAGGCATCGAAAGCAAATCAATGCTTTGTGTCCATCATTCACATGATTGAGGCCACTAATTAATGTCTAAGTTGCACATGTTGCTACTGATGCCAATGATGATCACTACCACTTATTCACTGACATTCTACTTGTCAAAACTGAGGCAGCATATTTGGGTTGTGCAGATTTGAGAAGAGTCATCCCTGCTATATTATGTTCGATGGCCATGAGCCAGGAGTTTACTACAACTAGCCTAACTACCATAGACAAGTTCATAGGTTTCATGGTGCTTGTTATAAAAAGTATAACTCCTATGTAGAAGGAATTGCTGCCTTCAAGTCAAGAACCAACTCAAATCCATCCTTAGCTCATGATGTTGACTTCTATCTTCAAAACCCAACAGCTGCTCCATCCTCTTTGTCCTTCAAAACTATTGTAATTATAGTCCTCATAATCTTTGTCTGTCTCCTATGGAAGAAGCTCTGAGCTTGTGTACTGATTGTAAGTGTAATGGTTATACTTGATTTAGCTAGAATTGTAATGGTTATAGCTCCATTAACTGCTAATCTAGTTTGAGTTATATATATCTATGTGGTGCTAGTCTAAATTTAGATGAGGTTGTACCATGAAAATTGTTAATTGTTGTTAAAGTTGCACTTTGGTATGAGTTGTGGACTTCACTGATGGATCTTTGTTGGATTATTTTCTTCCTCAGTGATCTCATTACTGAGCAAGATCTCATCCTACTACATGCACACTGACGAAATGGAGGAGGCCCTCAACAAGAGGAACGCACTGGCTAGCCTCATGGATGATGTCTTTGTTGACATCCTTCACTACCTTGCCACCCACTCCTTGTTTGGCTACAAATGTGTCTGTCGCTCCTAGAAATGTCTCATCTCGGACAACCATAAGCTGATGCCCTAGACTGTGGCTGATTTCTTCTACGATGGAATCTACGGCCAACGAATCTTCACCAGCATCACCGGTGTTTACCCCTCCTTGTCCTTCTTGCCCTTCACCATGAATAATGTAGCTATCTCAGATTGCTGCATGGCCTCATCCTATGCTGGTGCCTTGGGGCTGATGGATACCACTATGTCGTCTGCAATCCGGCAACCCAAAAGTTGAAGGTATTGTCGCCTAGAATCCATTCTGCTGGTGAGGCTCGATTGGGGTTCAATCCGACAACCTCCTCATGCTTTCATGTGTTTGAATATATGGAGGAGGATGGTCAGTGCATGGGTGTGGACATCTACTCATCTAAAACTATAGCATGGATCTTTAAGGAATCTAAATGGGGTGAGGAGGCTAAGTGGACATTTTCAAAATCAGCAACTATGTTTCTTAATGGTTGTCTGCACTATATTGGGTTCTGCGAGGGTTATTGTCATATACTTGTTGTGGATATGGAGGGAAAGGCATGGAGGAAAATTCCTAACAGGTTGTGTGGTTTTTCACGCTCCATCCATGAAGCTTAGGATCACTTGTGTCAACATACTGTTGGTGGTCACAATATGTCCAAGATTTCAATCTAGATCCTTGAAGACTATGGTACTAATAATAAATGGACATTGAAGCATACTATCAGCCAGTGTAAGTTGTTTGAAAACACTAAGAAACAAATAGGCTACTTTGATTTTGAGTCATGTTACACAGCGGTTATAGTTCACCTAGAATGGAATTTGGTTTTCTTTGTTGGGGTTAGGGTGGAAAGAGCCTTCATCACATATAACATGGATAGAAGAAAAGTTCATGTCATCCCTTCACATTACATTCCATATGGTAGACATGACATCCTGCCAAAAAAATCAATAGACCTTACTATCTTCCCTATGTTCCCCTATTGTCGGAGTTGGAGTCATTAGCAAAGTAGTAAATAAAGATGCATTTGATGTATCTCTCTGTCATGACATGTTTAAATGGATCAATGTTGTTTGATTGTCTATGGACATGTTAATTTCCTCTTGGATGGATGCTGTCATTATTTTGCAACAACTTTAACTTGTTTGTAATGTAAGCTAATGTCTGTGCAGTGTGTCAGATGCATTCAAACCTACAGGGGTCGGACTTTCTTGCATGTGCAGTAATATTTCAACACCAATGGCTCCTCTTTGTTCCCAAAAAAACACCAATGGCTCCTCTATAGTAGTGATATATTAACCGCCATGATCTCTTCTGCAACTCTGATTGTTTTTCTTCCTTCCCCAAGCCCTCTCATTCCCACTATAGATCTAAAATTGCCAGGAATGTGTGGTTGCCTTCTCCAAACCTACTTGACTCTTAGCCACCACCATGGTGAAGGACGAGCCTTCTATGAAGCATGCATGGGAGGGGGGTGACGTTGTGCCTATGGTGAAAGAGGATGACGTCGTGCCCATGGTGAAGGAGGATGACACCGTACCCATGATGAATCAAGATGAAGCTTCGGTGGATCCCTTTAGAGATAGAGACGATTGGGCCATTGGCAGCATGAGTAAGGCTTTCTTGAACATCAGGCATGTGCTATAGAACATAGGTCTAGGCACCCTCAACCAGCCTTGGGAGGAAAAGGTGAGCGGTTACATCTTCATTTTTCACCAACTCGTTGATGTCCTAGAAGAACTGCCAACCTACCTGAACACGAATTGCGTGGACAACATGGAGTACATCCTTGCCTACTACCGAAGCTAGATAGATGGCTTTAACACTAGCATCGTGATGCAGGGAATTAGCACCGTCCACAACACCAAGAAGCACTAGCGTAACCTGGTTCGTGCCGATGTTGAGTAGGTGGCCAACCGCATCACCACTAACGAGCAAAAGAGCCTCATGGCTGTAGAGGACGACTATTGGTATTTGTTAATGCGAAAAGAAATAATCCGCAAGCGCATGGAAGTACCGTTGTAGCACTTCACCTAAAAGTATTCAGGGTATCGTATATTCTACAAGGAATGGAGGTACTCTTCTAGCTAGTTCGTCCAAGGACAACACATGGGTAGAGTTGGTAAAGGTTGAGATGGATTCCTATGGTTATAGGGTCTATGGATAGATAAACTTCACTTCTACTTGCTCACTTCGGGCATCATCTTATGCCTAGTCTGCCAAGCCATACCGACCTATAGCTCTATGTTGTGCCTGGACATGGGGGATTACAAGGGATAGATAGTGCTATCACCACCTAACACCTATCCCTTAACCGTGGAGCATGAGGCAAATGAAGGTAGCCTTTAGCCTAGACACAACATATCGGGGTTATGACCCCAGGGTGTCTGAAGGCATCGATTAGTTGCTAGGCCACACGGCCTATAACACCCTAGGTGTTAAGCTTGCATTTAGTCTTGGCATTGCATGAGCACAAGCATCATTGATCATTCATGAGCATGAGTATCTCAAATATCATTTCTATGTTTGCTTATATTGCTTGCGTTGTCACTGAATTGCCTTACCTATGCTAGGGTTTAACCAATGTATAAAATGATTGTGGAACCTTAGGAATACCTTAAACATGTTTAGAATGTCACTATGAACAACCTTGGTATTCATGACTAGGGCTAGTTTGGTCTCTAAGTCATAGTTATAGTGTAAGTCATCATTTTCAAGTGGTATGTTTGACCTAGGTTGAACTATATCATAGAGTGTTTGCATGGTAGTGTGCCCTTAAGCAAAGTTGTAGTAATGGATTAGAGCAACAACTTTTATTTTTGGGTCATGAGCTAATTCAGTTGTTAGCTTGGTCATTTTGAGCTCACAAGAATCAACATTTCACTGATTATGGAACTTGAAAATTTTTCTAAGTCTAACTACTCTGATAGTTTTGTTGTGGCTGACTTTGGGATGATTTAACTCCATAACCATTGCGAATTAGGAGTTGAGTTCTAAAGCAATGTTGTAGACCATACATAGCTTTACAAATTTGGTTTTAACATCATGCACTAATTCACCGTGGATCAAGAGCTTTAGCACCTTCATTTTGATCTATCAGTCGCTCGATCGGGCTCTGATGGCCGCGTCGTCACACATCGTGGTGGCTGATCGGGCACAGCACCGGGCCGCCACATGGCCGCTGCTGGGCAGTGTCAGGCCCCCACCATGGCCCTTTAGTGCGTGATATTAGAAGAGACCGCGTTGCCCATTTCGCACTCACGCTCTCACTTTCTCCCTCTCCACTGCTCTCTCTTGCTCGCATAATGGAGCACCGAGCGCCGCCGCATCATTGCATGGCTCCGCCATCGCCTAGCGCTCGCTCCACCACATGATTGCTGCCTCCATCTAGCTAGCAGCTGTGTCGTCTTCTCCTCTACCTCCTCGACACGTTAGTAGTGCCAAACAAGCTATGGTGAGGGCGAAATCGCCGTTCTCATCCTCGCCAGAAAGATCGGCTTCCATGGCTGCCTTCACGGCGAGCTCGCTGCCGCTTGGCTCGCTTGCCATTTCATCCACCTTCTTCATGTTAGAGCTTGGTTAGGGTGTGTATGAGCTGGTAGCATGACCTAACTGTGAACGGTTGCCTCGCCAGTGTGGAACATGATGACCAACACCACCGCGCTCTCACCGCCACGCCACCACGCACGTGGACAGGCCTTGTTGGTGTGTCCCACCTAGCCTAGGTATCCTCGCTAGACTCGCTTGGTCACCATGGAGCTCGTGCACTTCTCGCCAAGCCTTATCGTGGCCTATAGCAGCGTACCACCGCATAGCACCGCCGTGCCACCATGGTCGGTGACGAGGTAGCTCCGATGTGTCCACACCTCCACCACCTATATCAATCGATGTGGGATAGTGAGTAGAGCACGTAGGTGGGGTTGGTTTCATCAGAGGGCTTGCCGTCGGTGAGCTAGCGCTTGTCAAACATGCCCCTCTATTTCGGTTAGGCTAACAGGTGGACCCCGCTGACACTTGGGTCCCACACATCAGTCACTAAGGTTTGGTGTTTTTGTTATTTTTTTACAGATTTTTGGGGTAAATTTGGAAAATTATATCTAGAGTTAGGAATGCCCAATTTTGGTGGACCAAATTTTGTTGGATTCCTCATGAAGTGTTATATTTTATAAAAATATGATGTGTATAGTTTCTAGTATTTTCATAGGCGAATAAAATATAACTAGATAAGTGCTTTTTGAATGTTTACAATGTTGTAAAATGTGTAACTTGAGCTAGGAATGTGATAAAATTGTGATTCCAATTTTGCTGGTCTTGTGTTGACATGATCTAGCTAGGAAAAATAATAAACTTGCAGTATACTTGATTGAAGTATTGTCTTTCTATTTATCTATTCATAAATGATATTTTCTAAGGAAAATATAGGGATAAAAATAAGTAACATATTGCTATGCAAATTTTTGTACAGTGTTATGACACTAGAATGAAGCTAAGAAAAATATAGAATCTATTGTTTGACACTTTTCTATAAGGTTAACTATTTTTATTAAATAAACCTTGCTAGCTTGTCATTTTTGTGGAGGATGTTATGCATGTCCAAATGGTATGAACTTTTTACAGTAGTCTATTGAGAGCACTTGGAAGCAACTGTAATTTTATGAGAATTTATTGTGTACATTTGGTATATGTTTGCTGTTTCACTTAATTATCTAATTAAATTAATAAAGGCATGTAAATAAATAAATTGTGCTTGACCATGATGTTTTCTATGGTGCTTGTGATACATATGAACTGTTGATGTTAACAGTAAGGCTTAGAAGCAATTGGTTGTATGCAACTAATTAATTATTGCTTTATAATTCAACTAAATGGCTGCATGTATAGTTTCGGTTGAGCTAATAATTTCATGTTGATAATGGCCTTTTCTGTAAAACTTGTTAATAACAAAGTTGTAGATAACTTACTGATCTACCTTGTGTTAAACTTTCATAGTCATAGGCCTTAGGATTTAAGAGTTTTGGTTGTTAGAAGTTTGCTGTCCGAATGTTTACTTTCTGGACAGATTTGAATAACTGAATTGTTTGACCTAGATAACGATTGAATCACATTAAGGGTATTAAAAGAAAGTTGTAGAAGATTTCATAGGTTTCCAAAATGTCCACAACCATATTACTTTGATGTATATAACTCCAGTTATGGTTAAAACAAGTAGCTATTGTCTTGTAGTTCAGAAAATAAATTATAGAAGTGTTTGCTTAAGTAATAGAGAAGAGATATACACCTACTCGGTAAAATAGGATGTACTTGTTATTACTTTAATACCATGCTGCTGAAAATACTTATGAGGATGCATTCATCATGTTATATCATATTATACATGTCATCATATATGCATTCATGATATCTTATTCCATGCTCATGCATATAGGATCGACCAAAGAGATAACGTTGTTGGAGTTCAATGAAGAAGAGAAAGGGGATCAGCAAGAGACTCCTCAAGCCACAGCTCTAGGAGAAGAGGAGTAGACTCCCAAAGAGCTCCCTGAGTGCCCAGATCAGCGACCCACCTCTTTCCTCAAAGGCAAGACCAGTAGAAGTTAGGTGATTTCCTGTCACCTACGAGATATAGGTAAATATCGAAGCACGGTTGGCTATATTTGCTATCGTGAAAAAGAACCATGGGGTAATGTAAATGGAGGCTGGGTGAAATCTATGTATAGGTTGACTCATGTGATTTTGTCTATGCTGATTAAGGACCGTACCGTTGTTGGCCCTTCTGACAAGATTGAACGCATGCCTATCACTTAGCTAGCCGAATAACTCATTCCAACCGCAAAGCCGAGTAGCTCAACTCAGGTCAGGCCCTGCTCTATAAAAGTGCACACTCTAGATGGTAGTAAGGATGTGTGGGGAGCTAGGCGTGAGCCCAAGGGCAGGCTAGGCCTGAACGTCCTGGCAGCTGGTTGTCCCTGATTGTGCGGCGCTGGGCGAACCCACGAAATGTGAACTTGAGTTGTACCAAAGGTGACCTAAGGTGACCGTTGATCTGGTCTACCTGAGTTTGTGTTAGGAATAAATTCCTAGCTAGTTGAAATCGATTCGAATCGCCGTCTCTCCCGGATAGTGAGAAACTTAGCTAGTTCCAACATCGTAGTAATTGTATTATGGAATGTGATGGTTCGAATAAACATGGAATTATTACACCTACTATGGTTACTATTATATGCTCTTAGAGGATATACCACATGTTTGGCATAGGATAGTTGCTAATCTAGAGATGAATAGCTATAATTAACTTGATGACCAAGGTATAATTGTATAACTGAGTTAATCGCTTTTATGCAAAAAGTTGTCAAGCTACCTCCACTTATCAAGCCTTGCATAATCCTTGGAGTCAATTTATTTCTGGTTTATGATGGGTAAGTCTAGCTGAGTACCTTCTCACACTTAGGGTTTTATTCCCATTTTTGTAGATGGTACAGTTTATCATGGCTATTGCAAGAACTGCTTCTATCCCGCTGTGGATGAGGAGTGAGCCCTGGGCAAGCATCTTTAATAATCCTTCTTATATGCTTTTGTGGATTGTGATCATGAGATGGCACTATATTTGAACTATGTTGGCAAATGCTAGTTTCAAACTTTAATTTACTTCCACTACTATCTATCGAACTTGGTTTGTAATAACCATATTTCTCACTCTAATGAATGAAATGTATCTGTGAAATTTATGTAACCTGTGACATGTATGTTGAATCATGTATGATCTTGGTTGTATGTGGATCGTTTATTGAGACCCGTCATGGTACTCGATGGACTACCGGGTTTATATGGGCTCAAGTATGACAGTGCGACCGCTTGTGGGCTGCCATTGTACTTGTGCTCTTATAAATTGGTCGGTTCTGCGACAGCTGGCATCAGAGCAAGATTCAACATTAATTGCCACATGTGTATTTAAAACAAAGGTTTTTGTTTTCCAAAATCAGTTTCTAGCAACTAATAGCTATATAAATAGGTATTTAAAACCTAGAGTTGAAATCTAAAGTGTGCCAGTGATCACTTCCTTTATGCCCAATTAAGGACTTTAGGTGGCTAATTAAGTACGAACTTGGGGGTTTTCATTTTTGTCGTCCATACGGCGTGCCATTGTATGGATGCCATTCACTTGAGTGGTAATGTATGGATCAAATGCCTCTACGCCAAGGTAAGAAGGTAAGTTGATGACTGGCATGACCGCAAGATGTGAGTGTGTGGTCAAAGAGAGCTAGCTTTGATATGGCTATGTACGCATGCTTGCTTGTGTGTATGGTGCGTATTTAATTGTGGGTAATAAATTGTCATTGGGTAGCTTTGATATGGAAGTATATGTATGGGTATACATATATGGAAGTATTTAGATTACAACCTAGAGCCCAGATTTACATTTTGCATATATAATTGTGGGGTTGGGCTAAAATGAAATTCTTGTGTAGGTACACTAACAGCAAAACGTGTAGCCCGACTAGCTACGCTATATATGAGAGAACGTATGTATGCTACCGTGTATGTCATTAGAAATAATTTTTCCTAAGTTTGTAAGGACATACAGAACGTGCATGCATCATGCTAAATTATTATGCAATACTTGCATTGTTCCTCCCCTTATAAATCTCTTACTCAGTTATGTAACTCTTATCCATTATGACTTTGTCTCATGAGAATTGCACCTATTGTTGGTACAGATGGCAGCACCGGCTGGAAGTGAGAGTTTCCTATTGATGTTTGGAACTCCTGCTCTGCTTTGGAGAGTCTTGCACTATGCGGGGTACTATGAACCGCCCCACTATTACTGGAATGAAGTATAGCTGGAGGGACAACCATGGTATGAAGTGTGGCTGACCATACCAGCGCGTACCCTAGCACCCTTCTGGTAGGAATGGAAGGCAGAGTCTGAAGGAAGAACTCCTTGGGAGGCTACCCAAGTAGTAGCCTTTGAGGTACTAAGTTAGATTTGTCAGCAGCATGGGGATGAGCTTACCGACAGTGCCGCTGGTACTTTTCCTCGGGTGGATCCATCCACAACCATGTGGGCACAATGCAATAGCAATGCATTGATCCAAGATCAGAATGAGCGGGCAGATAGTTCTAGTCCCCCTATGAGCACCTTGTTTGCAGTAATGAAGATGTTCTACACTCGTCAGGACACCAGGGACTTCTAGCGGAGTCCTATACCACTTGAATGGATAAGCTTATGAGAGCCGAAGCCGCACAGTGTAAGCTACAAAAGCATGTGCGCAAGCATAAAAAGGCAGCAAGTGAGTCTCAATGGAAAACTGATCAAACATATGTAGCTTTGGGAAACCTCCACACCCAAATGGAGCAAGTTGATCAGCAAAGAGCATCCACCCAAGAGGCAAGAGTAGATGATCAAGCAGTGTTAGCAGGACTACGGGAGCAGCTGGAGGCCACCCATGCTGAGGCATTCATAGCTACACACTAGCGGATCCTAGCAAACAACCGTGCAGCTATGGTAGAAGTAGAACAAGATAGGACCCACGCCATGAGCGTCTAGCGGCACCATGTTGAGAGGGACTTGCGCCAGTAGCTTGCATAGGCCTAGAATGTAGTGGTTGATCTTCAGCATGAGGTGCATTTTTCTAAACAACCAACTGCACCCTATCCTTGATGAGGAAGAAGATCTAGAGATGTTAGTTGAAGATGATAGCTGGGATGAGGAAGAAGTGGAGCCAGAGAATGAGGATGATCCTATCTCTGACCTCAACAACGATCATAATAAAGATTAGAATTGCCTAGTGACTAGTTAAAGCGCTAGATGTATTCCTGCTATTTATGTAATGGACTTGTAGTTGAAGTTTGGTAATTATGTTTGGACTTCCATGTAATATTGCCACTTTGGATGTTGTTTCATGATGGGTTGAACTTTAATGAAATTCTAGTTTTGTTTTACTGGTGATTATAACTTGTATGTTAGCGCGCTGCGAGCCGGATAAGTGATCAAATTGGTGATGTCATGTTGTGAGAATCAATTATTATGCATCTATTTTATTGTATGAATTTAAGATTCTCTCTAGTAATTTCAGTTTGGCATGATTATACACTTCATCTACAATCTCTTGACATCATCCAATAATCATTTATTGTTGCAACTTTATAGATGACTCGCACTCATGGTGGAGCAGGCAGCAGCTAAGAGGGCAATGATGGTGACTTACCACCACCGCCACCACCGTCCGTGAATGAGTTCTTTGCACAATTCTTGGGAAGTCAGAGAACTATGGAGGAAACCCTATGCCTCATTGCGCAGAACATGGCTCATTCTCATCAGCAACAATAGGGGCCTGAGCTAAATTAGTATAGCTCTTTCAAGGATTTCCTAGACACTAAGCCTCATATCTTCAAGGTGGCCGAAGAACCGCTCCAAGCGGATGAATGGCTAAACACCATTGAGCAAAAATTTCATCTACTGAGGGTCACAGAGCATCAAAAGGTAGAATATGCATCCCATTAGCTACAGGGACCGACTGGGATATGGTGGACCCATTTCTTGTCCTCTTTACCTACCAATGCACAAGTCACATGGGAGCAATTCAAGCTAGCCTTTAGGGGACATCACATTCCCCCAGGGCTAATGGGCATGAAGGTAGCTGAGTTCATGCGACTCACACAAGGGACCAAGACCCTTACTGAGTATATGCATGCTTTCAACAATCTGTCATTATGCCCCAGGTTTTGTCGATACAGAAGAAAAGAAGATCGAAAGCTTCAAGAGAGGTCTTGGCACTAAGCTAATGAAAACTATGGCCAACTCGAGGTGCACCACATAAAATGAGTTCATCAGTGATGCCTTGACTCAGGAGAACCACAACAATCTACATGCGGTAGCAAAGGGCCACAAGAGGGCAGCTGAGGCAAGTGCCTTAGGGTCTTCTTAGTCTAGAGCTCCTGTAGTAGCTAGGCCATAGTTTCAACCACCAGCGCCCAAGTTTAGGCCTCCTCCACCAAAAAGCTTAGGCTAATAGACCTCAAAAGGTGTTTCATAAGGCATTCACCATTGCCTTACCCCAAGGGGAATAGAGGGCAAGGAAGCTCAGTAGGACCCAAGAGCAATCAACCATGCTTCAACTATAATCAAGTGGGTCACTAGGCCAAGGAATGCCCCCATCCTAAGAAGAACAACAATCAAAACTAGAGCAATTAGAGACAGGCAAATCCTAAAGCACATCTTGAATACATGCACTACACCACTGTTGAATAGGTTCCTACGGGAGATGTTACCGCTGGTATGTTTCTTGTTAACAAACATCCTGCCATTGTTTTATTTGATTCTGGAGCTTCTTATTCATTTATGAGCCAAGCATTTGCATCTAGAAATGATTAGAAAGTAATTGACATAAGCAAGGGTGGTTATAGTATAAGTTCAGCTAGGGCTACTATCTCTACAAATAAGATGATCAGAAATGTGCTCATCTCTATACAAGAGAGGGAGTATGCGATGGATCTGATTGTATTGCCTGGATTGTCTATAGATGTGATCTTAGGCATGAAATGGATGAGTGATCATGGAGTTCTCATTGACACTAGCACTCGTACAATTATGTTGAGAGAACCAAAGGGAGGTAATGCTTTTCTAGTACCACTTTCCTAAAATTTTGAACTCTAAAACTTGTCTTGTTCTATCCAAACCACTGCCCTTTGTGATATTCTAGTGGTTTGTGAGTTTCCTAATGTATTCCTAGATGAGTTACCAGGTTTACCACTTGATAGGGATGTGGAATTTAAGATTGAGTTAGTGCCAAGTATGGCACCTATCTCAAGGAGACCCTATAGGATGCCACCAAATGAGTTAGTTGAACTTAAAATTCAGCTACAAGAACTATTGGACAAAGGTCTCATTCAACCTAGTTCATCTCCATGGGGATGTCCCACATTGTTTGTAAAGAAGAAGGGTAAGTCTTTGAGATTGTGTGTGGATTATAGGCCACTTAATGCTGTGACCATAAAAAACAAGTATCCTTTGCCTCGTATCGATATCTTGTTCGATCAGTTAGCAAAAGTAAAGGTATTCTCCAAGATTGACTTGAGGTCAGACTATCATTAGATTAAGATCAGGCCAGAGGATATACCTAAAATAAGGATATACCTAAAACCACTTTCTCCTCTAGGTATGGCTTATATGAGTATTTGGTCATGTCTTTTGGACTGACGAATGCTCCTGCCTACTTCATGTACTTGATGAATTCAGTATTCATGCCCGAGCTCAACAAGTTTATGGTTATGTTTATTGATGATATCTTGATTTATTCAGAGAATGAGGTAGATCATGTAGAGCATCTGAGAATTGTTCTGTCCAGATTGAGGGAACATAAGTTATATGCCAAGTTTAGCAAATGTGAATTTTGGTTGAGCAAAGTACCTTTCTTGTGTCACATCTTATCAAGAGATAGAATTTCTATAGACCCATCTAAAGTACAAGAGGTCATGGATTGGAAGGCCTCGACTTCGGTTCATGAAGTTTAGAGTTTTCTAGGGTTAGCAGGTTACTATCGTCGTTTCATTCTAGATTTCTCCAAGATAGCTAAGCCCATGACCAGATTACTTTAGAAAGATGAAAAGTTTAGTTGGACACTAGAGTATGAAGTAGCTTTTCACACCCTAAGGACCCTGTTAACTACAGCTCCTGTTTTAGCACAACTCAACATTGAAAAGCCTTTTGATGTATTATGTGATGCATCGGGTATAGGTTTGGGGGGTGTGCTAATGCAAGAAGGAAGAGTTATTACCTACGCTTCTCAGCAGTTGAGAAAGCATAAAATCAATTACCCTATGCATGATTTAGAGCTTGCAATAGTTGTTCATGCGTTAAAGATATGGAGACATTATTTGTTGGGCAACGTATGTCACATATACACTAACCACAAAAGTCTCAAATATATCTTCACTCAACCTGAGCTGAACATGGGACAGCGAAGATGGTTAGAGCTAATCAAGGACTACAATTTGGAAGTGCACTACCATCCAGGAAAAGCCAATGTTGTAGCAGATGCACTTAGTCAGAAATCTCATTGCAACACTTTGGAAGCATTGTTGGAAGATGGATTTAATTTGTTACATCCTATTGTGCTGCACAATATCACTATCAGTTGTTCACTTGAGAGCAAAATCATAGAACTACAGAAAACACATGTAGGTATATTTCACATCAAGAGAAAGATGCAAGAACAAGAAACCAAACATTTTAGGTTAGATGAAAGAGGTGTTTTATGGTTTGAGGACTGACTTGTGGTACCGAAAGACCGTGAGCTTAGAAATCAAATTTTAGATGAAGCTCATTCATCCAAGTTGTCTATCCATCAAGGTAGTAGCAAAATGTATCATGATTTGAAAACCCATTTTTGGTGGACCAAGATGAAGAAAGAGATTGCCGCCTATGTCGCTAGGTGTGATAATTGAAGTAGAGTAAAGGCCGTTCATTTGAAATCTACCGGATTACTTCAACCATTGCCTATTCTAGGCTGGAAATGGGAAGAAATAAGTATGGACTTTATTACAGGCCTTCCAATGACATAGCAAGGTCATGATTCAATATGGGTCATTGTTGATCACCTCACCAAGTCAGCACATTTTATATCGGTTAACACAACGTATCATGCAAGGAAATATGCCAAACTGTATGTTTCTCAGATCATGAGGCTACATGGAATACCTAGGACTATAATCTTAGATCGAGGACCATAGTTTATAGCTCATTTCTAGGAACACTTGCACCAAGCCTTGGGGACTAGACTAATCAGAAGTTCAGCATACCATCCACAAACTTCTAGACAGACCGAGCGAGTGAACCAGATCTTAGAAGATTTCTAAGAGCTTGTGTTATATCTTCCAATGGTTCATGGGAGAAATGGCTACCTTTAGCTGAGTTCTCCTACAACAACAGTTATCAAGCATGCATCAAGATGGCTCCATTTGAAGCCTTGTACGGTAGGAAATGGAGAACTCCATTGAATTGGATTGAGCCCGGTGAAAGAAGATACTTTGGCATTATTTTGTCACTAAAGCTGAAGAGCAGGTGCACATCATCCAATATATGAAAGCAGCTTAGTCAAGATAAAAGAGTTATGCTGATAAAAGAAGGAGACCACTGACTTTTGAAGTGGCAGACTATGTATACTTAAAAGTGTCACCCATGAAAGGAGTACAGAGATTTGGAGTGAAAAGAAAGCTTGCGCCTAGATACATAGGGTGATACAAGATTACAGAATAGAAAGGAAATGTTGCTCACAAGTTACAACTTCCTGTTTACACCAGAATTTGGAAGGAGGATCTCAGAAGCTCAAGAACTCCCAAAATCATGTCAATAAGGAATTGATTGTGTGCAGATCGGAACCAGCTGATTCGGATGCAGCACTAGAATCGACTTTCTTCAAATAGCGCTAGCAGATAATGATAGAGGCTATGATTGGCGCTGGGACAAGACATGCTGGACTCTACAAAAAGGAAAAGATTAGAGTCCAAGTTATCTTAAATTAGGAATACTTTTATTCTGTAACAAATCGTGCTTGAGTAGGATTCATGTTTAGACTCCGGGTATAAATACCAAACCCCAGCTACTGTAAAAAATAATCAATCAAATACAAGTCAATTACTTTTTTTTGGCTCCAGCCACCCCTTTGGAGTAGGAGTGGAGTAGATCTCGGCGAGTTCTTCAGCGAGTACGGCTGCATTGATCTGGTCAACCTCCACTGCTTGTCTATAGGTACCGTTATGGTTTATACCTCTGTTCGTATGGCTGCATCAATTCGGTCGACCCTCACTGTGACTCTGGTATAGGCTAGTTATCGACTCTTGTCTAATTCGAGTATGGCCTATGTGGTTCTGCCTCACACCCCACTGCTTGAATTAGATCAAGGTCAAGTTATCGGCTCTACCTTAGTATGGCAGTCTTTGGTAGATTCATTAAGTTACTGATATTGCTTATTGCTTTCATTGTTTATCTAATTACAGCAATATCACTATGCCCAATTGAGATTGATCTGGATTGGCCTTATATCTTGTTTAACTCATCATTTACTAATTTATCTTGTTTAACTCATCGTTTGCTAATTTAAAATTAATCTAATCTATATCTTAAGCGATGAGTTATGTTTTTATAGGCTATTTTGCGTCAATCTTAATCGTGCATGGCGTGCGGTTAAGGCATGTCCGATCTTGAGTAGATCTATTAGTTAATGAAAAACCGTTCCATGGCCCGTCATCATGGCCTATGGGATTCTGTCTCTCACCCCACTGTTGGCACCATGGAGTGGGGATCGTTAGTTGGTAGACCCGTTCCTGAGAAGGCATGACCTTAACTATGCGCTATGCCTGAATTAGCTGTTTAGCCGATATCAAGCACTTTCATGAACAGTTCACATTATGAAATCATTGAAGTAGAGATGAGTTGAAAGATATGTTAGCCCCATGATCTTATTATTGTATTATGGCCTGCATGATTCTGCCTCATGCCCCACTAATATTAGTAATAAGTTAGGGTTGTCAAGTCTATTGTTGTTACTACGGCCTGCATGATTCTGCCTCATGCCCCACTGGTCATGGTGATAGATGAGATCTAAAATGTTCATTAGATTTATCTTTATTAAATGGTTAAGTGGTGTTGAATTGTCTCTTTATAAAAAGGAGTTCAGTTACTTGTAATCATTGGCTCAGTATAAACCGATCATCATTGATATCTTATTGCCATTGCTTCATATTTGCTTAAATAATGTTTATCCCAAATGATAACCGATTCTTCTTATACGACCCCATGAGCTTTAATCGATTTATTCTTATGAATATGCTGGATTTGACTCTTTAGTCGATTTTCTCTCATATCGGCTCTCAGAGCCACACATTTGGGACTGTCTGGCAACACTGACACGTTTCGCCGTTAATTACTGATAAGCTTTCTCTCCTTGTCAATTGCAGGGTCAAATTGACTGGCACATCTCGGGAGCATTGCGCAAGATCAACCACCCTTGCGCTGAAGCTAGGCGGATCTGCTCCATCGAGCAGACCCTTCTGGCTTGCTGCATGTGTCCTCAGCATGGAGACGAAAATTCTGTGTCGACACACATTTCTGGCACGCTTGGTGGGACCCCACAATCATCATGGTGGCTCACAACAATGACAACATCCTTATGGTACATTATGAAGACCTACCTGATGAAAATAAGGATACCATTAGCAAAGCTACAGAAGAATTTCAGAAGAAGTGTTTGTTGTCCTACACCAAAACACGTGACAGCACAATTATTTAGAAATTTCCACTACCAAGAGTTCTACTACACGGGCAGACATATACAGTCGAAGCTGAAGACTGGTGTTTCTTTACAGAAGCCATAGACAAATCTGTTCGTGATGCCATATCAAGCCGCAATGAAGCTTTCGTTGACACATTTCACAACGCCATGAAAGAGGTGATTCATGGAATTATAGTTGGTCAAGTTGGATTGACTTGTTACAATATTCTAGATCTGTAGACTCAAGGGACTAATCAAGTCGGTACCAGCCATCAAGAAGCGGCACTAGCTGGTAATGGTGACGTCTAGATACTTGAAGGTTCATCTGAACAAACTCTAGGTACTACTACGAATCAGATATAGTATAATCCTAGACCATGAATACAGTATGTGCAACAGCCGGTGGGGCAAAGTCAGAATTGGGTGATCAATTTTGGCACATCAGGCCACATACCGCCGTCAGCTCAAAAAATAGCACCATCAATTCAAAGGATCCATAGAGATATAGATCCTTATGTCTATAATTAGAGACTTCAAGCAACGAGCCAGCAAAGGACCCAACAGATTGAGATTCCACAAGGCTATCACTATGGCATGAATTATAACACCCTCCACATGATGCCAAATCTAGGATATCAAGGCACGCGTGATTTCAATCCACAGATGGGTCAGCAAGTACCAAGAAACCCAAATCCGCAAGCTAACGAGTTGCTGCTGAAGGTGACCGAGATGATGAAGAATCAGTTTGGTCTAAAGCCAAAGGGGTTGACCTTTTCATACAAACGCCCATATCCAGAATGGTATGATTTGGTTGCTCTTTCTACAAATTACAAGCTCCCAGAGTTCGCCAAGTTCACCGGTCAAGACAGTACAAGCACAATAGAACATGTCAGTCGGTATCTTACACAATTGGGTGAAGCGTCAATTAAGGATGCCCATTGAGTTCATTTCTTCTCCTTATCCCTGTTAGGGCCATCCTTCACTTGGTTTTTGTCACTACCAGTCAACTTTGTTGCCAATTGGGCTGACCTAGAAAAGAAGTTTCATACATATTTTTACACTAGGACTAGAGAAAAGAAGATAACTGATTTGACAACCATGAGATAGAGGACTAATGAATCGGGCATTGAGTTTCTTCAGAGATTCTAGGAGACTAGGAACTTGTGCTTCTCATTGAACTTGGCTGATGATCAGCTAGCTGCTTTAGCTATCCAAGGAATATTGCCAATGTGGAAAGAAAAGCTGCTAGGACAAGAATTTGACAACTTGGGTCAATTGGCTCAACGAGTAGCAGCGCTCAATAGCCAATTCTAGAGTATGCACAGAGATACCCGATTCTAGAAGAGTACCACCGTAGCTGAAGCTTATGATCCATACTCAATAGATGATGGCTATAAAGATGAAGAAGAGGAGGTTGCTGTAGCTGAATGGAATTGGGGCAAGAAGACAGTAATGGTGCCAAATCCTTGGGAAAGAGGAGTCGAGGAGAGCTATGACTTTGATGTCACAAATCAGACAAGCTCTTTGACTTCTTACTTGAGAAGGGCCATATCAAATTACCGAACAATCATGTTATGTTGCCCCCTGAATAGTTGAAGAATAAAAAGTTCTGGAAGTTCTATAATGCTACTTCTCATTCCATTAATGAATGCAGAATTTTCCGATAGCATATACAGAGGGCTATTCAACAAGGGAGGCTCAAGTTTGATACACCTCGGAAGATGAAGGTGGATGATAATCCTTTCCCAGGAGATCAAAATATAGTTGATGTTGGGCTATTCAAAGGAAAAACTAAGGTCCTAATACTGGCCAAATTGAGAGAAGCTAAAACAGTTGATCCCAAGATGCAAATATCGGCTGATGAATACAGAGAGATTAGAAAACGTTGTAATCAGCAGAGGAGCCAATATGAATAGGGGGAAACATCAAAGGATGGAGCAACAAAGCCGCAAGTCACATCTCGGATCCTGTTAAACAAGTGGCAGCAGCAGAAGGATCAAGAATACTAGCATCAACTAGAAGAAGAGAGGTACGAAAGGAAGCAAGACGAATCACACTGGAATTGTCCTTTCTTCAGGTACTACTAGAACAAAGGTTTAAAATTGCCTACCAGACATAACTGTCTAGAATGTAGCAATCAATATTAGGAGTTTAGGCAATCTCAGGTCAACCACCGGTCTATCCATGCCCAGGATGCATATCATCATAATGACATGGATCAGCACTTAAAAAATAAAAGTATTCATGATTGGCTGGGAAAAGAGTTGTTGACCAAGACTAGGCTGATCATGAAGAAGGAAGCAACCAGAGGGAACATGTTTGGCCGAAAGGCCAATGGTGCCCCGGAGGTTTAACAAGAAGCTAGAAGAGAAGAGTGCAACGCCTAAGGAATAAGGCGATAGAACAGGCTCAGCCATCCGATAAAACTCAATTGTGGCGTACCAAGCAAATAGCTAATAAGAAGCAACCATCGGCTAATATCCAAACGACTTTTCTGTTGCCATCAGAATTCAGAGCTCTGATAGGTCAGGAAGTTTACTTAGACTTTGATGAATCAGAGTATGAAGAGATAGTTGCCAAGTTGACGGTTACCCACCAAGCGATATTTGATAAGCTAGTCAAACATAGGCACTTGAAGGCTTTATACATGAAAGGTTTTGTTGATGGGAAGCCAATGAATAAAATGTTAGTGGACGGAGGTGCTTCTGTCAATCTTATGCCTTACACTACTTTTCGTAAGCTTGGCAAGGGACCACGAGATTTGCTTGAGACCGACATGATGCTTAGAGACTTAGGAGGGAATACATCTAAGACCCGGGGGGCAATAAACGTCGAGTTGACAATCAGGAGTAAAACTCTACTCACCACGTTCTTTGTCATCGATGGAAAAGGATCATATAGTTTACTCCTTAGTCATGACTGGATTCATGCAAACTATTGTGTGCCATCAACCATGCATCAATGTTTGATTCAATGGCATGGGGATGATGTCGACTAGGTTCGCGCTGATGAGTCTATGAGCATCGCAACAGCTGATCTAGTGTTTTGGGAATTAGGAGATTTCAAATGCCTTTCTGGCAAAACATGGGAAGGAGGCTTCGTTAGGATTAACAATGAAGGCCAATAGCTGGTTCAAGCAATCGGCTCTAAAAGTTTGTTTTAATCAATAATCATAGCATTGCATCGGCCATTGAGTTAAGGAAAAATAAACATTGAGTATTGGAAATGGGTTTAGGCCAACATAGGTGAATGCTGAATTAAAGTGTAAGTGTAATTTAGAGTTAATGGATTTCTTAAGAGAAGTTCTATTTCACTTAATAGGATGCTTGACTTGGATTGATCGATCATTTGATCTTTAGAATGAAAAATGCATGAAGAGATGTTATTCTGACATCTGAATTTGATAGCTGATTCGTTCTCGGCTCCAATTGCCGGTACCAGGAGGGTATCGCCTCTAGTTCAAAAAGTAAAAATCTTTAAAGATAATAAAAGCCAATCGATATGTATCGCCTATAGAGCAAAAATAAAAAGCAAAAACAGTCATATGCAAGGATGTCACACTGAAGCACAATCATAAAGGAATAGGAGTCTTCATTCATTGGCTTATCCTAAATACAAACTAGTCAAAGACCTTGTTCACCACATCTTGAGCGGGTGTGATGTCCATGATGGCCTCTGCCACTGTGGTGAAATCTTCTATCAGATCTTCATGTCCCTCAGGGCCATCGTTGGTCGGGAAGCCAACCTCCATGGTGTGGAGATCATGCCCGGTTTGGACCTATGCCGCAGCTAGCGCCACCGACGCGCCCTGATGAATGCCGTGAAGGGCAATCTCTTGGACACAGACCAGGATGTCTTGGAGATGAGCGTCAATGAGGGAACCCCTAGCATGACAGCATCTGTGGCCGCGTTCGCTGCTAATTGAAGAGACTCCAGTTGCACCGTTTAGGCTAGCGATTGTAGAAGAATATCAAGATGAAAGCAACGGAAACCAGAATGGAAACATTCATGGAGCTCATCTTACCTGCTATTATGGCATCAGACTCCACCAGTCGTGCTCGAACGGTGTTGGTCTCCTCCTCCGCCGCATTAAGAGCAGCCTAGAGGACTTCCAGACGAATCTCCAGTTGGCCATTGTTCCGAATCACCTCAGAATAGCGGTCCTCGACCACCCTCCATATTCAGAAAAAGCACCAGGCATCATCACCATCATACGAGTTGGAAGAACCCAATGATGAAGCCGGCGCGGAAGATGCAGCGTTGGTGGGATTGTCAGTCCTGGGAAAAGGGTGAAGGCTGTCATTCACAATGAGCTTTTAGGCAAGTCAGAATAGATCATCATCATGAACAGGGGTTGCCAATCTTACCTTATGCGTCGGAGATGCTGGTTCATCGGCATGTCTTCTACTAGGATCTCCTCTGCCACGCGCTTACCTCAATTACCTTCACCGACCATGAGGAATGATTGAATCTGCATAAAAGAGGAATGGAGCCGCTGCAAGGTTTTGGTAGATGGAAGAATGCAAAGGAACAGTTGCAGATAAAGAGGCGTTTGAAGCTGAAGCCCTTGATTGGTATTTGAAGACATGAAGCGAATAAGCGGACGCCTCGAGACACGCAAAAGGCAATTGCAATTAATAAAAGGCGAAATGCCACTCCACAAATGTCGAAATACGGCGCTATATAACTGAGGATAGGAGATCGAAGGGCTCTCTTGACAAAAGTCATGTTTTTAGACCTAAGTGGGACTGAGATCGGGAGTCTAGAATCGGTTATTTGCCAAAGAATTGGCTCTTTAGCTGAAGCAGAGGTGATTAGTCGACTATAGTGATTCTTTAAACCTCCTTCCTATTCGAATGCCCCTTGGCCAAAGGGGTTTTACGGTCAAACAAACTCCTCTGAGCCTGTTTCACCTTCAGGACCTGATCTTCAAAAATGTAAAAGGGAGACAAGACTCTGGGAAGGCTGAGAATAGGTTGTCCTTGATGACCAAGAGCAGAGGAGCTAATGTGACCACCTTATGGACTTGTGCAAAAATACAATGCAGTCTTTCTTTGGGAAGTTCAAACTGGATCAAGGCGTGCTATGTTGCAAAATGATTTATCAAGCCGAAGTCAGAATTTTGTGATGGATGACTTTAAAGACTTGAGGTGCCTTCGGCTACATGCTCTTGAAAAAACACTGAAGCCAATAAACTGAGGATTACAAGGTATTATGATTAAAAGGTCAAGATCAAGCAATTTTCTAAAGAAGACTTAGTTTGGAAAATAAAGTCACCGATCAAGTCAGGGAACAATAGGTTCAGTGGAATGTTAGCCAACTGGGAAGGACCTTATTGGATCAAATGTTATGCGCCTGGTGATACTTGTAGATACTGAGAAGAGAAAGAAAATTCGGTAGAGCAATCAAATGGGAAATATTTGAATGAATATTACCCTAGCATTTGGATTGATACTAAACAACCGATTTGCTCGATTGTCAGTTTTAGTAGCTGATACCGGAAGGGTGTCATTGCTAGCGAGAAAGTACACCCAAAGGGGATAAAGCTGGTACAATGTGTATTGATTATGCTGACAGAGTGATGCGTGTAATGTGGAGTATAAAACAAAGGAGAAATCACTTAAGACGAAACAATTGTTTGCTAAATACCACCTATTACAAGTTATGAGCCGGAAGACACTTTGCCTACTATATCATCGGCCAGAGTGTTGAAGGCTACGGAGTTGGTGACGCTAAGGAAATCCTCAGTCAAACGCTCATGGTCCTGAGGGTGCATCGCATCCGAAAAACCATGAGGAAGAAGCCGAAGATTGTGGCCAGAATGAGCCTGTGCGGTAGCCAACGCCATGGTAGCACCATGATGGACGCCATGAAGAGCGACCTCCCTAACATGATTCGGGATGTCATACAGGCAAACTATTGGGATGGCACCTCTAGCATTGACAAATCCTATTGCGTACTCCATAGCTAGTTGAAGGCTCTCCAGTTGAGTGGACAAATCTAAAAGTTCAAAAGGGAGATGATCAGAATCCTAAAGGTGAAGTTGCAAGGAAACAAAGGTTATGATATTTCACCCATGATTCTGGCCTTGGCTTTGGCCAATTTATCTTCCACTGAATCAACCACGGGGGGCGATCGGCATCGAGCCACGGTCAGGGTTGATTCTGCGAGAGAAAGACATTCGGCAAGACTTTGGTCGTGGCTGTCAATGGTGGCGAGCAGGTCGTCAATGCCGATCCGCCGCCCCAGGTAGCAAGGAAGCTAGTGATAAGCTATTGACAAGGAAGACCCTAGAGGCCGAATGGAGTCGGACCTATGACCTGAGGCGGTGGGTGCATCACGGGCAGCACCCTCTCGACGATGAAGGCACTGGTGCGATGTTAAATATCCATCGAGAGCGCCCTCAGCAGACCTCTTGCTGATTTCCATGATCTCAAGCTTATAGGAAAAACAGGGACTATATTGAGGATGCAAAGGGATTGAGATGAAGTGGATTGTTGCTCGACCTTCAGTCATGGCCCATATATATAGCCCGGGAAGGCAAAATTAGTTTCGCCAGAGATATGAAATTGAAATCAGATACGGAAACGGATCGACACAACAAGAATTTAGGGGATAGATAATGGAAAGGTAACAGATTCAAACTTATCAGTTCCCCAAGTTATGAAGCATCATGGGACGAATACAAAGAATTTACATGGACCAAAGGTCAACCCACCAAGGCTTCTTTTGGATTGAAGGAAGTCTAGATCCCCACAAGGCCGCGGATCATCATAAACCAAGTCACATTAGCCCATTAATAAGATTATGCCAAAGAAAGGGAAAGGCCGCCTGACTAGCAGATACCCACAGGTTTTTGGGTGACTGGGGAAACCGCTGGAAAGAAGCTTGCGGTTCTCCCGATAGGCATTTGATGGAACGAACAAGGGAAAAGTGTCCACACATTCTAGCCCTTTCAAACACTAGAATAGCTCTACGAGCATGGTGAGAAGATGCAGGCGCATCACAAGACTTCTTCTAGCCACAGCAGCTGATCCTCTTGCTCGACAAGGTGCTAGAATGGGTGACACAATCACCCTATGCACAAGAATTCTTCTAACCGCTCAAGATCTTTATCGCAAAGAGATAGGCCATGGAGGGTCTAGCTGAGTTGGGAGCACACAAAAAGACGGATGGAAGAAAAACATGGCTAAAGTGTCGTGTTGCTCTCGCCAGAGTCAGACGAGCATTTTATAGCCGGTCTGGGAAGGTGAATCCAAATGCCCATGAAACAGTGGTGCTCTTGCAAAAGTTTTGAGGCATGGGCTCATGAATGGAAGTAAGTGGCAACAAACGGTGGACCCTAGATCAAGGTTCTCTACCCATGACTGTGGACCAATCAGGGATGCAAATAGGATAATTTTGGAATAAAATTACTTTTATCCCAAAATTGGGGGGCATGCGTTTACACTAGAATTTGGAAGGAGGATCTCAGAAGCTCGAGAACTCCCAAAATCATGTCAGCAAGGAATCGATTGCGTGCAGATCGGAACTAGCTGATTTAGATGCAGCACTAGAATCGGCTTTCTTCAAATAGCGCCAGCAGATAACGATAGAGGCTATTGTTGGTGCTAGGACAAGACATGTTGGACTCTACAAAAAGAGAAAGATTAGAGTCCAAGTTATCTTAAATTAGGAATATTTTCATTTTATGCCAAAGGTTATAACAAATCGTGCTTGAGTAGGATTCATGTTTAGACTCCAGGTATAAATACCAAACCCCGATTATTGTAAAAAACAATCAATCAAATACAAGTCAATTACTTTTTTTGGCTCCGGCCACCCCTTAGGAGTAGGAGTAGAGTAGATCTCGGCGAGTTCTTCAACGAGTACGGCTGCATCAATCCAGTCGACCTCCACTGCTTGTCTTTAAGTACTGTCATGGTTTATACCTCTGTTCGTATGGCTGCATCGATCCGGTCGACTCCCACTACGACTCTGGAATAGGCTAGTTATCGACTCTTGTCTAATTCGAGTATAGCCTATGTGATTCTGCCTCACACCCCACTGCTTGAATTAGATCAAGGTCAAGTTATCGGCTCTACCTTAGTATGGCAGTCTTTGGTAGATTCATTAAGTTACCGATATTGCTTATTGCTTTTATCGTTTATCTAATTACAGCAATATCACTCTGCCCGATTGAGATTGATCTAGATTGGCCTTATATCTTGTTTAACTCATCATTTGCTAATTTAGAATTGATCTAATCTATATCTTAAGCGATGAGTTAAATTTTTATAGGCTGTTTTGCGTCAATCTTAATCGTGCATGGCGTGCGGTTAAGGCATGTCCGATCTTGAGTAGATCTATTAGTTAATGAAAAACCGTTCTATAGCTCATCATCACAGCTTGTGGGATTCTGCCTCTGACCCCACTATTGGCACCGTGGGGTGGGTATCGTTAGTTGGTAGACCCGTTCCTAAGAAGGCATGACCTTAACTGTGTGCTATGCCTAAATCGGCTATTTAGCTGATATCGAGCGCTTTCATGAACAGTTCACATTATGAGATCATTGAAGTAGAGATGAGTTGAAAGATATGTTAGCCCCATGATCTTAATATTGTATTACAGCCTGCATGATTCTGCCTCATGCCCCACTAATATTAGTAATAAGTTAGGGTCGTCGAGTCTATTATTGTTACTACGGCCTGCATGATTCTGCCTCATGCCCCACTGGTCATGGCGATAGATGAGATCTAACATGTTCATTAGATTTATCTTTATTAAATGGTTAAGTGGTGTTGAATAGTCTCTTTATAAAAAGGAGTTCGGTTACTTGTAATCATTGGCTCAGTATAAACCGATCATCATTGATATCTTATTGCCATTGATTCATATTTTCTTAAATAATGTTTATCCTGAATGATAACAGATTCTTCTTATACGACCCTGTGAGCTTTAATCGATTTATTCTTATGAATATGCTGGAATCGACTATTTTGTCGATTTCCTCTCATATCGGCTCTTAGAGCCGCACATTCGAGACTGTCTGGCAACACCGACACGTTCCGCCCTTAATTACTGATGAGCTTTCTCTCCTTATCAATTGTAGAGTCAAATTGACTGGCACGTCTTAAAAGGATTACACAGGATCGACCACTCTTGCGCTGAAGCTAGGCGGATCTGCTCCATCGAGCGGACCCTTCTAGCTTGCTACGTGTGTCCTCGGCATGGAGACAAAAATTCTATGTCGACACTTCCCCTAGAAATGAGTTCTATATTTGATGTCTTCCATGTTTCTCAGTTGAAGGGATGTCTTCGTATACCTGAGGAAGCCATTGCTCCCACCAACATTGAGCTCCATCATATTTGACGTATGAACAAAAACCAATCTGAGTGTTAGAAGAGATGGAAAGAGTAACATGGAGTAAGGTTATTAAGTTCTACAAAGTGGTGTGGAATAACCACAGTGAACAAGATGCCACGTGAGAACGGGAGGATTATTTACGTGAGGTTTATCCCGCCATTTTCAAAGAATGGTAGGTCCTGTAAATCTTGGGACGAGATTTCTATAAGGGGGAGGTGATGTAACACCCTGGGTGTTAAGTTTGCATTAAGTCTTGGCATTGCATGAGCACAAGCATCATTGATCATTCATGAGCATGAGTATCTCAAATATCATTTCTATGTTTGCTTATATTGCTTGCGTTGTCACTAAATTGCCTTATCTATGCTAGGCTTTATATGTAACCAATGTATAAAATGATTGTTGAACCTTAGGAATACCTTAAACATGTTTAGAATGTCGCTATGAACAACATTGGTATTCATGACTAGGGCTAGTTTGGTCTCTAAGTCATAGTTAGTAAGTCATCATTTTCAAGTGCTATGTTTGACCTAGGTTGAACTATGTCATAGATTGTTTGCATGGCCGTGCACCCTTAAGTAAAGTTGTAGTACTTGATTAGAGAAACAACTTTTATTTTTGGGTCATGAGCTAATTTAGTGCTTAGCTTGGTCATTTTGAGCTCACAAAAATCAACATTTCACTAATTTTGGAACTTGAAATTTTTTCTAAGTCTAACTACTCTGACAGTTTTGTTGTGGCTGACTTTGGGATGACTTAACTCCATAACCATTATGAATTAGGAGTTGAGTTCTAAAGCAATGTTGTAGCCCATACATAGCTTTACAAATTTGGTTTTAACATCGTGCACTAATTCGTCGTGGATCGAGAGCTTTAGCACCTTCATTTTGCTCTGTCAGTCGCTCGATCGGGCTCTGATGGCCGCGTCGTCACGCGCCATGGTGGCCGACCGAGCATAGCACCTAGCCACCGTGTGGCTACCATTGGCCGACATCAGGCCCCCGCCATGGCCGTGTGGCGCGCGATATCAGAAGACGCATTGCTCATCCTGCACTCACGCTCCCTCTCTCTCCCTCTCCACTGCTCTCTCTCGCTTGCACAACAGAGCACCGAGCGCCGCCGCATCACCACATGGCTCCGCTGCACCATTGCCACCTCCATCTAGCCAGTAGCTATGCCATCTTATCCTCTACCTCCTCGACACGTTAGCAGTGATAGACAAGCTATGGTGAGGGCGAAATCGCTGTTCTTGTCCTCGCTAGAAAGCTCGGCTTCCATGGCCGCCTTGATGGCAAGCTCGCCGCCGCTTGGCTCGCTTGCCATTTCATCCACCTTCTTCACATTAGAGCTTGGTTAGGGTGTGTAGTAGCTGGTAGCATGACCTCACTACGAATGGTTGCCTCACCAGCGTGGAACACGATGACCAGCGCCGTCGTGCTCTCACCGCCGCGCCACCACGCACATGGATAGGCCTCATCGGCGTGTCCCACCTAGCCTAGGAAGCCTCGCTAGACTCGCTTGGTCACCACAGAGCTTGTGCACTTCTCACTGAGCCTTACCGTGGCCTGTAGCGGCCGGCATACCACCACATAGTGCTACATGCCACCATGGCCGGCGATGCGGTAGCTCTGATGTGTCCGTGCCTCCACCACCTATATCAATCGACGCGGGATAGTTAGTAGAGCACGTAGATGGGGGCGGTTTCACCAGAGGGCTCACCGTCAGTGAGCTAGCGCCGGTCAAACACGCCCTCTATTTTGGTTAGGCTGATAGGTGGACCCCGCTGACACTTGGGTCCCACACGTCAGTGACTGAGGTTTACGGTTTTTGTTATTTATTTTATAGATTTTTGTGCTAACTTTGGAAAAATTATATCTAGAGTGAGGAATGTCCAATTTTGGTGAACCAAATTTTGTTGGATTCCTCATGAAGTGTAGTATTTTATAAAAATATGAGATGTACAGTTCCTAGTATTTTTATTATTGAATAAAATATAGCTAGATAAGTGCTTTTTAAATGTTTACAATGTTGTATAATGTGTAACTTGAGCTAGGAATGTGATAAAATTGTGATTCTAATTTTGCTGGTCTTGTGTTAACATGCTCTAGCTAGGATAAATAATAAACTTGCAGTATACTTGATTGAAGTAGGGTCGTTCTATTTATCTATTAATAAATGGTATTTTGGAGGAAAATTATAGGGATAAAAATAAGTAACATATTGCCATGCAAATGTTTTGTACAGTGTTATGACACTAGGTTGAAGCTAAGAAAAATATAGAATCTGTTGTTTGATACTTTTCTATAGGGTTAACTATTTTTACTAAAATAAACGTTACTAGCTTGTCATTTTTGTAGAGGATGTTATACATGTCTAAATGGTATGAAATTTTTATAGTAGTCTATTGGGAGCACGTGGAAGCTGCTATAATTTTATGAGAATTTATTGTGCACATTTGTTATATGTTTGCTATTTCACCTAATTATCTAATTAAATTAATAAAGGCATGTAAATAAATAAATTGTGCTTGACCATGATGTTTTCTATGGTGCTTGTGATACATATGAATTGTTGATGTTAATAGTAAGGCTTAGAAGCAATTGGTTGTATGCAACTAATTAATTATTTCTTTATAATTTAACTAAATGGCTGCATGTATAGTTTGGGTTGAGCTGATAATTTCATGTTGATAATGGCCTTTTCTGTTAAAACTTGTTAATAACAAAGTTGTAGATAACTTACTAATCTACCTTGTGTTAAACTTTCATAGTCCTAGGCCTTAGGGTTTAAGGGTTTTGGTTGTTAGAAGTTTGCTGTCTGAAATGTTTACTTTCTGGATAGATTTGAATAACTGAATTGTTTGACCTAGATAACGGTTGAATCACATTAAGGGTATTAAAAGAAAGTTGTAGATGATTTCATAGGTTTCTAAAATGTCCACAACCATATTATTTTGATGTATATAACTCCAGTTATGGTTAAAACGAGTAGCTGTTGTCTTGTAGTTCAGAAAATAAATTACAGAAGTGTTTGCTTAAGTAATAGAGAAGAGATATACATCTACTCGGTAAAATATGATGCACTTGTTATTACTTTAACACCATGCTATTGAATATATGCTTAGCCATGCTTAGACCTATAGAAGTCGGGTGATTTCCTATCACATGTGAGATATAGGTGGATACCGAAGCACGGTTGGCTATATTTGCTATCGTGGAAAAGAACCATGGGGTAATGTAAATGGAGGCTGGGTGGAATCTATGTGTAGGTTGACTCATGTGATTCCGTCTATGCCAATTAAGGACCATACCATTGTTGGCCCTTTTGACAAGATTGAAGCATGCCTATCACTTAGCTGGCCAGATAACTCGTTCCGACCGCGAAGCCAAGTAGCTCAACTCAGGCCAGGCCCCGCTCTATAAAAGTGCGCACTCTGGATGGTAGTAAGAATGTGCGGGGAGCCAGGCATGAGCCCAAGGGTAGGCCAGGCCTAACCATCCTGGCAGCTGGTTGTCCCTAATTGTGCGACGCGGGGCGACCCCACAAAATGTGGACTTGTGTTGTACCAAAGGTGACCTAAGGTGACCGTTGATCTGGTCTACCTAGGTTTATGTTAGGAATAAATTCCCAGCTAGCTGAAATCGATTCGAATCGCCGTCTCTCCTGGATAGTGTGAAACTTGGCTAGTTCCAACATTGTAGTAATTGTATTATGGAATGTGATGGTTTGGATAAACATGGAATTACTACACCTGTTATGGTTACTATTGTATGCTCTTAAAGTTTATACCACATGTTTGGTACAGGATAGTTGCTAATCTAGAGATGAATAGCTATAATTAACTTGATGACCAAAGTATAATTGTATAACTGAGTTAATCACTTTTATGCAAAAAGTTGTCAAGCTACCTCCACTTATAAAGCCTTGCATAATCCTTGGAGTCAATTTATTTCTAGTTTATGACGGGTAAGTCTAGCTGAGTACCTTTTCATACTCAGGGTTTTATTCTCATTTTTGCAGATGGTACAATTATCATGACTATTGCAAGAACTGCTTCTATCCCACCGTGGATGAGGAGTGAGCCCTAGGCAGGCATCTTTAATAATCCTTCTTATATGCTTTTGTGGATTGTGATCATGAGATGGCACTGTATTTGAACTATGTTGGCAAATGCTAGTTTCGAACTTTAATTTACTTCCGCACTATCTATCAAACTTCATTTGTAATAACCATATTTTGCACTCTGAGGAATGAACTATATTTGTGAACTTTATGTAACCTGTGACATGTATGTTGAATCATGTATGATCTTAGTTGTATGTGGATCATTTGTCGAGACCCATCATGGTACTCGACGGACTACCAAGTTTATATGGGCTCAAGTATGATAGTGCGACCGCTTGCAGGCTACCATTGTACTTGTGCTCTTATAAATTAGTCCGTTCTGCAACACGGTCCGCAACTTATCGGGCTAATAATAGCCTAAACGACTGAGGCCCAACTAGGATGAGCACGCTAAACCATCGCCTAGGCCAAGGTCGGCCACGCCCCCTTCTCCTGCCTTAGCCACATGGAAGGCACACGACCTCTCCCCCATCATGACCCCTGGGGTAGGATAGGGAGAGATCAAGCGTGGCTTAGTATGTTGGCTCTGACAAGAGCTGGCATGCTACAGTGACCTCACAAGGACCGAGGGAATAGCAGTCACCTCGGTTCGGTTAGACGCCATCCCTGTGCCATGCCACACTAATGAGATAGCACCACACAATGGTGGCAATGGGTATGAAACCCCCCGTCCAAATATAGACCGACATGACAAGGGTCTCAACGTAGAGACCTTCCTGACTTGCGGAGAGCCCTAACTGCAATGATAGGGGTCGTGGCCCATAGCCTCATGAAGCGACCAGGCGAATGATGGCCAAGGGTGGCTACCTACTACGGGTACGACACCTTGAGGAACCTAGAGACAACGACGAAGACCATGATGGATGTCATGTTGCATAGGGCAGCTGACGAACTATCACCATGGTAATAGTGCTGCCATGGCCAGCACAGTAGAACCACGGTAGACCCTGCCACAACATGGCCACAAGACCATGATGACAGCCATGCCTAGGAAAGCATTAGAAGACGGTGTACCTTGCAAGCCAAGTTAGATAGGACCTCCCTCAGGCTCTTGACCCTTTAGTCGGGGGAACCTTTTCTTTGTAACGAGCCCTAGCCCCAAGCTCTATATGAGGGCAGCCAGGGCTCCCATCTTGGGACATCTTCTCAAATAGGTTCTAGCATAGGTTGTACCACCTCTTTCACCATTCTTGCACCCCCCATTGTAAGGACTTTAGAGCATTCAAGCAAGGAACACACACTTGATCTTCTCTAAGACTAGATGTAGGGCTTTGGCCTAAACCAGTATAAAACCTTGTATCTATTGGATGCTACCATCATCTTCCTAGAGTAGCATGTCAATCGTATAAATTTACTAGTCTAGTTTATGAAACACCAATAGTTGGCGCACCAGATAGGGGACAGTCACGCACTCTCATTTGATTGGAGAAGGAAGCGATGGCTCCTCACACCATCGGTGGACTCACTGGTGGAATGGCCTACGGTGTTCACATCCACCATGAAAACTATGGGTTCATCGGCACCAACGGGCTAGCGCCCGCGTCTACCATCAGCCACAAACTAGACCTCCACCTTGGAAATATGATTCCCGTGGTCCATGGCGAACACACTCCTAGAACTACCCTTGGGGGCTACATCCCTAAGTTCACCTACCTAGAGGGGCTAGTACCCTCGCTCATCACAAGCCATGGCCAAGTTTCCCATTCAAGAAACCAAAGGACCATGACTCACGATGAATTTGCCCAAGGAATGGCCTCGACCGGCCACATCCTTCTAGGGAATGATGCGGTTAACCAAACCAAAGGGCCAGCACCCACGTCCATCGATGTCCATGGCCCAAACCACCACCTTAGGAATCTGGGTCCCACGGCCTATGGTGGGTGCGCTCTCAAAACTGCCCATGGGGGTTGCATCCTAGAGTTCACCTACGTAGGGGCCCAAGGCCCTCTCTCATCACTAGCCATAGCTAGCCCTTCCACCCAGAAAGCTAGATGGCTGTGGCTCATGGCGACCTCACCCAGGGAATGCCCCACGGTGGCCAAATCACCACAGGAAACCATGAGATCACCCAAACCAATGGGGCAACGCCCGTGACTAGCTCTTACCCAGTCCAGGCCCATCGAATGGGAAAATTGGACCTAATAGTAGAAACGTGCCTAGAATAGCATCTCTACCATTGAAATGTAGAGAGTCAGAGCATGCATGAACGATGAAACTACCCGCCACCATGCGGCATCATCGTCAGAAATCAAGCCACCACCCGGCATCACACCACACAGGGTCAAGCTCGGAACCAGGATCCGATCCTACATGGCAAACTAGGCGCATGACATGCTTCGAAGGACTACCAGCCTTCACTTAGAGGCACGTGCATCTAAGGAAGTGGGCTCCATGAGTGCACCGCATGCCATGACGAGTGGATCAAATCGCATCATGCTCAAAGCCAGCATCCACAGCAATAGGTCGCGATGGTCCCTTGCTAGAAGTGGTAGCTTTACTCAGAAGCAGAGATGTGGCGACAACGATGCCGTTGCACCAAGAAAACTCAAGTGCCAGAACACATGAGCTCTCAAGGCCAAGAGCCCCTACGTGTTGGGAGCAAAGAAGCCACCCTCGGGGGCACATAGGCTCCTCGATGGCATTGAGTCAGCAAGGATTGGCTCGAGGTAGCCCAGGAGGCCGATCCATGCCAGCTAAGATCACCCCAAGTGGTGAAGAGGTGTCTCCATCAGCTCGCGGCCTAGGGACTATGACAACTCCATCGCAAGTAAATGCTCGAAGGCTCATGGCACCATGAGCAACAACTTCACCACTAGCAGGAGCTCAGCGGCTTGTTGCACCTCGAGCAATGACAATTAGTCCCACGACAGCTTCCAACACATCAGTTAGTTACATCCACTCTAACCTTAACCTCTCCACCCGAACATGTCCATCTACACATGTAGGCATGCCCATAGCTCTAGAAACCTACAACTAACCCATGGAGTGAGCCATAGAATTATGTGCTCGAGCGCCCCATCCTAGAGCCGCTCAGATCCCCGAGTGACCTAATCCAGCTCACAACAGCAGCCAAACACGAGTCACTCGTGGAGGCCACACACGAGGGTGCATACACATGCCCCATGACACAACAATGCTTATCACCATCCTAGTGACCCCATTCCTGAGCATCTTCTGATCGCTCCCCATGCCATGATGAGCCAGTAACCCGTGTCCTGACGTCTTGCTCGAGATGCCCTGGCCGACCCAATGGACTAGTTCCCAGGCAAGGCTAGGCACCCACGCATGAGCCTAAGAGGAAATAGGAAACCCATTCACTCAAGACTAGGGGAGTGGAAGGAAGGACTCATGTTGTCTCCTTGCTTTCTTCCCACATCGCAACAAATCTATGATCATCCTTTGCCTTTGTGTCGCTCCAATGGATCATGCACATTTTAGCCGCATAGGCCTACCCCTAGGTTAAGATACGCATCCATAGGCATAGATCTAAGGGGATGAAGCACATTCCAATTCAAACAGAAAGTAAGTGACAAGAACGGTAGAATGACAAGCGAATATGCCAATCACACTTCATTCACATAAAACCCAAGCAAGTTCTTTACAAAAAGGACACACACAACTCAGGACCCATACACAAGGGTCATCACATACTAGAGGCCTAGAACTAGCACTATACAATAGGCACTTTGTTCTTTCTCCACAAGTGGTAGTATCGCTCACAGCAGAGGTGTCGCCGCACAACCTCCCCAACGCGCAACCAGGGGAAACGCCAAGGACGGCGCTGCCTTAGCGCAGACAACTCAACATCATAATATGCCCCTAGGTCACATGTGATAGGGGACTACACAAAGCCAAACTACTATAACCAAACTAGGGCAAGGCTATGCACCGCACGAGAGAAAGAAAAAGAAGACGCCTGTGCCACTCGAAGGAAAACGAAGAAGGGCGTGATGCCGCTGAACCTATCAAACCAATGTTTAGGTCGCAAAAATAGGTTCATGCTGAACCAAACCTCTTGGGTTGATCCCTGGGCAAGGCTACCCAGCCACGGCATTTGAACGACCAGACCAACGGTGGTCACGGATAGACGGCAGCACACAGGATAATCGAATTCTGGACATGAATTGAAAGAAACATCTTCACTTAAAAAATCTCCAAGAACCCCAGGCACACCTCAGGGCTCTCAGCCATCATAGCAGATGACCTCCTCTACATCCACAACTACAACGACAATGTCCGTGATGGTGGTAAAATCATTAACTAGCTCAACCTGCTCTTCTGGCCAGATGCCCTCTAGGAACCTAGGCACCAGAGGTTCACCCTAGTCTGCATCTACATGGTGGCAAGGGCAACACCGGCCCCTTGCCGTATCCCTGCCACCACTACCGGTTCATGATCCTCTACCACAATGAACCACCAAAAGCGAGCCACCTCCTCCTCGTGGCAAGAAACCGCCAGCTGCTCCTCCAACGCTGGCAACAAAACAACATGAAGATCAGTGGCTCCAGACATCCATCCAAGCATCGAGATGAAGGAAACCCTTACCTATGATGTGGGTCTAGGTGACAGTGGTCGCCGCCTATGTGGTGCCAAACTCACCCTCCCAGGTGGCGAGAGTGGCCTTAGTGGCATCAAGGTCGAGCTCTAGCTGCCTCGCCTCATGGGTGGCCACAAAAAACTACTAAAAAGCTATATCCGCCTCATGGATGAGGTAGCAAACCTCTTAACGTCCACCCAGAGATGACGAAGATGAGCTTAATACCACCCTCAGCAGGGCCTCAGCCGGAGCAATGCCAGCAGCATCGATGACCCTTCCCAACGTGGCATGAGAGATGGCCCTGAGGAGCACTCACGTTCAACTCAAGTTAACACCAAAACTCAAAACATTGCTTGAATGCTTACCCCTGTTCACGTAGCAGACCTCGGAGATGCGACAGTGGACTACTAGCCTCCAACAACCCCTCCTATGGGTGATTATCGTGATCCATCGGCCCAAAGAGGAAGGAAAACTATGAGCACCCGAAGGCAAAAAGGAAGAAGCAACGGGCACACACCGGAATGTGAACGATCCCCTTTGCCATACCGGTCCTCCTGATTTATAGCTCCAGTAACCAGCCACAGGGGACACCTCAAGCGCATGTGTACTCAACTCTATTTACTAACCACCTTATCAAAGCACAGTGCAAGTAGAGGCCGCCAGGCGACAGATTGAGTAGTGGGCACCAGCACAGCAACATATCCTGAGTATGCCTCAAACCTTTTGCCTTCATTATCTTTCGATTCATGTGCCCATGATTTATGGCACACGACCATTTAAAGGAGGGCACCGCCAAGACATGATGTGGCCAGGGGAGGTCGATAACCCCCTAGGTTCACACGCTGAGCGACCTTCCGCACCCACAACCTCATGTTGTGCTTAGGAAACCTTCTCTTGGGCTAGACCTTAGAAGGGCTCAAGGTCACAAAAGGGATAGGGGCAGGGAGGAGATGGTCCCCCATGGCTCTAATCGGTGGTGCAGAGCCACATGACCATCTCTCCCTATGTTCAAGTTGTTCGCTTTGAAGTCTCCTAGGTTGACCCCCTCTGGGGGGAGGCATCTTGCCCTCTGGCCGCTGCGGAGGCAGTTGGGGACCAACGGTATTGACGGCCGAAGATTTATGGGACGTGTCGGCATGAAATTTCATCCTGTGCCGAGGGCACATGAGCAAGACGAAAGGGTCTGCTCAATGGAGCTAGAGATCTACCTAGCTTCAGCATAGGGATGGTCAGTCATGCGCACTCCTCCCGAGATGTGCCAGTCAATTTGACCCTGTAATTGACAAGGAGAGAAGGTTTATCAGTAATTTAGGGCAAAACGTGTCGGTGTTGCCAGACAGTCCTAAATGTGCAGCTCTGAGAGCTAATATGAAAGGAGATCGACTAAATAGTCGATTCCAATATATTCATAAGAATAAATCAATTAAAGCTTGTGGGGTTGTGTAAGAAGAATTGGTTATCGTGCAGGATGAATATCATTATTTAGACAAATATTGGTCAATGGCAATAAGATGTCAGCAATAATTAGTTTATGCTAAGCCAATGACTACAAGTAACTAAACCCCTTTTATATAAAAGAAATAGTTCATCATCATTCAACCATTTAATAAAGATAAATCTAATGAACATATTAGATCTCATCTATTGCTATGACTAGTGGGGCATGAGGTAGAATCATGCAGGCCATAGAAACTACATTAGACTCGATGACCCTAACTTATTACTAATATTAGTGGGGCATGAGGCAGAATCATGTAGGCCGTAATACAATAGTAAGATCACTGGGCTAACACATCTTTCAACATACCTTTACTTCAATGGTCTCATGACGTGAACTGTTCAGGAAAGCACTTGATATTGTCTAAAACAGTCTATTCATGCATAGCGCACAGTTAAGGTCATGCCCTATCAAGAACAAATCTACCGAATAATGATCCCCACTCTACGGTGCTAACAGTGGGGTGTGAGCCAGAATCACACAGGCCGTGATAACGGGCCATGGAACGGTTTTTGCTAGCCAATAGATCTACTCAAGATCAGACATGCCTTAACCACACACTATACATGATCAAGATTGACATAAAGCAGCCAATAAATCATAACTCATCATTTACAGTGCAGATTAGATCAGTTTAGATTAATAAATGATGGGTTAAACAAGATATAAGGCTGATCTAGATCAATCGCAATTGGGCGAAGTGATATTACTATAACTAAATAAATAATGGAAGCAATAAGCAATATCAATAACTTAATGAATCTATCCAAAGGAACGCCACCCTTAGATAGAGCCGATAACTTGACCTTAATCTAATTCGAGCAGTGAGGGTTGACCAGATCAATACAACCTTTCTTGAACTAGACAAGAATCGATAACTAGCTTATACCAGAGTCGTAGTGGAGGTCGACCGGATCGATGTAGCCGTACGAACAGAGGTATAAGCCATGACGGTACTTATAGACAAGTAGTGGAGGTTGACCGGATCAATGCAGCCATACTCGCTAAAGAACTCATCGAGATCTACTCTACTCCTACTCCTAAGGGGTGGCCGAAGCCAAAAAAAAAGTAACTTGTATTTGATTAATTGTGTGTTCTTTACAATAGCCAGGGTTTGATATTTATACCCAGGACCTACACGTGACTCCTATCTAAGCATGACTCATCACAATCTTTGGCCCTAGAGAAAACATTCCTAATCTAAGATAACTTGGACTTTAATCTTTCCCTTTTTATAGAGTCCAACATGCCTTGTCCCAGCGCCGATCATAGCCTTTGTCGTTATCTGCTGGCGCTATCTAAAGAAAGTCAATTCCAGTGTTGCATTCGAATCAGCTAATACCAACCTGCACATGATTGATTCCTGGATGACATGATCTTGGGAGCTTTCAAGTCCCTGCAAATCTTCTTCCAAATTTTGATGTAAACACATGCCCCCCAATTTTGGGATAAAAATAATTTTATTCCACAATTATCACGTCTGTATTCCTGATTGGTCCACAGTCATGGGTAGAGAATCTTGATTTAGGGTCTACTATTTGTCGCTGTCTACGTTAGCTCATGAGCCCATGCTTCAAAACTTTTACAAGTGCATCATTACTTCACGGGCACTTGGATTCATCTTTCTAGGCTGGCTATAAAATGTCTACCCGACCCTGGCAAAAGCAACTCAACAATTCAGCTATGTTTCTCTTCAATCTGCCCCTTTGAGTGCTTCTGACTCCGCTAGACCCTCCATGGTCTATCCTTTTGCTATGAAGATCTTGAGCCGTTAGAAGAATTCTTGTGTATAGGGTGGTTGTGTAGCTCATTCTAGCGCCTTGTCGAGCAAGAGGATCAGCTACTGTGGCTAGAAGAATTCTTATGATATCACCTGAGTCTTCTCTCCATGCTTGCAGAGCTGTTCTAGTGTTTGCAGGGGCTAAAATGTGTGGACACCTTCCCCTTGTTTGTTCCACCAAACGCCGACTAGGAAAGCCACAGGCTTCTTTCCCACAGTTTCCCAGTCACCAAGAAATCAGCTGGGCATCTATTATGCGGGCGGCCTTTCCCCTTCTCCTGGCATAATTTTATCAATGGGCCAGTGTAACTCAGTTCATGATGACCCTCAGCCTTGTGAGGACCCAGACTCCCTTCAATCCAAAGAAGTCTTGGTGGGTTAATCTCTGGTCAATGTAAATTCTTCGTATCCATCCCACGATATTTTGTAATTTGGGGAAGCAATAAATCTGAATCTGTTATCTCTTCGTTATCTATCCCCTGAATTTCTAGAGTGTCAATCCACTTTCATATCTGATTTCAATTTCACACCCCCAGTGAAATCTATCTTCTCGCCTTCCCAGGCTATATATACGGGCCACGGTTGTGGATCAAAAAACAATCCGCCTCGTTTCAAACCTTCTTCGTCCTTAGTATAGTTTCTGCCTGTCCATAGGTTCAAGATCATGGAGAACAGCAAGAGGTCTACTGAGGAGGCTCTCAATGGATCTGCATCATCACGCCAGCGCCTTCATCACCAAGAGGTTGCAACTCGGGATGCTCCCATCATTTCGGAGCTGAGGGACGACTCTGCTCAGTCTTTGGGGTCATCTTCAGCACTAATTCGCTGCTAGCTCCCCCGCTACCTGAGGAGGCAAATCAACAATGATGATCTACTGGCCTCCATCAATCGAACTGACCAGAATCTTGCCAGCTGCCTCTCCCTTATAGAATCAGCTTTGGCCATGATTCAAGGCCGATCACCCCCTAAGGGCAGCCCGATGGGGGAAAGGTTGGCCAGGGCTAAAGCTAGAATCATGGGTGAGACATCTACCTCAATTTTTCCTTGTCTTCTTCTTATTTTTGCCCTCAAGATTTCTGATCATTCTTTCCTTAAATATTTTAGATCTAACTACTCAGTTAGAAAGCCTTTGATCAGTTGTGGATCACGCAGTGGGATTTGTTAATGCCAGGGGTGCTGTTCTGATGGTTCGCTTGCATGACATCCCAAACCATGTTAGGGAGGTTGCTCTTCATGGCATTTGTCATGGTGCTGCCATGGTGTTGGCTGCTGCACAAGCCTGCTCTGGCCACAATCTTCGGCTTCTTCCCCACGGTTTCCTAGACACGGTGCACCCTAGGGATCATGAGCACTTGGTTGAGGATTTCCCTAGCACCACCAACTCTGTAGCCTTCAACACCCTGGCCGATGATATAGTAAGCAAAGTGTTTTCTAGCCCATAGCTTGTAATAGGTGATATTTAGCAAACAATTTCCTCATTTTGAGTGATTTTCCTTTGTTTCGTACTTCATATTATACACATTACTTTGTCCGTGTTTGCTTTGCTCCTATAGGCAATACACATCATATCGACTTTTACCCCTTCGGGTTTATTTTTGCGCTAGATGTGATACCTTTCTGATATCGGCTATTAGAGCTGACGACCGAACAAATTGGTTATTAAGTATTAATCCAAATGCTAGGGTAATATTTCTTTAGATATTTCCCATTGATTGCTCTGCCAAATTCTTCCTCTCCTCCTAGTGTCTCCAAAATATAAGCATTACCGAGCGCACAATGTTTGATCCAATAAGGTCCTTCCCAGTTAGGTGACCATTTGCTGAATTTACTGTCCTTTGATCCGATCGACAATTTTACTTTCCAGACCAAGTCTCCTTCAAAAAATTGCTTAAGCTTAACATTTTTATTGTAATATTTTGCAACCCTTAGTTTATTGGCTTCGATATTTTCAAGAGCACGTAGCTGAAGTCAACTCAAGTCCTCAAAGTTGTCTATCATAAGATTCTTGTAGACTTCGGCTGACAAATCATTCTGCAATGTAACATGTCTTGATCCAGTCTGAACTTCCCAAGGAAGAACTTCATTATGGTCGTACACAAGTTTGTAAGGCGACGTTTTAATTGACCCATGATAGGCCATCCTATATGCCCATAGTGCCTCATTAAGCGTTAAATGTCACTTCCTTGGCTGTTCCTCAATCTTTTTCTTGATTAGCTTAATCATAATCTAATTAGACACCTCTGCATGGCCATTAGCCTGAGCATAGTAAGGAGAAGAATTTAGTAGCTTGATTCCCATACTGGCAGTAGAATCTCCAAATTTTTCTGATGTGAACATTGTCCCTTGATCGGTAGTTATAGTTTGAGTAATCCCAAAATGATACACAATGTGCTCCCTGACAAAATCAATCATGTTCTTTGAGGTTACCGTCCTTAAAGGGATTGCCTCAACCCATTTAGTGAAGTAATCTATTGCTACCAATATGAACTTATGTCCTTTGCTTGAGGGCAGAAAAATCTGGCCAATTAAATCAATTCCCCAACCTCAAAACGGCCATGGCTTGATTATTGGATTCATGGCCGATGCAGGCGACTTCTGGACATTACCAAAACATTGATAGTCCTAGTGCCCCTTGTAATATTTGAAACAGTCTTCTAATATCGTTGGCCAAAAATATCTAGTTCTGCGAATAATCCACTTCATCTTATAAGCCGATTGATGGGCTCCACATATCCCTTCATGCACCTCACCCATCATCACCTTAGCTTCCTTTTGGTTTAAGCATTTGAGCAACACCCCATCGGCTATTTTATAGTATAGCTAATCATCTAGTAAAACATACTTAGTCGATTTATACCTTAGCTTTCTAGTAACTTTTCATGTTGAATTCCTAAGGTAGTTGGCTATTTCAATTCTCCAATCATCACTCGAGGCCTCACTACTCAAGATCTCTTGAAACACTCAATAGCCTGAAGCGCTTTGAGCTAGACGATCAGCTTCTTGATTCTGTGCTCTCAGAATATGTTGAAAAGAGGCATGAGGAAATTCTTTCAGCAACTTTTGACATTCATCATAATATCTCCTCAAAGTATCTTCTTTGCACTCATATAGGCTGATCAACTGATTAATAACTAATTGTGAATCTCCAAATATTTTAATTGCTTCGGCCTTTACTTCGTGAAGAAGTTGAAGTCCCTTAAGAATATCTTCATACTCTGCTTGGTTGTTGGTAATCATTAGTTCAGTTGGAAAAGAAAACTCAAAACTTGCCCCCCGAGGTGAAATAATAACAATGCCAATGCCACCACCTTGCTTGCATGATGATCCATGAAAGAATAATGTCCAAGGCACCGGCTCTGCATAATCAATGCTTGGCTTATGATGCTGGGTGACAAAATCGACCATTATTTATCCCTTGACTGCTTTAGCCGATTCATACTTCAAGTCAAATTCTGATAACGCAAGAATCCACTTTCCCACTCTCCCATTTAGTATTGGCATTGATAACATATGCTTAATCACATCAGCATTGGAAACAACCATACACTCGGCTGATAATAAGTAGTGTCGCAACTTATTGCAAGAGAAATATAAGCACAAGCATAACTTCTCGGTGGGAGAGTATCTTGTCTCTGGATCCAGTAGTCTTCTACTCAGATAGAAAACAACTCACTCTTTTCCTTCAAATTCTTGCATCAAGGGCAATCCAATTGTCTTGTCATCAGCTGATATGTACAACTAAAAAGGCTTACCTTGCTAAAGAGGGACCAGCACAGGTGGACACTTCATGTATTCTTTTATCTCTTCAAACGCCTTTTGTTCTATGTCACCCCACTTGAATTCTTGATCATTTTTCAACTTCAACAAGGGAGAAAATGGCATGATTCTTTTCGACAAATTTGAAATGAATCTTCTAATGAAATTGATCTTACCAAGCAGAGATTATAACTCTATTTTAGTAGTCAGGGAACAGTCTCATCAATTGCTTTTATGCTTTTTTGACCAACTTTGATTCCTCTCTCGTGGACCATAAAACCCAAGAATTGTCTAGTTGACACCCCAAAAGGACACTTATTAGGATTTATCTTTAGACCATGTTTTCTTGTGCATTCCAGAGTCTCCCACAAATCAGCTAGATGCTCCTTGTACCCTTTGGATTTTATCATCACATCATCGATGTAGATTTCAACAATCCTGTCGATCAACTTATGAAAAATGTAATTCATTGCCCTTTGATAAGTTGCATCGGTGTTCTTCAGACCAAAGGTCATCACAACCCAGTCGAATAAACCAATTGCGTCGGGCACCTAAAAGCGGTCTTTGCTATGTCTTCCTTGGCCATGAAAATTTGGTTATACCCTCATTGCCATCCATGAAGCTAATAACCTTGTGTCCGATTACTGCATCTACTAACATATCAGCTATCGGCATCGGATAACCATCCATGGGCGTGGCTTTGTTCAGATCCCTTAAATCGATGAAAACACTTAACTTTCCATTCTTCTTATACACAGGGACAACATTCGATATCCACTCTGCATATCAGCATGGTCGGATAAACTTTGCTTCTAGTAACCTTTCAATCTCCTTTTTGATATCACTAAGCATGTTTGGGTTGAATCTCCTTGGAGCCTGTTTAAACGGCCGATATCTAGGTTTGATTGGCAACCGATGTTCAATAATTGATCAGTCTAGACCAGGCATCTCATAGTATTCCCAAGCAAAATAGTCTTTAAATTCCTTTAATAAATCAACTAATTCTCGCTTATACTCAGGATCCAACTTAGCACTTACATATGTCGGCCTAGGTCTATCTCCAGAACCAATATCTACTTCTTCTAATTCATCGACCGACGTGAAGCCATGTCCTAGTTTGCTATCTATACCATCTATTGGATTATCCATTAAGACAAATTTTTAAAGCCAACTGCTTGGATCAACTGTTGGCTTTCATTATTGACTCTAATGAAGCCTCCTTCCCATATTTTGCTAGAAAACCATTCGAAGTCTCCTAGTTCCTAAAAGACTAGATCGGCTGTTGCGATGCTCATAGACTCATCAGCGTGAACCAGTTCGACATCATCTCCATGCCATTGAATCAAACACTGATGCATGGTGGATGGTACACAATAGTTCACATAAATCCAATCATGACCAAGGAGCAAACTGTATGACCCTTTTCCATCGATGACGAAGAATGTGGTGAGTAGAGTCTTATTCCCGATTATTAGTCCAATGTTTATTGCCCCCTATGTCTTAGACGCATTACCTCTAAAATCCTTAAGCATCATGTCAGTCTCCATCAGATCTCCTGATCCCTTGCCAAGTTTACGAAAAGTGGTGTAAGGCATGAGATTGATAGAAGCACCTCCGTCCACCAACATCTTATTCATCGGTTTCCCATCAACCAAACCTTTCACATATAAAACTTTTAAGTGCTGATGCTTGACTGGTTTATCAAATATTGCTTGCTATATAACTGTTAACTTGGCAACCATCTCCTCATACTCCGATTCATCAAAATCCAAATAAACTTCTTGATCCGCTAGAGCTTTGAACTCTAATGGCAATAGAAAAGCCATTTGAATATTAGCCGATGGTTGCTTTCTATCGGCTGTTTGCCTAGCACGCCATACTTGAGGTTTACCGGATGCCTGAGTCTATTCCAACTCTTTATTCCTTAGGCATTGCACCCTTCTCTTCTAGCTTCTTGTCAAACCTCCTGGACACCATTGGCATTCCTGCCAAACATATTCTCTCTTGTTGTCTTCTTCTTCATAATCAGCCTAGTTTTGGTCAACAACTCATTTTCCAAGCCAATCATGAACACTTTTATTTTTTAAGCATTGATCCATGTTATTATGATGATATGCATATTGAGCATGAATAGACCAACAGTTGGTTTGAGATTGCCTAAACTCCTAATATTGATTGCTACATTCTGGACAGTCGTGTCTGGTAGGCAACTTCAAACCTTCATTCCAGCAATGTCTGAAGAAAGGACAATTCCAATGTGATTCGGCTTGTATCCTTTCATACCTCTCTTTTTCTAATTGACGCTGGTATTCTTGATCCTCTAACCAACACTGATAATCCTTTTCCTTCTGTTGCTGCCACTTATTCAACAGGATTCAAGATGTAACTCGTGGCTTTGTCGCCCCTTCCTTTGATGTCTCTCCCTGCTCATATCGGCTCTTTTGCTTATCACGACGTCTTTTAATTTCCCTGTATTCGTCGACTAATATTTGCATCTTGGGATCGACTGTTCTAGTTTCTCTTGATTTGGTTGCTGTTAGAACCTTAGTCTTTCCTTTGAGCAGCCTAGCATCAACCATATTTTGATCTCCTAGGAAATGATTATCATCAACTTTCATCTTCTGAGGTGTATCAAACTTGAGTCTTCCTTGCTGAATAGCCCTCTGTATATGTTGCCAAAAAATTCTGCATTCATTAGTGGAATGAGAAGTAGCGTTATGGAACTTGCAGAACTTCTTATTCTTCAACTGATCAGGGGGCAACATAACATGATTATTGGGCAACTTGATCTATCCCTTCTCAAGCAAGAAATCGAAGAGCTTGTCTGATTTTGTGACATCAAAATCATAGCTCTCCTTGACTCCTCTTCCCCAAGGATTTGGCACCATTACTGTCTTTTTGCCCCAATTCCATTTAGTCGTAGCAACTTCTTCTTCTTCATCTTCATAGCCATCATCGACTGAGTATGGATTATAAGCTTCGGCCACTGAGGTAATCTTCTGGAATCGGGTATCTCTGTGCATACTCTAGAATTGGCTATTGAGTGCTGCCACTCATTGAGCCAATTGACCCAAGTTGTCAAATTCTTGCCCCAACAACTTTTCTTTCCACATTGGTAGCATTGCTTGAATGACTAAAGCAGCTAGTTGATCATCAGCCAAGTTTAATGAGAAGCATAAGTTTTTAGTTTCTCGGAACCTTTGAAGAAACTCAGTGCCCGATTCATTAGTCTTCTACCTTATAGTTGTTAGATAGGTAATCTACTTTTCTCTAGTCCTAGTGTAAAAATATGTATGAAATTTCTTTTCTAGATCAGCCCAATTGGTAATGGAGTTAACCGGCAGTGATGAAAACCAAGTGAAGGCTAGCCCTGACAAGGACAAGGAGAAGAAATAAACTCGATGGGCCTCCTCAACTAATGCCTCGCCCAATTGTGTAAGACACCGACTGACATGTTCTATCATGCTTGTACTATCTTAGCTAGTGAACTTATCAAACTCTGAAAGCCTATAATTTACAGGAAGAGTGACCAAATCATACCATTCTGGATATGGGTGTTTATACAAAAAGGTTACCCTTTTGGCTTCAAACCGAATAGATTCTTCATCATCTCGGTCACCTTTAGCAACAACTCATCAGCATGTGAATTTGGATTTCCTTGCACCCGCTGACTCATCTGTGGATTGAAATCTTGTGTGCCTCAATACCCTGGATTCAGAATCATGTGAAGGGTGTTATAATCTATGCCATAATGATACCCTTGTGGAATCTCTATCTGCTGGGTCCTTTGCTGGTTTGCTACTTGAAGTCTCTGATTATAGACATGAGGATCTATATCTCTACGGATCCTTTAAATCAATGGTGCTATTTTTTGAGCCGACAATGGTATGTGGCCTGATGTGCCAAAAATAATCATCTGGTTCTGACCTTGCCCTACTGGCTGTTGCACATGCTGCACTAATGATCTAGGATTATACTGTGTTTGATTCATAGTAGTACCTTGAGCTTGTTCAGACGAACCCTGAACTGCTTGGACATCATCATTACCAGCTGGTGCTGCTTCTTGATGACTGGTATCAACTTGATTAGTCACTTGGGTCGACGGATGTGGAATGTTGTAATAAGCTAGCCCAACTTGACCAACTGGAAACCCATGAATCGCCTCTTTCATGGCGTTGTGGAATATGTCCAAGAAAGCTTCATTATGGCTTCATATGGCATCACGACAGATTTGTTTACAATTTCTGTAAAGAAATGCTTGTCTTCAGCTTCAACTATATCTATCTACCTGTGTAATAGAACTCTTGGTAGTGGGTATTTATGAACAATTGTGTTGTCACATATTTTGGTGTAGGACAATAAACATTTGTTCTGAAATTCTTCTATAGCTTTGCTAATGACATCCTTATCTCCATCAGGTATATCTTCATAATGTACCATAAGGATGTCATTATTGTTGTGAACCGCCATGATGATTGTGGGGTCCCACTAGGCATGCCAAGAATGTGTGTCGACATGAAATTTCATCCCATGTCGAGGGCACACGAGCAAGCTAGAAGGGTCCGCTCGATGGAGCTAGAGATCTGCCTAGCATCAGCGCAGGGATGGTCGATCCTACGCACTCCTCCCAAGACGTGTCAGTCAATTTGACCCTGCAATTGACAAGAAGAGAAAGTTTATCAGTAATTTGAGGCAGAACGTGCTGGTGTTGCCAGACAGTCCTGAATGTGTGGCTCTGAGAGCCGATATGAAAGGAGATCGACTAAATAGTCAATTCTAGCATATTCATAAGAATAAATTAGTTAAAGCTCGTGGGGTTGTGTAAGAAGAATCGATTATCGTACAGGATGAATATCATTATTTAGACAAATATTGGTCAATGGCAATAAGATGTTAGCAATAATTAGTTTATGCTAAGCAATAATTAGTTTACAGCAATAATTCCTTGATGACATGATCTTGGGAGCTTTCAAGTCCCTACAATTCTTCTTCCAAATTTTGGTGTAAATAGGACGTCTCACGTGAGGCACAGCCGAACTCCACATCGATTGGGGAGGATATCGGGTCCTACTCAAATTACCCATAGACCCCAACGAGGCGCACTACTCTAACCACATGGTTATGGTGGACATGCCTCTCCCCGCTTGGGGCGAAACTAGACCCGCCTGTTACAAGGCAACACGATCTCTCAAGGTCGGCAATGATGCCAGGGAAAAACGGAGTTGGGTCTCCGCAATCCTGAAAGAGGTTAGGGCCAAGCCCCGACCAACTCTGCCCTGTGTCCTAGGTCTCAGACCTAAGGCCTACTCCAAAGACTCACAAACCGTTAGGGGTCCATGACCTCTCTAGGAGAGATCGACAAAGCAAATAGGTCAGGGTGATGCACAATGCAAAGCCTGAAGTGTTATCATGGATCAGTCATGCAGAAGAAACAAAAGGTCCAAGACCTATGAGCCGATGTGTGACCACAAAAAAGCCTCGTGGCTGTATGAAAAGGGCTCGGTGTTGATGGTCATTAACATCAATCATAAAGCATCAACATAACTTGTATAAATGCATGAAAATGATTGCAAAGATAGGTTTAGGTGTTTAAACTAATAAATTCCATGAGTTTTGGTGAATCTATGTTTTCAGTAGGGTTTATCTAGAAAACTAGAAAGGAGGACCTATTTGTCAAAGCAAATCATGTTTATCCATAGCAAAACTGACATGGGAAGACTATAGAAGACTCTAGAAAGCAAACCACTAAAGTGGAGGGCAGGTGGCTGCCATGTGGGGCCAGCCGGCCCCACCTATAGGCCGCTGAGCCCCTAGGCCCACCTATCAGCCCCTCCTTTGAATGTCGGTTCTCCACCGCCTCCTAGATTGCATCTACGCCATTCTTTTAAGTCAGTTTGATCTGAGGGTCTAGAATTGATGCTCCATCCTATATATACTAGCCCCTACCCCCTTCCTTGGAGCCATCCTAAAACCCTTATTCATATCCTCCTCATCAGGATCAGAGCTAGCTCTCAAGAGAAGATTAGTCCTCATAGGATCTAGTCTTGCAAAAGAATTAGTGAGCTAGAGAGTGAGGGAAGAGTTTGGAGGGAGTATCGACTTGTCAGTGCTACCTCTACAGCTTGTACTTTGGTGGATCTAGGCTTCTCCAAGTCTACATCTGAGATACCTCTAGTAATTGATTTCTATTTAAAGTTAGTTTTGTGCCCTTTTGTTCATGGGTTCACAGTTCTTTTGAGTGGTCTAGTTCTTGCTAGCTTGATTAGAGTAGTAATCGTTAGCATAAGCATGGTGCTTAGGCTATCGGCTACCTATGTTTGCTCCCTACTTTCTCATTGTGTGGTAGCAGCAGGAGGTGACAGACCCGTGTATCCTTTGTAGTCCACATCAAATTGAGCAGGTTCTTAAATTAGTAGGACCATAGTCATGTCGATAGAGTTATCTATTAGCGGTGCTTTAATGTTTAAGCGGTGTCCCAAAGTGAACATTAGAATCATGAGCCTTGCTTTGCATAGGGTCATAACCATAGGAATCCTCTTTACTCATACCATAAACCTTGATTGCTATCCCTAGACAAACTTGTTAGACAACAAATACATGTTTCCCCATGGATACGATACTCGATAATACTCTGGGTGAAAACTACTTCGATACCAGTGCACTTGCAGATTTTGTCTCAGTGTGCCTCCACAGGTGTCCATAGTCAGGGACATGGCTCCTCGCATCAAACGATTTATCTAGCAACCTTGGACAAAGGTGTAGCCCCAAGGGTGCGTAACAAGGAAAGCCCAAAACTTAGGGAAAGCCTATTCCCGCTTGGCACCCACCGATATAAGAACGGGTGCACCACCCATAGGGTGCTAAGACCAAGTGTCACCATGGTGGCACCACAACAAAATTCGAAGGAAAGCGCCATGGGAACAAGAGGCGGTGAAGAACTCCTCAACAACCTCCGAACAAGGGCATGCGAGAGAGGTTAGGGTCGCCAAGGCCAGAGACCACCGTCGGTCTACTCCAAGAAACAGGAGGGAAGCGACAAAGTGCCCTCGAATTCCTAAAAACACTGGTCGTGACCATGAGGACTAGTGTTTTAGTGACCCCAAACCTAGAGGGTCTAGGGGCTACTAGAACCACTAGGCCTAGAAAGCGGTCCGGTCACCTCTCTCGTACCCTCTAACTTGCAAACTCCCTTCTAACACCTAGCATTGGGGGAGTGATCCCTGGAGGGCTACATGACTAGAACCGCATGGTTCACCTTGATAATCTCTCTCTTTTCTTTCCTTCAAACTCAGCCCCCTTGAAGGGGCTAGGGAAGCAACTCACTGAAATGGCTATAGAATGACCAAACAAAAGGAAGGCCCCTATTTATAGGTCTAAAGGTGGACCCAACGGCCTTAAAACCCATGCGACGCATGGCAAATCGTGGGGAGTCATAGCCAACGTTAGATACCCATGTGAGGTTAGGAAAAATCAAGATCTTCCCAAAGGTAGGAATGACACAGCGTCGATGAGAATGCTCAACCCTGCCTAGATCACAAACCTCAGTACATAGCCCACTAACATGACAAGGCATGACAGTCATGTACCATGATGAAAGGATGTCCTGACAGGGCAAATCGTAATAGCCACCCGCTGCATTCAATGTTTCAGCCCACAAGCGGTCAAGCAACAAAGCTCGAGTGGGCCACGACCATGATCTGATGTTCCATACGAGCACGCATATCAGTGCTTTCATGATCACTTCATGATTGTAAAAATGCTCAGGGACTACTATCAGGGTTATGACCCTGGGGTGTCTCAAGATGTCGATTAGTTGGTAGGCCACGTGGCCCGCAACTCATGGGTTAACAATGGCCTGAACGACCGAGGCCCAACTAGGATGAGCACACCAAACCAACACCTAGTCCAGGTCAGGCATGACCCCTTCTCCTGCCTTAGCCACATGGAAGGCATGTGACCTCTCCCCCATCATGCCCCTAGGGCAGGACAGGGAGAGGTTGAGCACAACTCACTATGTCTGCTCTGACAAGAGTAGGCATGCCGCACTGACCTCACAAGGACTAAGGGGATAGTAGTCACCTTGGTCCGGTCAGATGACATCCCTATGCCATGCCACACCAATGAGATAGCACTACACAATAGAGGCAATGGGTACGAAACCCACTGTCCAAATATGGACCGAAAGGACGCGCGTACGATCCCACCCACTATGGGTTGGGATCCATGACAAGGGTCTTGACCTAGAGACCTTCCTGACTTGTGGAGAGCCCCAACCCTAATGATAGGGGTTGCAGCCCTTAGCCTCATGAAGCGACCAGGCAAACGATGACCAAGGGTGGCTACCTACTATGGGTATGATGCCTCAGGGACATGGATACAATAGTTAAGACCATGAAGGATGCCACGTTGCACATTGCAGCTGATGAACTATCAACATTGCTACAATGCTACCATGGCCAGCATAGTAGCACCACGTCAGACCCTGCCACGACATGGCCACAAGACCATGATGATAGCCATGCCTAGGCAAGCATCAGAAGATGACATAGCTTGCAAGCCAAGTTAGCTAGGACCTCCCTTAGGCTCTCGACCCTTCGGTCGGGGAACCTTCTCTTTGTAACAAGCCCTGGCCCTAAACTCTATATAAGTGTGGTTAGGGCTACCATCTCAGGACATCTTCTCATTCTTCATCCTCTACCATTCCATCCATAGTAGTAGGGCTCCTGGAACTTCTCTTCGGGTAGCCCCTCATCTAGCATAGGTTCTACCACCTCTTTCACCATTCTTGCACCCCCATTGTAAGAACTTCAGAGAATTCAAGTGAGAAACAAGCACTCAATCTTCTTTGAGACTAGATGTAGGGCTCTGGCCTAAACCAGTATAAATTCTCATGTCTATTGGATGCTACCATCATCTTCCTAAAGCAGCACGGCAATCGTATAAATTTACTAGTCTAATTTATGAAACACCGACACCATGTCTATGCTATTGACTACTACTCTAGCAGCATACAGGGTGATCTGTCTTTATTGGGAGCCCTCTACTAGAGTATCCATCACGGGGATGGACAATGAACCCACAAACAAGTAAGAGTAAAGCTTAACTAATATAAAGACTTAATAACATAAGAACCATGAATACTCACTTAGCAGGAGAACCCATTGAAGTAAAGATGCTCATCGAGGTACAAGTTCGGGAGACACCGATGAGTCCGGCGCTTCCCCGAGCTCTCCCTCACATCTCTTCCTTATTACTCTAGAAAGCTATCTAGGGCCTAAGCCCTTGGAGTGTTGCTCAAATGTGGTGCTCTTGCCTTGAGGTTCTGTGAGAGGGGGGTACCCCTCTATTTATACAAGGACCTAGGTGGTGCTGGAAGCTAAAATTGGCATGAGGACCGAGCTGCACCGCCTTAGCATGTCCACATTCCACCACCTATCAAAGGGATGGATGAGAGGAGCTAGTGGGGGGTCAGGCACCCCTAGGGGTGTCTCAAGGCACCAATTAGTTGGTAGGCCATGCGACCCACAACTCATGGGTTAACAATGGCCCCAATGACCGAGGCCCAACTAGGATGAGCACGCTGAACCAACACCTAGGCTAGGTTGGGCATGACCCCTTCTCCTGCCTTAGCCACATGGAAGGCGCATGACCTCTCCCCCATCACACCCCTAGGGCAGGACAGGGAGAGATTGAGCGTGGCTCAGTATGTCTGCTCCAACAAGAGCAGGCATGCCACACTAACCTCACAAGGACTAAGAGGATAGCAGTCACCTCGGTCTGGTCAGACTCCATCCCTATGCCATGCCACACTAATGAGACAGCACTACTCAATGGTGGCAACGGGTATGAAACCCACTGTCCAAATATGGACCGACAGGACACGCGTATGAACCCACCCACTGTGGGTTGGGATCCACGACAAGGGTCTTGACCTAGAGACCTTCCTGACTTATGGAGAGCCCCAACCCCAATGATAGGAGTCGCAGCCCTCAGCCTCACAAAGTGGCTAGGCAAACGACGACCAAGGACGACTACCTACTATGGGCACAATGCCTCGGGGACATGGAGACAACGGTTAAGACCACGAAGGATGCCACATTGCACAGGGCAGCTGATAAACTATCACCATGGCTATAGTGCTACCACGGCTAGCACAGTAGCACAACATTAGACCCAGCCATGACATGGCCACAAGACCATGATGACAGCCATGCCAGGGCAAGCATCAGAATACGGCATAGCTTGCAAGCCAAGTTAGCTAGGACCTCCCTTAGGCTCTTGACCCTTTGGTTGAGGGAACCTTCTCTTTATAATGAGCCCTGGCCCCAAACAATATATAAGGGTGGCCAGGGCTGCCATCTCAGGACATCTTCTTGTTCTTCATCCTCTACCATTCCATCCATAGCAGTAGGGCTCCTGGAGCTTCTGTTTGAGCTGCCCCTCATCTAGCATAGGTTCTACCACCTCTTTCACCATTCTTGCAACCCATTGTAAGAACTTTAGAGAATTCAAGTGAGGAACATGCACTCAATCTTCTCTAAGACTGGACATAGGGCTCTAGCCTGAACTAGTATAAATCCTCATCTCTATTGGATGCTACCATTATCTTTCTAGAGCAACGCGGGAATCATATAAATTTACTAGTCTAGTTTATGAAACACTGACACCATGTCTACGGTATTGACTACTACTCTAGCAGCATACATGGTGATCCATCTTTATCGAGAGCCCTCTACTAGAGTATCCATCACAGGGATGGACGATGAACCCACAAACAATTAAGAGTAATGCTTAACTAATCAAAAGACTTAATAACATAAGAACCACGAACACTCACTTAGTGGGAGAACCCATTGAAGTAAATATGCTCATCGAGGTACAAGATCGGGAGACACTGACGAGTCCGGCGCTTCCCCAAGCTCTCCCTCACATCTCTTCCTTATTACTCTAGAAAGCTATCTAGGGCCTAAGCCCTTGGAGTGTTGCTCAAATGTGGTGCTGTTGCCTTGAGTTTTTGTGAGAGGGGGTGTACCCCTCTATTTATACAAGGACCTAGGCGGTGCTAGAAGCTAAAATTGGCATGAGGACTGAGTTGCACCGCTTTAGCATGTCCACATGCCACCGCCTATCGATGGGATGGATGAGAGTAGCCGGCAGGGGGTTGGGCACCTCTAGGTGTCGACCACCCCCTGACTGAGCCACCTCACCACCGCCTTCACGTGGTGGGCTGTGGGCTAGACTTGAATCACTCCTCGGTGGGTGCTTTGCCTGGTGGAGTTGAGTTGATGGGCGTCACCCTTGTTCCTTTGCGCAAGTCAGCATCGAAAAACACCTTTCAGTGAATTATTCCACGTATTTGTGTTTATGACCTATAAAACAATATTCTCCAAATACATGTGGAACTTGGTTAATAGTAAATGCATATGTGTTTAAGATTGCCAATTTCTCTTTTTGTATCTTAGTTGGTGTTGATGGTTGTTAATGTCAATTATAAACTATCAACATAACCTACATATATGCTTAATTTCATCATCAAACATAGTTATACAGTTTGATTCTGACAAGTTCCACGAGTTTTGGTGCTATCACTTATCTCATAGGATATTTAATTTTTCATAGAATGAAACTATCTCAAATGATGAGTTGCAGTGCACCATTGTGAAGAGCTCATCTAGCTAATCGAAATGGATATATTATTTGCTATATTTGGAGCTCAGAATGAAAAGATATAAATTTCACAAATAAAAGAAAAACTCCACATCATGAGCTACGGGATTAATTGGGCCCAATTCAAAATTTGGTCCATTAAGGCCTATGTGCATTTTAATGACATATGATGGAAAGTTTAGTAACAATGAGACTATTCAGAGGGGGAGGGTGCCTAGCGCCCCTCATAAATAGTAGCCCCTAACCCCCTCCCTGAGGCAGATCCTGGAAAACGGAATTCATATCTCTCATTTGGATCAACACACACCAGGAGGATTAGGTCTAGAACTTTCCAATAAAGTAGATTAGTAGCTAAGGAATGAGGGTCGAGTTGGGCTCATGCTCAAGTTCCGGATCTAGTCTTGAAGGCTCGGCAAAGCCTATTATCTTCACTTCTACATCTTGTAAGACTTATTATCAATTTATCATATTCCTATCTACATGACTGTGCTTACTTTGAATATATATCTTGTTTAGTTAAATGTTATAAATACTTTTGTGTGAGAGTTCATAGAGCGCATAGCTTGCTAGTTTATCAGTTAGGCTAAGTAGCCAAGCATCATGTAAGCATGGTGCGTATACGATGCTCTACCTATGAGTACACCCTGTTCTCTAGTTGAGTGGTAGCGGCGGGTGGTGACAGTCCCGTCTATCCTTTGTAGACCACGCTGAATTGAACAGTTCTTAAATTGTAGGACTGTAGTCATGTTAGTAGAGTTATCTTTTATGGGAGCTCAACCATCTAAGCGGCATCCCAAAGTGCACAAAAATAGAGTTAGTCTAAGCTATAGTCGGGTATATATATATACTTTGATGCTGTAATAAGAATATCATAGGAATGTACCTCACCTGTTGTTCTCTCTAGTTGACTAGTTTATATTATCTTATAGATTTATCCCTTGAATGTCATTAAGCATTACACCTATCATTACATTTATCCCCTGCTCTAGCTATATTGGTATGTTAACACATACTCCTTTGTGACCCAATAAATCTTTATTTCATTGTTTCCCTGTGGTAAAATATATATAATGATACCTAGAATACTCCTGGTAAAATGCTACAATGGTATTCTATGCGCTTGCAGAATCCTTCATATTCTATTTGCGTTAATAAATACCAACAATTATTTTTGGCGCCGTTGTCGGGAAAACAATGGGCATAAAGATCTAGATCATTAACATACCACTAGCTTTAGTAGGATTACCCCTGTTCTGTTGAATTATGGATAAGATAGGACAGCAGATGTTGTTTCGACCTTCCAAGAACGTTCCATAAGAAAAGAAAAAACATTGAAGAACCTCAAGGTGCCTGAACATTCAAGATCCATCAACATGGGAACCCTGCCATCTCATATGTTTGTATAAGCATATATATATTCTCTAACCATGTGTAGATTGGAGAAAAAGGTCATCGTCACAAGAATTCAAATCACATCTCAAGTGACAAATACAGATGCTGCACTACTCACAAATTCCATCATGTGAGTCATGGTAAGTATGATCAAGAAAGGTGAGATAGTCTTGCTCATGGGTTTAAAATTTAATGAGTAGTTATCTTTTAAACTTTTGTGTTCCATTGCATGTTTACTTTGAATAATCCATGCATTCACTCTGATTAGTTCAATTTTTTCCTTATCAAATCCACAACATGTTTAGTTCCGTTCATATATTCATCCCACTTGCATCTTTATTAAGTAAATAGAAAAAATATATGGACACATGAAGGTCCAAGTATAAAAAAAACCAAAAAAAAATGTGAGCACATGAAGGCACAAGCTTGGTAAAAAAATCTCTCACCATGATCATGCTTTTTCATCTCTAATCAAATAAATCTCTATAATGCTTTCATGCTACCTTTCTTTGCTATAGTATGCTTAAGGTTTTGAAGTATCCTCATACACTTTTTAAATTAGGCATGGTGCTTACTTTAAACTATTTTTGTAAACCAAATTATACAAGGTGTTTAGTTTGATTTTTGAACTAAGATGTGTGTTGATCTTACTTCCAAAGGCTTTTTAAATTAAGCATGGTGCTTAGGTTAAAATGCCTTCCTAAATCAAATTAGACGTGGTGTCTAGGTTGATATTTGAGCCTATAGTATGCTTTACAAGATACTAGATATTTTGTTGGACTGACCCCTATAGGGAACTTTTAAATTTAATCTGGGTAAGTCAAGAGATGAATTCACATCACAGATGAATCATGGCAAGTGATGAACTCCAATAACTTTGCACAAAGAAGACCCAACTCATTCTTCATGGAAGGAAGAAATGTGAGTATCAAGGTTTATTCATTTATCTTTTGTTGCAAGTTATCTTTGCCTTGAACCATGCTAGAATGCAGCAAACACATAAAACATGATAAACAAAATCTATGATAAACAATCCTAAAACCATTCTTCCAATAGCATAGAGAAAAAATGGACAACAAAACTCATGTTTCAAATTTGTTATATTCCCTTGGGTATGTGTCCAATAATATTTTGCAGGAGGAATCAATAGAAGCAATGCCTATTTATGGTTTGGTATGAACCTACAAACCCAAACTAAATCACCACTTTAGTAATGGAACAAGAAGAAAGAAGGCGAGTGACATAAAAAGCACTCACGCATAGGAAGTAGAAAAGAAAAATCGACGGGCTATGAGTAACATCAAAGACAAATAAGCTTTGAGCCTTCCCAAGACTCAAGCTAGGATGCTGATGAAAAGCAAGGACACAACTCACCTCATATTAGACAAATTGATGCCTGCTTTCATCATCTTTGAAAACACTGACTCGCATGTCAGCAGCAAAGACCAAGACAACGACATGCCATGACATGCATCCTCGTATCAACCAACATCATCAACCAATGGTGGATTGATGATGGTGTCTCATAAGGACCGAAAATAGCCATGGTCACACATGACACCCCCTAAGTCATTGGAGATGAAGCTTTCATGCAAATTCCAAACAAGTTCCTTCACTGACCATTAAGATGGATGGCGTATTGCTAACAAAGAAAGAAGAACAACTCTTCGCCATGCTGCTAGAAGATAAAGACAATCAAGGAGGAACTTGAGTTTGCATCTCCAATGAACCCCAACTCATCAGCCAATAATCAACAAAAATCAAGAAAGGTTGATGGAAGGAGAATATGCAATTGTCCGTATCCTCGTCTCTAAGATCAGATGGTGCAAAGAAAAGCTAAAAGCAAGGGAGAGGTCCTGCTCAATGGACCTAAAACCATGAGTTCTCAGCAATAGTGTCGAGAGACATAAATGTCCAAGTGTAGGGGAGGATGGCCAACTTTTCTACAGTAGATACAACTATGCTCTTCTTCCTCCAAGGCTCACATCACTCTAACATGTTGGTTTGCAATCCCACTGCTCAATATTGCTTCATTTCTACAAGTTTGAATATGTTTACAAATTTCATACATGAAAATCAAACTTAAGATGTAAAGTAAAATCAATCCTTGTGAGAAGAAGTTTTTGCAACAATTGAGGCACATTATTTAAAACATGGGATATAGATGACCTTTAGCTCTATGACAACACTACCCTTGTTTCAAATCATTTTTGTATACTCCTTCGGGTATGTGTTGTTCACTAATCTTTTGCAGGAATGAGAGGAGCAAAAGGTCCAAAAAAGTGTCAAGATCCACAAAAGAAAGGATAAAAGGATGACATGATAAAAGGATGAGAAAGAAGGAGTGCGATATCAGAGACAAGATGCTCATGAATAGCTCAAGCAAGGAAAGCTTCAAGCATGAAGAAAAGATCACCACAAGTCATCTTCCTTTCATCATAGGGTGTCATCATGCTCCAATGATGAAGGTAACATCTTAAGGTAAGTGGTCATTATTTAAAGCTTTCTTTTGATCTTGGTATTCACATAAATAAAGAAACAAACATGATTTAGTTACAACTTTGCTTGATTCAACCTGATTAACTCAACATGTCTAATTCCTTAAGCTTGTTCATAGCACCACTTTCTTGATCTCATAGTTTTAACCAATTGAGCTAAAATGTTGTATATCTTATCTTTGGAAGATGATAGTCATAATCGTGTAAAATTTGATACATTATGTATAGATGGACAATCCTTCCATAGGTTAAGCGACTCCACTTCTGTTGACAAATGTATTCAAATGCCACTTTTAAACTCATCCTTCAGATCTTATCACCCCTTTTATAAGAATGAATGCACATAACATCAACCATAACATGATTCAATGTACCTAAGGCTAGAGAAGAATAAATAAAGTTTTGATTCTATTGGTGTTTTTCCACCAATAGAACCCATGCACTTGTCTCTACCTTGTCTTCATGAGCAGAACATACTTCGAGCAAGTGTGGGGGAGTCGATCCCCCAAATTCTGCAAGTGAAAGTTCTAAACTGACAATTATGATGCACACAAGATGTTGCCAATTTCTACTACTGATGGTTGACTTCGAAACATTGAACAAGGAGGAGGAACAAGTCAACAAAGGATGAACCTGTCAAATCAAAATCAAATTCAATACCAAAACGGGTTTGGCAGAAGAAGGTGGCACCACTAGTGGAAGCACCACTACTGGAGGCACCCCCTCAAGAATCCTCATCTTCAAGAGCAAATTGAGGGAGGAGGCATGTCTTTCTCTAGCCAAAGGTAAGCATGGGGAGGCTCTGTTCCAGCACCTTCACATTCGGCCACCTCATTGAGCAACCATGACAACAACCAGCTTAGGGGAGAAGGCATCCCCCATGTATCTAGATAAGTATTTCTTTTCCTTTTATTATTCTTAGTTTGCTTTATATATATATATTAGAAAGAAGATGAATAACTAAAAATGAAATAAAAAAGTTATCTTTACAGAAATATAGTTATAATGTGTGATCTAAAAATGAAAATAAAATAAAAAGGTGTGTCTAGTTTGCTTTAATTTGTTTTTAAGAGCTGAATAAAATAAAAAGGACCTAGAATAATCTCTTAAATGGAAATGATGAATAGTTGCTCTATTGTAATTCCTTTCAAGTACCTAGTTTTCAGCCTTGAATTCTCCCGAGTTTTGGATACGACTATTTTGATATAAGGATTTACTCTTAACTTGAAACTCGTGGGTAGCATATGCTTGATCTAAGTCTAGGTAATTTACGGATATGATATGAGAAGGTTTGAGCTACTATTTATCTTGTTCCAAGTGACACTTAAGTTCTGGAGATTATCTTTTGAAAAAAACATAAAATGCTACATGATGAGTTCCTGTATGACAAAGCTTGAATTCCCACCAGAGCCATACATGCTATATATATTTAGGCTAGGAAAACTTTCACATATATGCTGCTTGTTTTGCATTGAGTTTTGTCAAGCTTTGTTGACCCTTATGAGAGGTTTGTCATGCCTTTAAAATCAAGATCATGAACACACCACCCACATATATGCACTACTCCTACACTAGGGGTAGGCAACATACTTTCCATTTAGATCCACCCAAAAATGTTTTACTCCTACACTGGGTTGAACACAAAAGCATGCTTGTTAGGTTTTCACTATAAATAAATGCTCTAAGTTCTTGTTGCTATCTCTCAAAGTTTTATTGTAGAAAAGAGGCATGGGCTATGCAAAAGTTATTCATAAGAAAAAAAGATAGAGAAAAGAAAAAAAACGATGATGAGAAAAAATGGACACAAAAGTGTACGAGATATTTAAAACGATGGGTACTTAGATGCCTGTCTAAAAAAAGAAGAGAAGATGAATAAGGTAGCCCTTGTTCTCTAGCAAATGTTTCTAAGTTTCAAAAGAGAGATAAGTTTTCAAGGAGCATAGTAGAATTAGGTTAGCCACCATATATATATCCACACACATGCACATCTTGATTTGATTGTATGACTTAAATCTCTTTGGATCCATTGTTTGACTTTACAATATATGCATTGCAAGTATGCTCTAGCTTTCTCCCTAACTATGAACTCCACATAAGCTTTAATTGTAGAAAGAGAAAAAGGCATAACATCTTTATTGCCTTATTGAGGATCCACAAATACCACATATATTGAGAGACTTGATAGTGTCATACAATTAAATCTCTGAGTTTTATTTTGAAAACTTATAAAAACTCTAGAATAATGGTTGAGCAAAGAACTTGAGACATAGTGCTTGATTTGATCATTATATCTTTCAATTCCTCAAGTGAAGGCTAAGAAGCCCCATGGTTGAAGGTAATATGGGTAAGTTTGAAAGTTAGATCAGTTTATTCTAATCTAGAGGAAGTTTTTTGATTGAACGCATGTGTACTTTTGAGGCGTGAAAACATTATAGCAACTCATAATCCATTATTGAGTTTAGCTTTGCTCAGGAACTAGCAAAGGCTATGCTTGGGGGAAGTTGTTGACGGTTGTTAATGTCAATTATAAACCATCAACATAACCTACATATATACTTAATTTCATCACCAAACATAGTTATAGGGTTTGATTCTAACAAGTTCCACGAGTTTTGGTGCTATCATTTGTCTCATAGGATATTTAATTTTTCACAGAACAAAACTATCTTAAATGATGAATTGGAGTACTCCATTGGGAACAGCTCGTCAAGCTGGTCAAAATGGATATATTATTTACTATATTTGGAGCTCGGAATGAAAAGATATGAATTTTGCAAATAAAAGAAAAACTCCACATCATGAGCTGCGGGATTAATTGGGCCCAATTCAGCATTTGGCCCATTAAGGCCTATGTGCATTTTAATGAGATATGATGGAAAGTTTAGTACCAATTAGGCTATTTAGAGGGGGAGGGTGCCTGGCACCCCTCATAAATAGCAGCCCCTACCCCTTCCCTGAGGCAGATCCAGGAAACCCTAATTCACATCTCTCATTCAGATCAACACACACCAGGACGATTAGGTCTAGAACTTTCCAATGTAGTAGATTAGTAGCTTGGGAGTGAAGGTCGAGTTGGGCTCATGCTCAAGTTCTAGATCTAGTCTTAGAGGCTCGGCAAAGCCTTGTATCTTCACTTCTACATCTTGTAAGACTTATTATCAATTTATCATATTCCTATCTACATGGCTATGCTTACTTTGAATATATATCTTGTTTAGTTAAAGGTTATCAATACTTTTGTGTGTGGGTTCATAGAGCGCAAAGCTTGCTAGTTTACCGGTTAGGCTAAGTTGTTGAGCCTTGTGTAAGCATGGTGCTTATACGATGCTCTACCTATGAGTACACCCTATTCCCTAGTTGTGAGGTAGCAGAGGCTGGTGACAGTCCCGTCTATCCTTTATAGTCTACGCTGAATTGAACAGGTTCTTAAATTATAGGATCGTAGTTGCGTCAGTAGAGTTATCTTTTATGGGTGCTCTACCATCTAAGTGGCGTCCTGAAGTGCACAAGAGTAGAGTTAGTCTTAGCTATAGTCGGGTATATATATACTTTGATCCTATAATAAGAATGTCATAGGAATGTACCTCACCCGTTGTTCTCCCAAGTTGACAAGTTTACATTATCTTATAGATTTATCCCCTGAGTGTCCTTAAGCATTACTCCTATCATTACATTTATCCCCTGATCTAGCTATGTTGGTATGTTAACAGATACTCCTTTGTTACCTAATAAATCTTTATTCCATTGTTTCCCTATGGTAGAATATAAATAATGATACTTGGAATACTTCTGGTAAAATGCTACAAGGGTATTCTGTGCGCTTGTGGAATCCTTCATATTCTATTTGCGTTAATAAATACCAACAAGTATTTTTGGCGTCGTTACCAGGGAAACAATGGGCGTAAAGATTTAGATCATTAACATATCACTAACTTTAGTAGGATTACCCCTATTCTGTTGAATTATGGATAAGACAGGACAACAAATGCCATTTCGACCTTACGGCAACCTTCCACAAGAAAAGAAGAAACATTGAAGAACCTCAGGGTGCCTAAACATTCAAGATCCATCAACATAGGAACCCTACCATCTCATAGGTTTTTATACACACATATATATATATTCTCTAACCATGTGTATACACATATATATTCTCTAACCATGTGTAGATTGGAGAAAAAGTGACGAATACAGATGCTGCACTACTCACAAATTCCATCATGTGAGTCATGGTAAGTATCATCAAGAAAAGTGAGATAGTCTTGCTCATGGATTTAAAATTTAATGTGTAGTTATCTTATAAACTTTTGTGTTCCATTGCATGTTTACTTTGAATAATCCATGTATCCACTCTAATTAGTTTAAATTTTTCCATTTCAAATCCACATCATGTTTAGTTCCGTTCATATATCCATCCCACTTGCATCTTTATTAAGTAAAGAGAAAAAAAATATATGGACACATGAAGGTCCAAGCATTAAAAAAAGAAAAAAATGTGAGCACATGAAGGCTCAAGCTTGGTAAAAAAAATCTCTCACCATGATCATGCTTTTTCATCTCTATTCGAATAAATCTCTATAATGCTTTCGTGCTACCTTTGTATGCTATAGTATGCTTAAGGTTTTGAAGTATCCTCATACACTTTTTAAATTAGGCATGGTGCTTAGTTTAAACTATTTTCTTAAATCAAATTAAACAAGGTGTTTAGTTTGATTTTTGAACTAAGATGTGTGTTGATCTTACTTCCAAAGGCTTTTTAAATTAAGCATGGTGCTTAGGTTAAAATGTCTTTCTAAATCAAATTAGACGTGGTGTCTAGGTTGATTTTTGAGCCAATAGTATGCTTTAGTAGATACTGGATATTTTGTTGGACTGACCCCTGCAAGGAACTTTTAAATTCAATCTGGGTAAGTCAAGAGATGAATTCACATTGGAGATGAATCAAGGCAAGTGATGAACTCCAATAACTTTGCACAAAGAAGACCCAGCTCATTCTTCATGGAAGGAAGAACTATGAGTATCAATGTTTATTCATTTATCTTTTATTGCAAGTTATCTTTGCCTTGAACCATGCTAGAATGCAACAAACACATAAAACATGATAAACAAAATCTTTGCTAATCAATCCTAAAACCATCCTTCCATTAGCATAGAGAAAAAATGGACAACAAAACCCATGTTTCAAATTTGTTATAGTCCCTCGGGTATGTGTCCAATAACATTTTGTAGGAGGAATCAATAGAAGCAATGCATGTTTATGGTTTGGTATGAACCTGCAAACCCAAATCAAATTGCCACTTCAGTAATGGAACAAAAAGAAAGAACACGAGTGCCATAAAAAGCACTCACGCATAGGAAGTCGACCAGAAAAATTGATGGGCTATGAGTAACATCGAAGATAACTTAGCTTTGAGCCTTTCCAAGACTCAAGCTAGGATGCTGATGAAAAGCAAGGATGCAACTCACCTCATATTAGCCAAACTAGTGCCTGCTTTCATCATCTTCGAAAACACCGACTCACATGTCGACAGCAAGAACCAAGACAACAAGATGCCATGACATGCATCCTCGTATCAACCAACATCATCAACCGATGGTGGATTGCTGACGGTGTCTCATAAGGACCAAAAATAGCCATGGTCACACATGACACCCCCTAAGTCATTGGAGATGAAGCTTTTAGGCAAATTCTAAAGAAGTTTCTTCGCTGACCATTAAGACGGCTGGCGTATCGCTAACAAAGAAAGAAGAACAACTCTCCACCATGCCGCTAGGAGATAAAGACAATCAAGGATGAACTTGAGTTTGCATCTCCAATGAACCCCAACTTGTTAGCCAAGAATCAACAAAAATCAAGAAAGGTTGTTCTCCCGAGTTATCTTTTAAATTATAGGTCTATAGTCACGTTAGTAGAGTTATCTTTTATGGGTGCTCTACCATCTAAGTGGCATCCCAAAGTGCACAAGAGTAGAGTTAGTCTTAGCTATAGTTGGGTATATATATATACTTTGATCCTGTAATAAGAATATCATAGGAATCTACCTCACCCATTGTTCTCTCAAGTTGACTAGTTTACATTATCTTATAGATTTATCCCCTGAGTGTCATTAAGCATTACTCCTATCATTACATTTATCCCCTACTCTAACTATGTTGGTATGTTAACAGATACTCCTTTGTTACCTAATAAATCTTTATTCTATTGTTTCCCTATGGTAAAATATAAATAACGATACTTCGAATACTCCTGGTAAAATGCTACAATGGTATTCTGTGCGCTTGCGGAATCATTCATATTCTATTTGTGTTAATAAATACCAACAATTGGTGGTCAGATTTGATCGTTAAAGACCGCTAATAGCCTTCTCCCCATGAGTGCATGACGGGTGATGTTATGCCTTGTCTTATTGCACATTTTGAATGTATTTTCTATGTATTCCATGAACATCCTCCTACGTGTTATTTTAGTAGTTTTTATTAGAAAATTGGTGGTTAGAAATATGAGTTAAGCACCACCATCAAGCTACCCCACACTTACCTCTTTGCTTGTCCTCAAGCAAATCTTAGAGATAAAAGTAATCATGAGCATAACATCCTAAGATATATGGCTTACATAAAAGTTATTCCAACACATTCCATACACAAGTGGGATATGTGGCTTTAGCTAACATGTTTCCTAGGGTTGTTGAAAAGTGGAACAGTTCTTGAAACAAAGTCATCTTCCCAATTTCATATCTAAGCAACTTGGAGTTTTCAAAGTTTTGTCAAGAAAAAACATAGTTCACTTTATACACCTCAAATGGCACTCTCAAATCGCTCAATAGTGTATAACTCCTCACCAAGGCATAGAAGAGTTTTGTCTTCTTTTGTTTTCTCCTACTTCTAAAAAGGTTTATCTAGAGCATTAGGTAGGGATAAACAAAATAGCATACTCGTATTGCATATGTTGTAAAGTTAAATCGAGGATCCAAGGAGAGAAATCACATGCTCTTAGATCAAGATGTGCATGTGTGTGGAAATAGGTAAACTAAAACTATACTCCTTTTGTAGATGTGATCTCTCTCTCTATAACTCATTATTTGGAAACATGGCTATATTTCTTCCTTCTTCTTCTTTTTCAATACACGAGCCTTCATGTGCTCATCATTTTTTACTTGGACCTTCATGTGTCCATATTTTTTTTTCTTTTTTTAAGCTTTTTGCATGGCCCATGTTTCTTCTTCTAAACCATATATTTGGAGAGATCTTTATTTTTTTAGAACATGGAGTATTTGCCTAACAAACAAATTTTTGTCTACTCCCAGTGTAGGAGCAGCATGTATATGTGGGTGCATGTGATCTTGATCTTGGGAGCATGATAAATCTCTCAACTTGGGTCAACAAGACTTGACCAAACTCAACACAATAACAAGCAGCATATGTGGAAGGCTTGAAACTTTGCGAGATGTCAAATTTGGCTTTGGTAGGAATTGCTCGCTAATTGAGGACTATGTGATACTATGGTTTTATATTTTTATCAAAACAAATTCTCCAAGTACTTCGAATAGAAATGGTAGGATTTCTAAGTTAGAACTATATCACACCTCATAACAACTTAGCCAACATGATTGTCCTATTAGAATATTTTCCCACAAGCATAAGTGTATCTATATGGAACAAACTTTATGCAGGCTTCTATCTTAGAGATGTTATGAGCATGTCACTTTTGGAATTTCTGAACGAAGTGTGGTTTATAAAATTGCATGGAGATGGAGTGACATTTGTTTTGCATTTTTAATTTGTTCAATTTTAAATTTCAAAAATTTGGAGAGTTTGAGGGTAGCGTTGCACAAACCACCATTTGAAGAGAAGGAGCTGAGTCAGAGGTGGTTTGGCTAAACCAAAAGTTTAGCCAATCCTCTCTTGCCATTTGTCCTATCCTTCTACATGTTGAGTAGACGATGTTTGTGCAACGTGTTGATGGGAGATCTCTTATGTGTGTTCGTCATGCTTGAGAGATCTCCCCCACACTTATTGTTGTACCTGGTTTTTATTTAACAAAGAAAAGGAAAAGAAGATAGACAAGTACTCTACCAGTTGAAATACTGGGGAGCCTTAATTTTTTTATTATTATTACTTTTTATTTTGTTATTTATTATTACTATTATTATTATTATTTATTTTTTATTTTATGTGTTCACCCAGGTTTTTATCATTTAGCATAAATAAGGCTAAGGTAAAGTTTGCAAAAATAAACATAGCCTTGATTTATCTCCATAGTAGATTACTTCTATTGTTTATGAAGGTAATACTCAAAGCTCATTAATCAAATTTCAACACCATGTCAAATTTTTATTAAAGAAGGCTATTTAACCTAAGCACCATGCTTAATTTAAAAAGCCTACGGATGTTCCTCGAGTGAATACATCCAAACTAGAGCATATGTCTTGAACAAAGGAAGCATGAAATAGTATGAACAAGTTTATATTTTTCATGGAGACAAACATGAGTAATGGTGTCGGTAAACATTTAGTTTTTTTCTTTCTATATCATTTTTCTTTTCCTTTTAACCAAGATGGTCTTTGGTGTGAATGGAAACATGTGACGAGGTCCTCACCATCCTCTCCCACACTTGGACTTTTGTGTAAAAGTCAAGTGTGCAGTGTCGGGGTCTCCTCTTGAGTGTGTTCCATCACCAAAGGGCATCATGGTGTTTAGTTGTTGTGGCTCTCATGTTTTCTAACATCATATGCCCCTTGTTCTTCTCAGTCTCAACCTGAAGGGGTTATCGCACAAGAATACCTGAAGGTGCATACTAACTTGATAACATGTTCTTTGCTTTTTATTAATAAGAAAGTTATTTTTTTAATAATCCCCTTTTTATGATAATCTTGGGTATCACCCAGTAGTGCTTTGTTTATGGTCATAAGCTTGACCTTGGGATCTAGATCCTACAGCTAACAATGGTGGTTTAGTTCCTAGCTTCACCACCATGCATTTAGCATTATCGTTCAAGCTATAAGGTTAGTACCATAACACATCCATGAGATTTGCAATATTTGTGATAAACATATGCATCCACAACCATTCTTCTAAAAAGTTTATAAATGAGGACTAAGAGATGGTTGTGGTCCTCATAGAAGCATGTCGCACCAAGCGTGATCAACTCTGGAGACTCTAGAAGTGAGCATGAAATGCAAGGGGTCTCAAAAGAGGAACCTTCATGCTTGTTAGTGGAATCATTCTTTTTGAGCTCTAGAGTTGGTGCTCCAAGATTGTCCATGGCATAGAGGTTTTGGTTAGAGGGACATGGTTTTGATTCAAGTGAGGTTGATGGTGAAATGAATGGGGTTACAAACTTCACCTCCTTGAATGGGTCATGGTTGAGGTAATGCTTCACCATTGGAACTTTTAAGTGGGTGGTGAAAGTAGTTTTCCCAAACTTCTCATCAAGGCTCCCATGGGGAGGTTTTTCTTTGAAAAGTTTGCCTAAAGGGGTGCCTATGAGAAGATCAAACTCAAGGATGGCAAAGATGTGGAAATCTAGATGAACCTCGGTTTCATCAATTTCAATCGGCACGGCCCTAGCGATCCCACAACACTCAAAGATGAGTACTGATGAACTTTTGAAGAGTTTATTTGTCGAGACTAGTGGCATGTTACCCAAGAGTTTTTTTCACTAGGAATTCTAATGATACTATTCCTGACTGTGGGGTTATGCAAGGCTTCTATGTTTGTTCCCCTTAATGAACAAGGTATGGTCATGGAAGCTGAAAGAATCCAAATTGCTTTGGAAGAACGTTTCACTTCCAACAACCATTCCTTTGATGGTTCTATTTTAGGGGAAACTTCCTTAGAAGGACGTGTAAGCTTTTCGTGCCCAAGGTATTTCAAAGTATTGCCATAATCCTTGAATTTGATATGGAACTCCAATGGATGAATTAATCTTACCTTCTGTTTCCATGGTTTGGGTGAGGGCTCACGTGTTGAATCTAAGGATGGTATATGTTTGGATTCGACTAATGAAGACTACTCAACACTCGACATGACTTTTGCCTAGAGGGCTTGTTGTATTTCTTAACGCAAACAGAAAGATTCCATAAGCGCACGAAATTACCATTGTAGCTTTCACCCAGAAGTATTCTAGGTATCGTATTTTCCACAGGGAACGAAGGTACTTCTTCTAGATAATTCATCCAAGGACAACACAAGGGTAAAGTTGGCAAGGGTAGAGATGGATTACTATGACTTTTGGGTCTAAGGACAAATAAACTCTACTTTACTTGCTTACTTCAGGCACCGGGTTGCAACTAGTCTATCAGTCGATGCTAGTATATAGCTCTACAACGTATTCGAACATGGGAGATTATGAAGGATGAACATGGCAGTCACCACCTACCGCCTACCCCTCAACTAGAGGATACAAGGCAAATGAAGGTAACCTCTAGCCTAGACACCACGTCTACGCTATCGATTACTACTCTTACTTTGCCTAGGGTTATCCGTCTTCATCAGGGCCCTCTACTAGAGTATCCACCATAGGGATGGACAACGAACCCGCAAACAAGTAAGAGCAAAGCTTAACTAATCAAATACTTAATGCCATAAGAAACCTAAACACTTACTTAGCGAATATTTTGTTGAGGTACAAGTGTTCCCTGAGGTACAAGCTTTGGGAGATACCGACAAGTCTAGCTCTTCCCCATACTCTCCCTCACATCTCTCCCAAACCAAGTCAACTAGCTAGCTAGGGCCTAAGCCCTTTGAAGTGTTACTTTTGTGGTGTAGCTCTTTCTTCCTTGGTGTGTTGTTGTTTAGAATGGAGCTCTCCCCATTCATTTATACTGATGTTGAAGGTAGTTTCAGAGCGAATTTGGAAGGAACCCCCATGCAACCACCCTCCTAGGCATTAAATGTAGGGGGAATTATCTATTTGGCACTGAAACAAATCATTCTTTTGTATTTGGCATTCGAAATTTTGAACTTTCTTATCTAGCACCAAGTTGAAATTTCGTTCCGTAAATGGCACTTCCGTCTATTTTCACCGTCCATCTATTAGTTGACTGGTTTGACCTTGTCAGTTTGGTTTCCATATGTCTAATATACCCCTCTGTTACTCACACGTGCAATTTGGCCAGGCCTAGCATCCTGCGAGCTTCTTTCCCGTGTGGACAGCCTTGACCTCGACCAGCAGCTTAGGCGCCTTGCACTCGCACAGCTCGTGGCCCACCTGCGAGAGCGTGAGCCACCTCTCCGCCGGCTGCGCCGCCACCGCCGCAGACACGTTGGGCCACGGGAGCTCAGCCCGTGCCAGCACCCATGACGACAGCTTCACCCGCGCTCCGCCGACCCCCGGTAGCGCCGCCGCCAGCCCGGACGAGGACGACGGCTGTGGCCTCCACCGCAGCTCGAACGCAATTCCCCCGGCCGCACCGCCACCACCCCAGCGCTGGAAGCGCGTAAGCTCGCCCCAGCGCAAGTCCCCATCTCCAGCGCATGGGACCTCTCGTGTGTCCACGTGCAGCCGCCACTGCCCGTCCCCGGCCGGCATGTAGTACCTCAGGAAGAGGCTGCCGCCGCCACGCTCCTCCAGCTGCTCCTGCTCTAGGCCATCCACCCTGACGCTGAGCTCGAGGCTCGGCGGCTGCACCCTCAGTAATCCTGCCATTAACGAATGCACTTGATCGCGCCTTGCGCTTCTTCTTGTAGCAAGTTAACTGCAGGAACACAGCAGTACTACTAGTCGTCATAGCTAGCTAGTTGACTCAGCTGCGGTGGTTCATGTTGGCGCTGGGAGGTGGTGGCCGTCGTGGTTGACGGCACCGTCGAGGGGAAAGAGGGACTGGACGAGGTGCGGAACATCGGCGTCGGGCGGGATGACGTCGGTGACGGCGTGGACGATGTTGACACCCTAGCCATCGCAGTCTATGGAGACCGAGCAGCTGAGGATGTTGCCGTGGGCGTCGCAGTGCTGGTCCGTGGCGAAGCGGCCGGCGATGGGGTAATAGGCATGGAGCACCTGGGCGAGCGCGGTCTGGAGGTGGTCGAGGAGGCGGGACGTGGAGAAGGGTGGCGTGGCGTAGAGGAGGCCCTTCTGGATGTAGTCGGCGGAGAGAAAGGAGACGTTCCAGGTGGGCGAGCGTGATGTAAGTAGATTCTTAACTTAGCTTCATAAAAGTATATATTAATTATATTTTATAAATACTTTATATTAAAAAGTAATAATCAAAATTGTTTTTTAGATTGTGTCGTTGTTCAAACTGGCATCCTTTAGAAAATCGGAGGGAGTATTTATTTGCACTCTCACAAAATCTCATATTTTAGTTTACAAGTATATTTGTAATCTCTATGATTTTCTTATTTGACAAACTTTTCATTTATTCTTTTCCTATTTGGCACCATAGACTTCTACTACAAACAAGGGCACTTATGTCATTTTGCAAGCCACTTAACATCGTTACCGGTGAAAATAGACGGTAGTGCTATTTACGGAAGAAAAAATCAACTTGGTGCCAGATAAGAAAGTTCAAAATTTTTAGTGCCAAATATGAAAGACTGATTTGTTTCAGTGCCAAATAGATAATTCTCTCTTAAATGTACTGCCATGAGAAAGGTGGGGCCAAGACTACCTTGGGGCGGTGCAGCCACACCCCTGGTGCGGTCACATCCGAGCCGGCCTTCCTCACCACCGCCTTGCTCTAGCAGGCTCCTAGATGGGCCTAGACTATTGCAACATTGGTGTTTGGCCCAGTTTCTTTGGTTCAGTGGGCCTTCTCTTGGTTCCTTTGCGCAAGATCTGCTTTATGCTTCTTTGGATTGTGCCTTTTAATGTGTTTTACATATGTGTCCTAAAAGTGATTAACTCACCAAAACTTATAGAATATGTTAGTGTAAGGCCCTATTTACTAAGTTTGGTGTTTGTTTGAATGGATTTTATATAAATGTTGGTGGTTAAAAGTATGAGTTAAGGACCTCCAACAACTCCCCCACACTTAGCCCTTTGCTCGTCCTTGAGTAAAGTTAAGGACTAAGATGGGTCATCTCCTTGATATGACATCTGCATACAAGTTATTCCAAGCTTCACCTGCACTTGCAAACTTTGGAGTGTCTACCACATTATCTTGGGTAATTGGATAATGGAACAGCATGGATTCAAATCCCCTTGCATCAATCAATTTAGAAACTTGGGTTTTCATGTGAATTTGAAAAATCTAAATATACCTTAGCTCCTCAAATGATTCTCTTAGATCGCTCAAGTTTGTGTTTGGTTCCTCACCAAGGCATATCATAGTGTTGCCTTCTTTCTTTCCTACCTTAAAAGTCTTATATGGATCTTTGGGTAGGGAAAAGATTTGAAGGCATACTTACCCTGCATATTTTGCTAAGTCAAATCTTGGATCCAAGGAGAAAAATGTCATACCCTTAGATCAAGAAGTGCAAGTGTGTGGATAAAACATTTCTAAATCTATGCTATACTCCTTTTGTATGAGTGATCTCTCTCTAGCTTTTTATTCCAAGACATGGCTATCATTTCATTTTTTTCTTTTTATGAGCCTTCACGTGCTCATCTTTTTTTCAATACCTTGGGACCTTCATGTGTCCCTATTTTTTTCTTGGACCTTCATGTGTCCATATTTTTTTTTCTTTTTCATATATTTTGTGCATAGTCCATGTCTCCTAAACCACATATTGAGAGAGATCTCTAATTTGTAGATCATGGTGTACTTACCTAACAAACACATTTATTTTTGTCTACTCCCAGTGTAGGAGTAGAGTTTTGGGTGGATGGAGGCATGTTTTAGCATATTCCTAGTGTAGGAATAGCTTAATATATGTGGTGTGTACGTGATCTTGATCTTCGGGGCAAGATAACTTTCTCAACAAGGGTCAACAAGACTTAACAAAACTCAATGCTGGAATAAGTAGCATAATTTTGGGGGTTTTAAGGTCTAGTCACTAGATATGGCTTTGGTAGGAATTTGCATATTATTGAGGAGCATGCTATTTGAATTTTGATTTTGTAAAATAAATCCCAAGTCCTTTACATGAGAGAGCAAGGTTCATTTTCATCCTACTGTATCACATATTCCAATTACTTAGATAATATGGGGTCCCTATGATGAGTTGTCCACAAGTTTAGGAATATTAGCGAGGAATAAAGAGTATGCTAATTTAATCAAAGGATAACGTAGAGATTGAGCATTATTTATGTTTAGTTTGTTCAATTTTAAACTTTCAAATTTTTGGTAGAGTTGATGGTATTGTTGCACAAACCATCGTTGTAGAGGAAGGAGCTGAAGGATTTAGATGTGGTTTGGCTAAACCTAAGGTTTAGCCAATCCTCTCTAGAACTTTCAGTCTTGTCCTTCTTTCATGATGTATCGTCTGATGGTTGTGCAACATGTTGATGGGAGATCTCGAATGTGCATTTGTTGTGCTTGAGAGATCTCCTCCACACTTATTTTTGTACCTGCTTTATTTTTAACAAAGAAACAAAAACAAGCAAGGGCTCTACCGGCTTGAACACCAAGGAACCTAAATTAATTAATTATTATTATTAATTATTATTATTATTATTTGTTCACCCATTTTTTATCTTTTTAGCATAAACAAGGCTAAGGTAAAGTTTGCAAAAAAATAAACATAGCCTTGATTTATCTCCATAGTAGGTTACTTCTATTGTTTATGAAAGTAATGCTCAGAGTTCATTAATCAAATTTCAACATCTTGTCAAATTTTGATTAAAGAAGGCTATTTTAACCTATGCACCATGCTTAATTTAAAAAGCCTATGGATGTATCATATATAAATACACCCAAACGAGAGCATTATAACATAAACAAAAGAAGCATGGACTTTTATGAGCAAGTTATTCTCTCATGGAGATAAAAATGGGTTGGTGAACATTTTATTTACCTTTGCATACCTGAGTTTTACTTATCGGTAGCATGTGGATGGAACTTCGAAGTTGCTACAGCGGTTGCTTGGTTGCACATGGTCTAACTCTAGCGATCAACAAGGCTTAAGCCATACACATAGATGGTGTGTATAGATCATAAGCCTTGATGATAGCAAAGGTCTAGAAGAGGAGAATCCTCCTCTCTCTTCTTCTCTTTTTTTCTCTTTTTTTAGCCCCACCTTTTTCTTTTTATTATTATTTTTTATCATGATTTTTTTCAATTCTCTTTATCTCTCTCTCTTTTAATGCAAGATAGAGCTAACATCGCTGTCATCATTTTTGTGGATGGAACTTTTGGGATTTCACCATCCTCACCCACACTTGGACTTTTGTGAAAGTCAAGTGTGCAATGTTGGGGGTCTCCTTTCAAGTGTGTTCCATCACTAATGATTGTTAAGGCATGTAGTCGATGTATCTTCCATGTTTTTAGCATCAATGCCCCTTGTTCTTCTTAATCTCAACCTAAAATGGTTAGCGACCAAGAATACCTGAAGGTGCATACTAACTTGATAACATATTCTTTCCTTTATTAATAAGGAAGTTGTTTTTTTTGATTATATATATTTTTCTCATGATAATCTGGGGTATCTCCTGGTAGTGCTTTGTTTATGGTCACAAGCTTGACCGTGGGAACTTCATCTTGTAGCTATCAATCATGGTATAGTTCCTAGCTTTACCACCAAACGTTTAACAATCATGTTCAAGCTACAAGGTTAGTACCATAGTGCTACTATGGGATTTCTAATATTTATGATAATGAATGCATCCACAACCATCCTCCTAAAGAGTTTTGAAATGAGGATCAGGAGATGGTTGGAATCCTCGTGGAGCACGTGCCACTAAGCAAGATGTCCATGTCATAGGAGTTTACGATCTCAAGAGAGAAATAATGCAGGATTAACGTTGAATCTCGATCACTATTGAGAACAATGTTTTGGCACCTAGAGGGACATTGCTTAAGTTCAAGCGAGGGTTGTAACACCCTAGGTGTTTGGCTTCCACAAAAGTGCATTTCATTTCATAAACATATGCATCATCCATGTCATCATGCCATTGTCACTGAAACATACATATGCAACATTCGCAAATTCTGTTTGTTTCATACTTGATTGCTTATGAATGGTAGTAGTACAACATGTGAATGCAACATGAGTTTCTTATACCTTGAAACATGGCAACATGGTAGGAATGTGGCAAGTTAAAATTGCAACAAAAGTAATGAAACATGTGAAACATGGAATTGCAACATTTGAGTGAATTGCTTGTTTTGTTGCTTCATCACATGTGATCATTTGAAATTGGTATAGCACTTGTGTAAAGTGGTTGATTTTGGTATAATACACCTTAACTACACTTAGGGTAATTGATGGGACATTGTTCATGTAGATCAAAATGACTAAATTGCCCTTAAGTGGAGGTTTGACTTAGAATGACCTACAGAGTGCCACTGTTTGACTGATTCAAAAGACCAATTAGAGACTTTGCATGGCTGTACACCCTTTACCAAAGTTGTAGCCAATTTATCAAGGAACAAAAGTTGTTTTATGATCAACTCATGAAAATGGCTAGAACATGTTCAAACAAGGCCTACAAGTCATATTTCCATGCTGAATTCACACTTAGAAATTTTCTAAGTCCCAGAGTTGATTTACAGTTTCGGGTACCAATGTTTGGAGGCTTGTATCTCCCTAACCAGGCCGAACAAACTCGAGCTCCAATTGAAAGAGTTGTAGTACTCACTTAGGTCTTCAATTTTGTTAACTATACCATGAACCAGATCGCCACCGTTTGGGAGTTATGGATCGTCGAATTCGCGCTGTCAGTCGTCGTCATTGAACACTAAATCGAAAATTTCAGAAAATGGACAGAGCTCGCCATGGCTGACTGGCTCAGGAGCTAATCGCCGCGTGGCGCGCATGCTTGGCCAAAGTCTCCACGTCACGCATCCGAGCTCCAGATGAAAGCCAGCGCCTACCCGACGCACTCGCCTGCTCCATTTGCCTCTCTTTTGCTTCCACCGCGCATAGCACCGAAGCCGCCGCAGCTCCTCCATTTCCAACCGAGCGTCGCCGTCGCCTTGCGTGCTCGCCACTGCAAAAATGCGTCGGCCATCTTGTTCCTAGCTTCGCCGTGATCTCCTCTCCCTCCACCATTCAGTCAGGTCATTTGAAGCTTGGTAAGGGCGTAATCGCCAATTCTTCCACTGCCGCCATGGCGGGACCTCGCCGGAGTTGGTGATGAGTACAGGCCCGATCTTCCGAGAGGTAGCCGGTAAGTTTGATTTGTGGAGATCTCGACGTTGGCGATCTGGCTTCAAATCAGACACGATTCGAACCCTGCAACCGTTACACCACTACTCCGTTGGTTATCAACCAAGCACAACTTGATTGACCTCGCCAAGAAGGCTTTTCCTGCAAGCGAATCGAAGAGCACAAGCAAGAAGGTAAAATACGCAATCTGAAATTGCAAATATGAATGACGCGGATATCAATAGAGGATTCAAGAACTCGGTTCCAAAGGACTAATCGACACAGTGGAGGAGATCAAGATCGGGGGCCCTGGATCACTGTAAAAGGATTTGTCACCATAGTTACAATGAACGATTCAGTTTCTTGATGGAAAACTAAACTCTAAACAAAACCTAATTGTGTAGCAGCGGCGGCGGCTGTGTTTATAGTCTAAGACTCGACCTAGGGTTGGGGACGGCCAGGGGTTGGGCGCCCACAACTTGGGCTTAAGGCCCGACACGATACATGGCCAAGTTGGCCCAAATAGGTGACGCAGCACCTTGCAGTGGTCACACAGAATGATCCACGAACCTTCTGGAGCTGGGACCAGATCCAAAATGACGGCGTCGTCGTCCCCTTTCCAACGCATCCAAGAATGGCCCGTTTCGATGTCGTATGAGAGAGTTATGACCAAAACAGTGACGACGTGTCTGCTGAATCCGAGGGCGACGTAGCAGCTGAGTTGGGAACGAATTGCAACTTGGGGAAGACCATGGTGTCGATGTGTCCAGCGTGGCGATGTCCTCATCATCCTCCCCTTCTCGAATTGGAGTCGTCCTCGACTCCATCTTGGCGATGTCCTCATCAGTTGGCGCTCCACGTGGCCAACTGCCACCGCGGCCTTCCCATCCCTTCTCTCCCTTGCGCTAGGTCCTGTGAGTGACGCTGAAGCTCGTAGAGTAGGCCACTAGGGCCGCGACGCCGTCACCTCGCCGGAGCCGGCCAAGCCATGGTCGTGCGCCGCCATTGCCGTCGCCATTGCCTTTAGCCATAGCAATAGCTTCAATTGATGGCACCGCTAGATGCGCACGGGTGAGGCGAACACCGTAGCACCAATAGCCTCGCCAGAGCTGCCACCGACGATGAGCTACGCCGTTGTCCGTTCTTCCTCCCCTGTGTTGTCTCTCTGTCGCGCGGGGCCCCTTCGTCAGTCGCTGAGCCGAGGTGGGAGCCAGCCTAGGCCACGCCGTTTCTAGGCCGTGCTGGCATTTTCTTGCACATGCGCTGTGGGTCGCCGTGTCCTTCAGGCCGGCCCAGCAGTAGTTCATTAGGGTTTCAAATTTATTTTGTTTTATTCTTTTCACAGATTTGTGTATATATTCAAAAATATGTATCTCCTAGTTGGTAGCTTCAAATGATGTGGTTCTAATTTTGTTGAGTTCATGATATTGTCTAGTTTATATTAAAAATATGATTTATGCCATGTTCTGTTATGAAAAAGGGAGTTGCTAATTCTCTCTTTTAATCATGAAGGAAATAGGGATAATTATATCTTTTTCTATGTAGCTCCAAATGGCATGAAATTTTTATGGTGTACTGATCATATCATAAATAGTTTGTAGTTAAATTTTCATACATTTTGGACACTGTATGTAGGAGTTAGAAAATTCTCTTGTTTGCATGGATGGATCTTGTGTGAATTTTCATAATTTTTCTATAGATCCAGTAAAGGTAAAAATTGGTGAGTGCTATTCTTATGCTAGAGTGATACTAGGAAAAATAAGAAATCTATTGCTTGACACTTTTCAATAGGGTTTCCTAATTATGCTAGAAATAGACATGCAATCTGTTATTTTGGATACAGCAAGTTCTACTATATATTGCTTTAATCACCTAATTAACTAAATAAATTAGAAAAGGATATTGAATAATTTATTTAGAAGTTGGCACTATACTTTCTGATGTTCCTCTGGTATGCACAACAAGTTGGTAAATTTGGTTTGGTCCAATTATGCTTTTGCATCATCACTAAATATTTAATTTAGTAACCCTGTCATTTCTGGATAGATTCTAGGTTTACTGGAATTTGATTTGGTTAACGTAAGAATCATGCTTTGATGTTTACAAATGATTTCTAGATAATTTCATAAGCTTTCCAGAATGTCCTCTTGCAAGTCATTTGAATTTATAGAACTCTGGTTATGATTGAATTAAGGAACTACCCGTGTGCATATGAAACTTTAACTGTTGTTTTAAGTATGCCTTTACTATTTCTAAGTTTGTGGTAATGTTCCTAGGTGTTAGGCCTTTAACTGAAGATGAGCATCTTTATCTTAGGTTATGCAAGTTAGGTAAGTTGATCTCATTCTTCAAGTTAAGTTAGATACACGTTTTAAAGTGATTTGAATAGAGCTATTCTTAATCGGTAAACGAGTGTCCAGTGATGTTTTCGTTAAACACTTACTGTGATTCATTCATCATGAGCATCATGTCATTCCTTATGCATCCATGATATTTATCTTGTGCATCAGCATGCAATAGGTGTACCGGAAGGAGTGACCCTGCTAGAATTCGAGGAACCGAGTGGGGAGCAGCAGCCAACACCGGAGGTTCAGGAGGTGCAGCCTTTAGGAGAAGTGCCAGACGAGGTCACCGTTGAGTGCTCGGATCACCATCCGTGCAACTTTGTGAAAGGCAAGCCACAGAGCATATTAAGCCTCCTAATTTCTGAAATGCAGTTAAAGTATTTATTATTACATATATATATTGTTGCATTAAGTTTAGGTGTTGGATGCAAACACTTGCTGCATTGGTTATCCAATCCTTGTCCAGATATTGATACCCTGAATCCTATGTAGCTCAGGTTTGTGTAGTGCTTAGCCCTGCTTAAACGCGGTAGAAGTCGGGTCATTTCCTATCACCTGCGAGATATAAGGACATACATATGGCACGGTTGGCTATATTTGCTATCGTGGAAAAGAACTAGTCTTAATTTGAAATGAAGACCGGACGGAGGCTTGCCGGTTTGTAGTGACTCCATCTGTGTTGCTTAAGGGCTGAATCTTGGAGCCTTTCCTGTTCATGTTGAACGCATGCCTCTCTCTTAGTTGGCCGTGTCTAAAGACCGACCACAAAGCCGAGTAGCTCACCTTAGGCCGGGAGTCAATAAGTATAAAGTGCGCCTCAGAAGGGAGCCATAGGCGTGAGTCCAAGGGCAGGTGATTTAAAAGTCCTGATCGTCCTGGCAGAAGGGTAATCCCTGAGAGTGCTAGCGCTGATCGAACCCGCAAATTTGGTTCCTGAGTTGTTCCAAAGGTGACCCACGGCTACCCTTGCAAAGTATGCCAGGGTGAGAGTTAGGAATACCCCCTCAGCTGAGTTGTAATTCGATTCGAGTCGCCATCTCTCCCGGTTAGTGAGAACTTGATGGGCTTATCTCCAAAGTAGATACACTAAATCACATAATTGTTCGGAAAAGATGATATGATGATGACAGCCTTATTATACCTGCTATGGTTAATATTGTTTACTCCTAATAAGTGAGTGCTCTAGTACAGGTGCAAATCTAGTGGACAGGTAAATGATGATAACTTGATGTGAAGTTTAAATTGGTTACTATATTCATAAGCTCTTTTATTCAACTGTGTCCAGCTAGCCCACCTCATAAGCCTTGCATGACCCTTGGTGTCTTTTATTTCTGGTTTTGATGGGTAAGTCTAGCTGGGTACCTTCTCGTACTTAGGGTTTATCTCCCACCTATTGTAGATGACCAGTTCTACTTTGGTTGCTGTAAGTACTGCCTTCTCCCAGCTGGGGATGAAGACTAGACCGTTGGGCGCGGTCTCTCGTAGTTCTCGTATCTGAAGATGCTTTTGTGGGACATGACTGAGATCTGGCAATGTATTTGAAACTATGAAGTTATGTACTAAACTATGTTGCTTCCGCAAAAATTCGAACTTGGTTTGTAATATTTTATTTGAACTCTGATGGATGTAATCCGAATGCTACTTGTGAAATGTTGTAACGAATGATGTGTTGTGTTGAATCACTATGGTCTTGGTTTGTATGTTGAGAGTTGGTTGAAATCCTTTGTGATTTCCGGACTACCGGGATTATGGGAGCTTAAGTACAGGAATTTGATCACTTCGGTGATTGTTTTTGTACTTACGTTCTTATGATTTGGTCGGTTCTGTTACAAGGGTGATGAAGGACATTCTATTTCATAAGGAAACCTAGGTGAAATGAATGGGGATATGAACTTCACCTCCTCTAACAAATCCAGATTGGGAATGTGGTAGAACCGCCTAGAATAACACACTTTCGGAGGCGCTTGTCTTCCACTAAACACTAAGCACCCCAAAAGTGGACTATACCAGACAGTTCTATCGAGCACACCCCTAGGGAGAATTCAAAGCAATCCACATTTTACATCTAGAATCTAATAATGAGTACGAGCTTACAATACTTAGTCCATTTCATACAACATAGTCTTGAAAATTATTTATTACAATTCTAGAGTTTAGAGTGCAATAATTAAACAGTGGAAACAGATCCATCTATGCCCACCAGAAGAATCCTCCACACAAGAGCTAACTCCTCAATCTACACCAACAATAGGGTAAAATAAACCCTAAGTACACAATGTACTCGCAAGACTTACCCGACTAGTGGGAATAGTTTCCCGACTCATAGGGAACATGATAGGCAATATGGTTTGATGTTTTCTTTTATTTGTGAAAAAGCATTACTAAAATTACATCCTTAGGGCCATGTTTTATTAGCAGTCATGATTACTTAATTAGCTAACCATTCTAGGTAAGCACCTGTTCTACTTTCCAGAAAGGGTTGAGCAATCAGAACCATTTCACCATCTTTCATCTTCTAGTTTTTACTACGGTGATAGACCATAGCCAAGTCATACCATCTCATAGAAATGGCGATTCACGAACCAATGTATCCCATAAGCAAGTATGTGCTTAGGATAATAAGTCTATGACCTGACTACCATCCACAGTAATGGACAGTCCTCAATCGACATAGATATAGAAAACAGTGCAACCAAGCTAAGCCCTGTGGCCGTAGGACACAACTTGTTACACCCACCAATAACCCATGCCATATCCCTACCCAGTCTCCATTTTGTCTTCATCATTTTTATTATGAAAGTAATAATAATCACCTATTATGAGTAACGGTAGGTTACTCACGCTACCGACAACCTAAGCACAATAGCTACTCAAACTTGCACTAGTAGGACTCTTAGGATGGACATATATATGCATGTGGTTTCCATAAAATTCCTGTAACATAAATGCACATCACATATATTTACGGTGATTATCAAAAATAAGGGTTATGCACCAGGACTTGCTTTGGATAGGTGTGGTGTCAGCTGAGTCAGTTAGTGGTGGCTATGGGACCTCCTCCTGCATGAGAATCTCCTGCTCATACTCCTCGATGATCTCCTTGGACTTCGACTCACCAGTGGCCACGATCTCCACCAACTCGTTCTCTATATGCATGCGATGATGATGATGCAACAATTTAGTATTTAAGCAACAACAACTCTTAAAATAAGAATACACATGTTAAGCTACTAAGCTAGCTTTAATAACTAAGATACTAAGCTAACTATCATCTTCATCAAGCAAGATATTGAATTCAACTAACAAGCACCTAGTTTCGCAATTCAATGTTATGCCTTTATTTCTATTAAAGATTTAATGTGTATTTAAACATAGAACATTTAACTACCCTAATGTTTAGTCTAGTCTAAGGCTACAAAAATTATAGTGAGCACATAATATTACAATGAAGCTACTATAAAAATTTTAGGATTAAAGCTATCACCAATTTACCACAAAAATTCCTACAATAATTACCTTAATAATATTAAGCACTTTCAAATAATTTAATAGCCTTTAGTATCAACATAGATATGTATGAACTAACTACACTATCAGGTAGACAATGTTTTAGAAACCCTACAAAATTAGTTTCACAATTTTTGGACACCTATATAAATTTATATTAATTATACAAATCTAGCTCATAAATTAAAATAGAAAGCTATTATCTATTTCTAAGAAAAAGAAAAAAACAAAACCGACCTCGCGGCCCACAAACGCGCGGACCGCGCATGTCAGCCAGCCCATCAACGCGGCCCAAGAGGGAAACCCGCGCGAGCACGGCTCTTTTGCAAAAGAGACCCTGATCTTTTCTGAAACTATGTCGCCATCCGTTTACTAATTCTTTCTCTCTCTGACCTCTTCACTTAACCCCCTGGCCTTCCTCTAATTTCCCCACACACACCCCCGGCTAACCCATGCACAGCAACGTGGCAAGCATTGGCATTGGGTGGCTATGCCAGCCACCAGAGGCTCACATAGGCCCATTGGTCGGGCTGACCTCCAACTATGGCCTAAACACCTACGCTAAGCAGCAATGCGGGGTAGCAGGACTCGTTGGAGCAAGCTACGGTGACGCACGGCCATCCACGATGGTGGCGCGACTGTTCTTGCAAACTAGGGCACCTAAGGACCTAACTGGCTTGCGAGCGAGCACTAGGAACTTACCACAGGCTAAACCAGTGTGGTGGTTGTTGTGGAGGAGGCTAGGAATGGGCTAGGAACATGCGCGTGGCGAGCTCGACGATGAGCCATGGTGGACACGGTCGGGTCAGCAGCACTGGGGAGGTGGTAGCGATTCTGCTGGCACACGCAAGGTGGAGAGGGAGTCACGGTGAAGGTAGTGGTACAGACAAATTGGCTATGGGGGGTTCAATGGGGAACTGCCATTGACTTTTGACACACACAGCCTTATCAGCCCGGCGGTGAGGAAATGCCAAAATTGAAGCTTGGCTGGGATCGGTCCAAGGTGGGGGTGGGGTTGGGTGGCTAGGTGACTTGATGGCGAAGCTAGCGACGCAATTAATTGGCTCTACATGATCTCTCCCTAACGGATTTAATGGCGTGGCCCAGCCGACCATGGAAGCAGAGAGAGAGAGAGACAGGTTGGTGGGGCTCAGGTCGACCTCGTCTTGGTGGGATGTGGCTGATGCAATCGTGGATACACTGTGGACCAAACATGTGCGTCCACGACCAAGCATAGCCCACATGGCTGTAGTGCCATAAATGGCAAGACGATAGTGAGCCTAGCCATGTGCGTAAGCAGTGGTAGGCATTGGACTAGGCCAGCAGTGGCATGGAGGTGTAGGAGGGTGCAGACGCGATGGTGAGGCAATGGCAATGGCAGTAGCTGTGCCACAACACGAGGCAAGGGCAGCAGTGCGGCAGGAGCGGTGGGGTAGCTAGCAGCACCACACGGCAAGGCAAGCAGCAGTAGTGGCTCTGTGTGGCTACAACCAGTGGTGGCCAGGCTATAGCCAAGCCATGGCTAGCCGAGGGCAACCCTGGCCTAGCAATGTGGCCCCACACATGTGGCCCAGCTGGGATGGCCATGGAGAGCATAGGCGCATGGTGACCACGCGCACACACCGAGCAAGTGTTGTGCAGGAATTTTAAAGCATCAATAACAACCGAACTATGGAAGTTGAGACCAAACCACATTCACTATGCTAAAGCGTGCATATCAGACTACTAACATGAGCTAAAACATGACACAACTGCCTATCTAAATTGCATGGAATAATTCACCAATATAACATCATCACCCTATTTTCAAACTTGTGCTAGATTCATTTTTAGGTTCCATTTTAGGCCATTAGAAACACTAGCTAGCAATACTCTTTTTCTATAGCAAGAGTTGCATTGTCATCTACAAAGTTTGTACTTCAAACCTTATTTAGGTGTCACACACATGTTCTATAATACTTTTGCTTAATAAAAATTGGTTTTCAACCCTACTAGATATACATGAACTATTGAATCAACTTACATTTAACATTTTTATTAGTCATTTTAGATTACAAGAAATTGATCTACACACTTTATCACATAAACATGATGCTCATGACATGGTTTTGTTGTGTTGTTTAGGGTGTAACACCGAGGGTGTTACAGCTCTACCCCCTTAAACAAAATCATGTCCCTAGATTTCTTATGTGTGCCTAGTGTGGGAAAGGGATAAGAAATAAATTTCAATTTACATAATTACCTTGGTGAACTAGAAAGGAGATGGGGATAATGTTTAAAAATATAGCTTTCTTGTTCCCAAGTTGCTTCACCTTCCGAATGATTTTGCCATTGGAGCTTGTAAAATTTCACCACTTTGTTTCTAGTCACTCTTTCTTTTTCATCCAAGATCTTGATGGGATGCTCAATATAAAAAAGATCAGGTTGGAGAGGAAGCCCTTCAATTTCCACCGCTTCATCGGGAACTCACAAACACTTTTTCATTTGGGAAACCTGGAAAACATTGTGGACTGTCGATAAGATCTTCGGTAGCTAGATACGGTAAGCAACAGAACCACACCATTCCAAGACTTTGTATGGTCCAACATAGCGAGGAGCTAATTTCCCATGGACCCCAAACCAATGGACACCTCTCATTGGAGATACCTTTAAATACACATAGTCACCAGCTTCAAATTGCAAAGGTCTTCTCCTCTTGTCCGCATAAGTTTTCTAACGATCCTGAGCTGTTTTCAAATGACTCTGAATAACACTGACTTGTTCCCTTGCTTCTTTGATAAAATTAGGCCTGAAATTACCATGGTCTCCTACTTCAACCTAGTTAAGTGGTGTTCTACACTCCTTGACATATAGAGCCATGAAAGGTTCCATTCGAATGCTTTCTTGATAACTATTGTTATAAGAAAACTCAGCTAAAGTCAAGCATTCATCCCACTTTTCTAGAAAAGAAATGACACAAGCTCTCAACATATCCTCAAGTACTTGGTGAACTCTTTCTGTCTAACCATCAGTTTGTGGATGATAAGCTGAACTTCTGAGGAGGCGAGTACCAAGGCACTTCTAGAGTTGCTCCTAGAAGTGAGAGACAAAAATTGACCCTCTATCAGAGACAATGGTGAGAGGAACTCCATGTAAGGTTACAACATGATCCAAATACAGCTTGGCATATTTCTTGGCAGAATACCTTGTATCCACCAGGAGAAAATGAGCAGACTTGGTGATGCGATCCATAATGACCCAAATAGAATCATACCCCTTTGCTGTGCGGGGCAAACCCACAACAAAATCCATGAAAAATATCCTCCCATTTCCAAATAGGGATTGGTAAGGGCTGTAGAAAACTAGGCATACGCATATGGTCTGCCTTAACCCTCCCACAAATGTCGCATTTTGAGATGTATTTAGTAATATCCTACTTCATGTTTGGCCACCAATACAAGTGATGCAAATCATGATACATCTTGTTGCTTCCAGGATGAATGGATAACTTGGAATCGTGAGCTTCATCTAACATTTTTCTCCTAAGCTCATCTCTTGAGGGAACCAGCAATCAGTTCTTGAACTTCACCACACCTTGATCATTAATACTGAATTAAGAACCATGCCCTTCGGTAATTAACTTCTTGATATGAGGGTTTTCTGAAGCATCTTCCCTTTGCTCTATAATAATTTGCTCAAGTAAATCCAAGACTAGAACAATATGGGCTATCACTTTAGAATGAGTGAGGGGCAAAGATTCTTCCTTAACCTGATGTGACTTCTGACTTAAAGCATCAGCTACCACATTAGCTTTTCTAGGGTGATAATGAACCTCTAAATTGTAATCCTTGATTAACTCAAGCCACCTCCATTGCCTCATATTCAACTTGGATTGAGTGAGAATATATTTGAGGCTCTTATGATCCATAAAAATCTATACTTTATTTCACAATAGGTAATCCCTCCAAATTTTTAGAGCGTGCACCACTACAGCCAGCTCTAAATCATGGGTGGGGTAATTCATCTCATGCTTTTTTAGCTGATGTGAAGCATAAGCTATTACACGTCCATCTTGCATAAGCATGCAACCCAATCTAGTCCTAGAGGCATCACAATACACATCAAAGGGCCTATCAATATCTGGTTGAGCAAGAACAGGAGAAGAGGTAAGAAACTTCTTCAGGGTTTGGAAAGCCGCTTCACAAGCCAGACTCCATACAAACTTGACATCCTTCTGAAGCAACTTGGTCATCGGTTGAGCTATTTTGGAAAACTCAGGGATGAAGCATCGATAATAACCAGCAAGACCAAGGAACTAACGAATCTGATGCACTGAGTTTGGAGATTTCCAATTTAACACATCATCCATCTTGCTAGGATCTATAGAGATGCCTTCAGGGGTTAGGACATGCCCCAAAAACTACACTCAATCCAACCAAAATTCACACTTGCTGAATTTGGCATACAACTTGTATTACCACAATTGAGTTAGGACTATGTGAAGGTGTTGTGCATGCTCTTCATTGTTCTTAGAATATACCAAAATATCATCAATGAATATTACTACAAACTTGTCCAACTCTGGCATGAAGACTGAGTTCATGAGGTACAAGAAGAATGCAAGAGCATTGGTGAGACCAAAAGACATGACTAGGTATTCATAAAGGCCATACCTAGTAGAGGAAGCTATCTTTGGTATATCTTATGGCCGAATCTTAATTTGGTGATACCTCGAACGAAGATCAATCTTTGAGAACGCTTTTGCACCAGCCAACTGATCGAACAAAGTATCAATACAAGGTAAGGGATACTTGTTCTTAATGGTTACCGCATTAAGAGGGCAATAATCCACACACATCTAAAGAGTGTTGTCCATCTTCTTCATAAAAACAGCTGGACAACCCCATGGTGAAGAACTAGGATGGATGAATCCCTTCTCCAACAATTCCTCTAACTATTTCTTCATCTTAGCCAATTCTTTTGGAGCCATGCGGTAAGGACACCGTGAAATAGGAGTAGTTGTAGGTTCTAACTCGATGGAAAACTCCACATCTTTATCCAGTGGTAACCCAGGAGATCTTTAGGAAAGACATCTAGAAACTCACAAACCACATGAATAGAGGCAAGATCAGGAGAAGCTTCAATATGAGCAATAACTAGTAGGGTGGAAACTAAAGGCATAAGGAGAGACATTCTATCCTCAGAAGAAGGAAGCTTTAACTCCATAATTCTTTGCCCAATGTTCAAGACTACCCCATAATTTCTCAACCAGTTCATTCCTAGAATTACATCTATGCCTTGTCCAGGCAGCACCATGAACTGGACATGATAAGAATGAGTGGCTAGCACTAAACTAAATGTGTTCGTCCAAGTTTTAATGCACAACTGTGCACCCAGGGTTCTAATTCTATAGGTAATAAGAATAGCCATAGTAGATATATTGTGCCTTTGTGCAAACCCCATACTCATGAATAAATGTGATGCACCAAAATCAAATAACACATATGCTAGGTGGGAATCAATGGTAAACATACTAGCCATCACAGGCTCACCCTATGAAATTTCCTTAGCCTCGGTGAAGTTAACCTGTCTAGAGCAGCTCACGGGCACCTTCTTCCTGATGATAGTCTTCTTGACCAGACGAGAGTTGGCCGGAGGCTAAGAAGACTGGGGAGGCTAGTTCTGGGGGCACTCATAGGCATAGTGACCTTCCTTGCCACACTTGAAATAAGCACCAGGCTTGTTCCCCTATCCCTGATGAGGCAGAATCTACTGTCCCAGAGGCTACTGCACCTGCTAAGTTGGTGCATGGTACTGAGTGGGTGGTGCCTGGTGAATCTGCTGAGTTTGATGAGACGCCTGTTCTCTCAGAGAGTGATAGGACACCCTCCTCACAACATGTACCTTCTAAGAGTGTGGCTGACTAGAAGATCTAGAGATCACCCTCTTGCGCTTCCACTCTGCCTGAGAGTCATGCTAAAGTCCCACCATAGCAATAGCAGCATTCATCAATGCTTCAAAGGTCTGATAGCCTCCTGTATATAGCTTCTCTTGCAAGATACAAGAGAGAACACGATTGAAACGGTCCATCTTCTTCTCATCGGTGTCCACATGAGTCCCAACATATTGTACAAGATGGTTGAACTTGTTCACATACTCCATCACAGTCACATTTCCCTGTTTTAGCTCCAAAAACTCTGACAACTTCCTGTTCTAAAACTAGTAGGAATATAATACTAACAGAAAGTAGTGGTAAACTCTCGCCAAGTCACATGGTAGTCCATAGGTTGCATGGTGTTGAAAGTGTCCCATCAAGCACTGGTAGATCCTAGAAGCTGCTATGCGGTAAAGCGCACCTTTTGCTCATCAGCCACAGTGAGTAGCTAAAACTTCTGCTCCATAATACAAAGCCAATGCTTCACATCCAGAGGCTCAGCAGTCAGTGTGAACATGGGTGGGTGCATCCCCAATAAGTCCTAGTAGGAACAGGGCCTCTCGGGACCACAGGCACCACCCCCATTCTCGCCATTGCCACCGGGGCCTCCATGGGCAAAGCCACCAATAGCCTATGCCAGCATCTCCAAGGCATGAGCTGACTCGTGATGAGCAGCCAACATCTCGACCATCATCTCCATATGAGTCATCGAAGGCGGTGGTGGTGGTAGAGGAGGAGGACCAAGGAGTGTGGCCTCATGGCTCTCTCTGTTGGCATTGCCGTTATCCTCACCACGACCGGCCGTCCTAGCACTAGTGCTCCTGTGACCAGACCTTAGGTTCATCTATAAATAGATAGGAACCCACCGTTAGGGACAAGGCCCTAGATTAGGAACAAAAGATTAGAGAAATGTTAGGGCTTGATAAGTTGTGGAATGATAATACTTTTCATTAAGAGGGGAAGCATTTCTTTTTATTTGTTAACCTATCATATTAACTACCCAAAAATTATACATGAAGGGGAGTTTAACTTAAACAAGATTCTCTTTTTATGATGCATGCATCGACCTATTCGTTCGCTCAAGCCAGAATATAGCGGCATCAGCATAATATTTTGGCACAACGCACACTCACTTCCCATACACTAACGATTCTTACGCAGCGTAAGTTAGTATACCTATAGAAATTGATTAGATAAAACCAGTGCCACTATCCTAGATAGATCATATTGCTAGGGCTTATACTTACTTACATAAATTTATCGCATCCTATTTTTCACAAATCTTTTGTTGGTCAAATTTTAGGTTTTTGAAAAGGGTTCTTAAACCCGCATACTCATTATTGGCTCTAATACCACCTATGACAGAACCACCTGGAATAACACACTTTCAAAGACGCTTGTCTTCCACTAAACAATAAACACCCCGAAAGTGGACTATATCGGACAGTTCCATCGAGCACACCCCAAGAGAGAACTCAAAACAATCCACATTTTACACCTAGAATCCAATAATGAGTATGAGCTTACAATACTCAGTCCATTTCATTCAACATAGAGTCTTAAAAATTATTTATTATAATACCAGAGTTCAGAGTGTGATAATTAAATAGTGGAAATGTAATAATCATCTAGCAAAAACGATACACGGATCCATCTGTGCCCACCAGAAGAATCCTCCACACAAGAGCTAACTCCTCAGCTACACCTACAATAGGGTAAAATAAACCCTGAGTACACAATGTACTCGCAAAGACTTACCCGACTAGTGGGAATAGTTTCCTGACTCGCAAGGAACATGATAGGCAATATGGTCTGTTGTTTTCTTTTGTTTGCGAAAAAGCATTACTAAAAGTATGTCCTTAGGGTCAAGTTTTATTAGCAGTCATGATTACTTAATTAGCTAACCATTCTAGGCAAGCACTTGTTCTACTTTCAAGAAAGGGTTAAGCAATCAGAACCATTTCACCATCTTTAATCTTCTAGTTTTTACTACGGTGCTAGATAATAGCCAAGTCGTACCATCTCACAGAAACGACGAGTCGCAAACCAATGTATCCTAAAAGCAAGTATATGCTCAGGATAATAAGTCTGTGACTAGACTACCATCCACAGTAATGGACGGTCCTCAATCAACACGGACAGGGAAAACATTGTAACCAAGCTAAGCCCTGTGGCCGCGGGACACAACTTGTTACACCCACCAATAACCCATGCCATATCCCTGCCCAGTCTCCACTTTCTCTTCATCATTTTTATTATGAAAGTAATAATAATCACTGATTGTGAGTAATGGCAGGTTACTCATGCTACCAACAACCTAAGCATAGCAGCTACTCGAACCTGCACTAGTAGGACTCTTAGGATGGATATATATGCATGTGGTTTCCATTGAATTCCTATAACATAAATGCACTTCACATATATTTATGGTGATTATAAAAAATAAGGGTTATGCATCGGGGCTTGCCTTGGGTAGGCGCGGTGTTAGCTGAGTTAGTCAGTGGTGGCTCGAGGACCTCCTCCTACATGAGAATCTACTCCTCATACTCCTCGATGATCTCCTTGAACTCAAGCTCTCTGGTGGTCATGATTTCCGCCAACTCGTTCTCTATATGCAAGCGATGATGATGATGCATCAATTTAGTATTTAGGCAACAACAACTCTTAAAATAGGAATACACATGTTAAGCTACTAAGCTAGCTCTAATGACTAACATACTAAGCTAACTATCATCTTCATCAAGCAAGATATTGAGTTCAACTAGCAAGCACCTAGTTTTGCAATTCAATGGTATGCCTTTATTTCTATTAAATATTTAATGTATATTTAAACATAGAACATTTAACTACCCTAATGGTTAGTCTAGTCTAAGGCTACAAAAATTACAGTGAGCACATAATAATACAATGAAGCTACTATAAAAATTTTAGGATTAAAGCAATCACCAATTTACCACAAAAAATCCTACAATAATTACCTTAATAATATTAAGCACTTTCAAATGACTTAATAGCCTTTAGTATCAACATAGATATGTATGAACTAACTACACTATCTGGTAAACAATGATTTTAGGAACCTAACAAAATTAGTTTCACAATTTTTGGACACCTATACAAATTTATATTAATTATAAAAATCTAGCTTAGAAATTAAAATAGAAAGCCATTACCTATTTCTAAAAAAAAGAGAAAAATGAAACCAACCTCGCGGCCCACAAATGCGTGGACCGTGTGTGTCGGTCGGTCCATCAACGCAGCCCAAGAGGGAAACCCGCGCGAGTGCTGCTCTTTTGCAAAAGAGATCCTGATCTTTTTTGAAACTATGTCGCCATCCGCTTACTAATTCTTTCTCTCTCTGACCTCTTCACTTAACCCCCTGGCCTTCCCCTAATTTCCCCACACACACCCCTGGCTAACCTGTGCATAGCGATGCGATGAGCATTGGCATTGGGTGGCTATGCCGGCCACTAGAGGCTCACACAGGCCCATCGGTCGGGCCGACCTCCAACTACGACCTATTTACTAAGTTGGTGTTTGTTTGGATGGATTTTAAATAAATGTTGGTGATTAAAAGTTTGAGTTAAGGACCGCCAATAGGGTTCTAGTCTCATGATGGTGGAAGTGTAGCTTTCTAGGAAGTTTTCAAGGTATTTCACTTGTTCCGTCATAGGTTTGTGTGTAAACCAACCTTCGGCAGTCGCGTCTAGGCATAGGTCAGCATTTATGTCAATACCCAAACTAAAGAGATGCAACAATACACCATCGGGTAAAGACAAGTCTAGGCCGACATGTATTAATGCTGAAAATCTAGCCTAGGCTGCACCTATAGAGTCCTTGCGCTGCTCAAAGTCGAGGATTGCCCTTGGTAGAAAGTTGATGCAGGACATAGGGAAGAATGCAAGGTTAAACTTGCCTTTAAGTTCATCCTAGTCCCCATTCGTACTTTCTATAGCATGTGTGTACCATTGCTTGGCCTTCCCCATGAGAGAGAAGGGAAACAATTTCCACTTTAGAGTTTCCTATGTCATGCCCGAGATGCTTAGGCATGAACACATCTCCTTGAACTTGTGCTGGCGATGGCAGGGGTTTCATTATAGTTCCCTGAGAAGGGTTGTGCCCGAACCATGGCTATCAAGCCAGGGCGAAGTCCATAGCCATATGAAGGGTTTGGTTTCAAAAGTGGTGGTGGCTCAAGGAACTTGCCCTTTGAAGCAGACGGATGTTGAGGAGTTGTGTTCATGGTAACAAAGAATTTTTTTATATATATAAAAAGAAAAGATACAAGATATGAGGCAAAGAAAATAGCAACCGTTCCCTGACAATAGTGATAGAAATATTTGTTGGTATTTCTTAACGTGAACAGAAATAATCCACAAGTGCACTAAAGTACCGTTGTAGCACTTCACTCAAAAGTATTCAGGGTATCGTAATTTCCACAGGGAATGGAGGTACTCTTCAAGCTAGTTTGTCCATAGACAACACAAGGTTAGAGTTGGTAAAGGTTGAGATGGATTCCTATGGTTATAGGGTCTATGGATAGATAAACTTCACTTCTACTTGCTCACTTCTGGCACCAGCTTATGCCTGGTCTACCAAGTGATACTAGCCTGTAGCTCTACACCATGCCCAGATGTGGGGGATTACAAGGGACAGACATGGTTGTCACCACCTGCCTCCTACCCCTCAATCGTGGAGCATGAGGCAAACGAAGGTAGCCTTTAGCCTAGACACCATGTCTATGCTATTGACTACTACTCTAGCAGCATACAGGGTGATCCATCTTTATCGGGAGCCCTCTACTAGACATTGAAGTAAAGATGCTCGTCAAGGTACAAGTTGGGGAGATACCGACAAGTCCGGCGCTTCCCCGAGCTCTCCCTCAAATCTCTCCCGTACTGCTCTAGAAAGCTATTTAGGGCCTAAGCCCTTAGAGTGTTGCTCAAATGTGGTGCTCTTGCTTTGAGGTGTTGTTAGAGGGAGGGGTACCCCTCTATTTATACAAGGAGCTAGGTGATGCTAGAAGTTAATCTTGGCGCAAGGATTGAGCTGCACCGCCTCATCATGTCCATATGCCACCACCCATCCAAGGGGTGGATGAGAGGAGCCAGTAGTGGGTCGAGCACCACTAGGGGTCAGCCACCCCCTGACTGAGCCACCTCGCCACTGCCACCGTGTGGTGGGCTATGGGCTAGACATGGATCACTCCTCGGTGGGGGCTTTGCCCGGTTAAGTTGAGTTGATGGGCGTCTCCCTTGTTCCTTTGCGCAAGTCAGCATTGGAAAGTGCCTTTCAGTGAATTATTCCATGTATTTGTGTTTATGACCTGCAAAATAGTATTCTCCAAATACATGTGGAACTTGGTTAATAGTAAATGCATATGTGTTTAAGATTGCCAATTTCTCCTCCTTTTGTATCTTAGTTGGCGGTCGGATTTGATTGTTAAAGACCACCAATAGCCTTCTCCCCATGAGCACATGATGGGCGATGTTATGCCTTGTCTTATTGCGCATTTTGAATGTATTTTCTATGTATTCCATGAATGTCCTCCTGCAAATGGTTAAACACCAAAACTTGTGGAAATTATTAGTTCTAAAGCCCTATGTCTAAGCTTGGTGTTATTTTAGCAGTTTTTATATGAAAGTTGGTGGTTAGAAATGTGAGTGAAGCATCACCAACAATGATGATGATGTTGATACCAACGATGAGGACAAAGATGAGGATGAGGACAGTGATACCAACGATGAGTAGAGGAGTAAATAAAGTTCCATTTGATGTATCTCACATTGCATTTGATGTATCTTCCTTATGTTGGGAGTACGGATGGAGTACATGTTGTTACTCTTTCCTTATGTTGTTACCCTTCCTTATTATGTATCTTCCCTTGCATTTTATGTTAGACGCGTTCAAATGTATAGAGGTTTTGATTTGTGAAGTCTGATTTGCATGTCTGTGTTTACTTTTGTTGAACTTTATATTAGGTGGGTTAAACTCTATTGAGCATGGTGTAGATTAGGTCCTTTGGTCAATTGGTAACCGGTTTCTAGCCCTGTTGGTTGGTTTTGCCTATAGGTTTCTTTCTAGTATTCTTTCTGATCTGTAGTATGGTAAACATGCATAATGGAATTCATCTGATCAAGTCTCTCATTGATGTAATGCCTAACGGAGGAGCTCTGTACTATATAGTGTCCAACAAGATCAAATGTGCTACATTCAGACTTTCTTCCAAGCACAGTAAAATTTGAGAATGAAGCGAATGCAGCAGGAAAGCTGGACATAAGAAGTGAATCAAGAAAAAGAGCTTTTGACCACCATGACATGCTTGAGACTTGAATGCCTAGTGCGGTTATGATAGGTCTTTTCTATACTTATTTCACTCCAATCCAAGCAGTCACGACAGTCGAGGGGTAGACTAATTGCTATGACACTCTACTGTCCTTCGAGATCAAATACACAGTGGCCAAACTTTCTTGCATTCGTAGTAAAAGTCAACAGCTTTGGCTCCTCCATTTTGCATTAGATCGAGGCAAGACTTATTCATATGTACTCCTCACTGCATGGTTCTTTCAAGTTCAACAAATTTTATCAAAGACATGAGTTGGCTTTAACAAAGATCAAAGGCACTCATGAATGTTTAGCCAATTAAGTTTTAGGAGCTTTGGAGAGAGAAGGTAGTAGGTGTATAACCTTCCCTCTCGCCCTTTGTCTTTGCTGCTATAGTTTGGGGGCCATTGACCATCCCACGACTAAGACATTTGCATGGGTGGATGGTGGGGCTTCGCCTCGTCACGTCAATGTGATGGGCCAAAAGGCGACGTCCCCTACTGTAACAGGCCATTGATGCCACCCACGTGGGCGCACCTATTGGGGAATGCAGGAGCACGTCATCTGGGTAGTCAAGATTTCAGATATCTAGACCTTGTGTGATCCTATGAAGTATAAAAATTCTAAATAAAAATAATCTTTGATGCATGGTTCTTGCAAGTTTAACAAATCTTATCAAATACACAAAAATAAGAAGAGTTGGGTTCAACATAGATCATAGCCACTCATGATTACTACTACAACTGATACAAATTGACTGAGTGCACTCTGTTGGTGTTGGCGATCCTTAACTCCAATTTCTAACAACCAACTTTCATATAAAATATGCTCAAATAAACATCAAACTTAGACCTAGGGCTTTAGAACTAATCGTTTCCACAAGTTTTGGTGATTATTTGTTTACAGGTGACCAACATGAAAATACATCAAAATGGGCCCAAAGTACAACATCCACATAATTTAGCCCAAGCAAAAGAAGGAGAAAGAATGAGCAAAGGACATGCACCTGACACAACTGGATGAAAACACCATGGGTACGCGCTCTAGGTCTAGCCATGAGCCCCCATGTGAAGGTGGTGGCGATTGGAGCCATTCAAGGCGCGGCCAACCCATGGGGTTGCCCAACGACCTCCTGGCACCGCTCATCCTCTCCTTCATAAGGCTGTCACATGGCGACATGCAAAGGTGGTGGAGTTCTGGTTTTGCGCCAAATACAGCCTCTACACCACCTCAAGCCATGTATAAATAGAGGGGCAACCCCTCCCTCTCACAACACAACAAACAAGGAAGAAGAGCACACCACACTTGAGTTAGTTCATCACTCCAAAGGGCTTATGCCCAACTAGCTAGCTAGAGTTGTAAGGGAGAGATATGAGGGAAAGCTCAGGGAAGCACCAGACTTGTCGATGTCTCCCCAACTTGTACCTCAACGAGCATCTTACTTCAACAGGTTCTCCCGCTAAGTGAGTGTTCATGGTTCTTTTGGTTATAAAGTATTGAGGTAGTTAAGCTATACTCTTATTTGTTTGTGGGTTCATCGTCTGTCCCCATGGCAGATGCTCTAGTAGAAGGGCCCTGGTAAAGATGGATAATCCTTGTCGGCACACTAGAGTAGTAGTCGATAGCGTAGACGTGGTGTCTTGGCTAGAGGCTACCTTTGTTTGCCTTGTTCCCCATGGTTGAGGGGTAGGCGGTAGGTGGTGACAGTCCTATTAGTCCCTCGTAATCCCCCATGTTCGGGTTCGACATAGAGCTATAGGCCGGGCTTACTTGGTAGACTAGGTGCTACCTGGTTCCAAATTTACCCTTGTCTTGTCCTTGGATGAACTAGATAGAAGATTCACCTTCATTCCCCGTGGAAAATGCGATACCCTGAATACTTCCAGGTGAAGTGCTACAATGGTAATTCCGTACGCTTGTGGATCATTTCTATATGCGTTAAGAAATACCAACAAGCATTTTTGGCGCCATTGTCGAGGAATGGTTGCTATATTTCCTTCGAATCTAGTTCGTCCTTGTATCTGTATCTTTTCTTTTTTATAAAAAAACAACAAAAATATTTTCACCTTAAAAACAACTCCTATCCAATACTAGTCCATTTCAAAGGGCGAGTTCCATGAGCCACCACTTTCTCCAAAACCAAAGTTTTCATCTGGTTGTGAACTCCGCCTTGGCTTAATAGCCATGGTTCAGGCACAACCCTTCTCAGGGCACTATAATGAAAATCCTTGCCATCACCTGCTCGAGTTCGAGGAAATGTGTTCGCGCCTGAGCATTTTGGGCATGACACAAGAAACATTAAAGTGGAAATTGTTTCCCTTTTCTCTCATAGAAAAGGCGAAGCAGTGGTACACACTTGCCATAAAAAGTATGAATGGGGACTGGGATGAACTTAAAGACAAGTTTTACCAAGGCGATCCTCGACTTTGAGCAGCGCGAGGAGTCTATAGGTGCAGCCTGGGTCAGGTTTTCACATTAATACATGCTGGCACAGACTTGTCTTTACCCGACAACATATTGCTATGACTCTTTTGTTTGGGTATGGATGCTTACCTATGCCTAGATGTGACTACCGGGGGTCACTTTACACACAAAACTATGACAAAACAAGTAGAATTGCTTGAACACTTCATACACAAACACTCTTCTTTTGTCATAAGAACTAGATCCCTCTAGGCAAAAGTTACGTTCAGTGTTGAGGAGTCCTCATCAGTCAAATCCAAACATGTACCATCCTTAGAATTGACTCATGAACCCTCACCCAAACCACAAACACCAAAGGAAAGAGTATTTCATCCTTCAGAGTTCCCTATCGAATTTGAGGATTTTGGCAATACATTGAAACACTTCTAGCACAATCCTCATGAGGAAGCTTCCCCCAAGCCCGAACCATTTTGGGAATGGCTAATGGAAGTGAAACATTCTTCTAAAGCAATTCAGATTCTTTCACCTTCCACAACCATACCTTGTTCACTAAGGGGAACTATCATAGAAGCCCTCTACAACCCCATAGTCGAGACTAGCATCATGTTAGAATTCCTAGTAAAAAACCTCTTGGGTAACATGCCACTAGTCCTGACAAATAAACTCTTCAAAAGTTTGAGTGTTGTGGGATTGCTAGGGTCGTGCCAATTAAAACTAAGAAAACCGAGGTTCACTTAGATTTCTACATCTTTACCATCCTCAAATTTGATCTTCTCATAGGCTACCCTCTAGAAAAACTTTTCCAAGAAAAATCTTTCCATGGGAGCCTTAACAAAAAGTGTGGGAAAACTACATCCGCCACTCACTTAGATATCCCAATGGCGAAGCAGCATCTTTCCAATCATGACCCATTTGAGGAGGTGAAGTTCCTATCCCCGTTCGTTTCACCTAAGCTTGCTTATGTAACTAAACACCCATCATCACCCTCGCTCGGATCAAAACCATGTCCCTCTGGCCATCAAAAAGCTATTCTCGATAGTGGTCAAGATTCAACGTTGTCCCTCCATGATATATCCTTTGAGAACAAAAACTTCTATGCCATGGACATGCTGCTTAGTGCCCCATGCTCCTATGAGGATTCCAACCATCTTCTAATCCTTGTTTCAAAACTTTTTAGGAGAATTGTTGTGGATGCATATGTTTATCATAAATATTGGAGATCTCATGTATGCACTATGGTACTAACCTTGCAGCTTGAACAAAATTGTTAAATGCTTGGTGGTGATGTTGGGAACTAAACCACCACTGTTGGCTACAAGATGAAGTTCCCACATGTCGAGCTTGTGACCATAAACAAAGTACTACCGGGAGATACTATGGATTATCATAAAAAAACTTTTATTGTCAATAAAAGTAAGAACATGTTGTCAGGATAGTATGCACCTTCAGGTATTCTTGTTTGCTAACCCTTTAGGTGAAGATCAAGAAGAACAGGGGACATAAGATGCCTGAAAACATGGGAGCTGCATCGACTACATACCATGATGATCTTTGGTAATGGAACACACTCAAAAAGGAGACCTCTATATTACACACTTGACTTTTAAACAAAGGTCCAAGTGTGGGGGAGGATGGTGAGAATCTCAAGTTCCATACACACTAAAGACTATCATGCTTAAAAAATGAGAGATGATGATGCTAGCTCAACCTTGCTATAAATAAATGATATACATAAAAAAAGAAGAAAGGAGAAAGTTGAAAAAAGGGGAAAATATATATGAAAAGAGAGAGAGAGAGAGAGAAGGAGGATTCTCCTCTTCTAGACCTTTGCTACCACTAAGGCCCATGGCCCATATACACTACTTGTGTGAGTGTGTCCTAGCCTTGTGGCTCGCCTGAAATAGACCATATGCAATGATGCAACCGCTATAGCATACTTTGAAGCTCCATCCACATATGCTGTCGGTAAGTATGCTCAAGTATGCAAAGGTCACTCGTTGTTCACCAACTCCTTTACCCATATTTGTCTCCATAAGAAAATTACTTGCTCATACAAACTCATGCTTCCCTTGTTTATGTCGTATGCTCTGGTTTGGGTGTATTCACATGTAGTACATCCATAGGCTCTTTTAAATTAAGCATGGTGCTTAGGTTAAAATAGCCTTCCTTAATCAAAATTTAACATGGTGTTGAAATTTGGTTAATGAAATTTGAGTATTATTTTCATAAATAATAGAAGTAATCTACTATGGAGATAAATTAAGGCTATGTTTACTGTTGCAAACTTTACCTTAGCCTTGTTTATGCTAAATGATAAAAAGTTGTGGTGAACACATAAATTAATAAAAAAATTTAGTAATAATAAATAACAAAAAATAAAAGTAATAATAATTATAATAAAATTATGGCTCCCTAGTATTTCAACTGGTGGAGCCCTTGTTTGTTTCTTCTTATTTTTCTTTGTTAAATAAAAGTAGGTACAACAATAAGTGTGGGGGAGATCTCTCAAGTATGACGAACACACATTCGAGATCTCCCACCAACATGTTGCACAAACCTCGGACGATCCATCATGCAAGAAGGATAGATAGTTTCAGAGAGGATTGGATGAACCTTTGGTTTAGTCACACCTTCTCTGATCCCCTTAGCTCCTTCATCTTCAAATGATGGTTTGTGCAACACTACCCTCAACCCCCTACAAAAACCATAAGTTTAAACAAGCATAAACCTTGATCACTAAAATTAAACATAAATTATCTTTGTTATCTCCTATTGACCAACAATGCCTCTATACACATTTTACAAACCACACTTGATTTAAAATCTTGAAAAGTGACATGATCATAACATCTTTAATATAGAAGCTTGCATAAAGTTTGTTCCATATACATACACTTATGCTTGTGGGAAAATATTCTAATAGAACAATCATGTTGACTAAGTTGTTGTGAGGTGTGATATAGTTCTGACTTAGAAATCCTACCATTTCTATTCAAATTACTTGGATAATTTATTTTGATAAAAAAAATTGTTATAAAACCATAGTATCACATACTCCTCAATTGGTGAGAAATTCCTACCAAAGCCAAATATGATATCTTGCAAGATCCAAACCTTCTACATAAGCTGCTTGTTATTGTATTGAGTTTGGTCAAGTCTTGTTGACCCTTGTTGAGAGATTTATCATGCTCCCAAGATCAAGATCATGTACACCCACATATACATGCTGCTCCTACACTAGGAGTATGCAAAAACATGCTTTCATCCACCAAAAATTCTGCTCCTACACTGGGAGTAGACAAAAATATTTTTGTTAGGCAAACACTCCATGTTCTAAGAAGATAATGATCCCTCTAAATATGTGGTTTAGAAGAAGAGACATGAGCTATGCAAAAAATTAAAAAAATGGACACATGAAGGTTCAAGTACAAAAGAAAAAAAATGATGAGCACATGAAGGCTCATGTATTGAAAAGAAGAAGGAAAGATAGCCATGTTTCAAAATCACTAAGTGATTTGAGAAGTAGGAGAAAACAAAAGAAGGCCAAACATTGCTATGCCTTGGTAAGGATTTATACACCACTAAGTGATTTGAGAAGTGCCATTTGAGGAGTATAAAATGAAACTATGGTTTTCTTTCTTGAGAAAAACTTTCAAAACTCCAAGTGCTAAGATGTGAAATTGGGAAGATGACTTTGTTTCAAGAATTGTTCCACTTTTCAACAACCCAAGGAAACATGTTAGCTAATGCCACATATCCCACTTGTGTAAAGAATGTGTTGGAATAGCTTTCATGTATAGCTGTATATCTTGGGATGTTATGCCCATGATTACTTTTATCTCTAACTTTGCTTGAGGACGAGCAAAGGAGTAAGTATGGGGGAGCTTGTTGGTGGTCCTTAACTCCAATTTCTAACCACCAACTTTCATATAAAATATGTTAAAATACCTTGACGAGCATCTTACTTCAATAGGTTCTCCCGCTAAGTGAGTGTTCATGGTTCTTTTGGTTATAAAATCTTTGAGTAGTTAAGCTATACTGTTATTTGTTTATGGGTTCGTCCTCCATCCCCATGGTAGATGCTCTAGTAGAGGGGCCCTGATAAAGATGGATAACCATTGCTGGCGCACTAGAGTAGTAGTCGATAGCATAGACGTGGTGTCTAGGCAAGAGGCTACCTTCGTTTGCCTCGTTCCCAATGGTTGAGGGGTAGGCGGTAGGTGGTAATAGCCATGTTTGTCCCTCGTAATCCCCCACATCTGGGTTCAAAGTAGAGCTATAGGACGAGCTCACTTGGCAGACCAGGTGCTACCCGGTGCCCAAAGTAAACAAGTGAAAATAGAGTTTATCTATCCTTAGACCCAAAAATAATAGGAATCCATCTCTACCCTTCCAAATTTACCCTTGTGTTGTCCTTGGATGAATTAGATAGAAGATTTACCTCCGTTCCCTCTGGAAAATATGATACCCTGAATACGTCTAGGTCAAGTGCTACAACGGTAATTCTATACGCTTGCGGATCATTTCTGTATGCATTAAGAATTACCAACAGTAGACAATAGCTTTACTCATAGCTCTATACTGTATAGTGTCTGATGAGATGAAATGTGCTACATTAGACTTTCTTATGAGCGTAGTAAAATATTAGAGTGAAGCGAATGTGGCAGAAAAGCTGGACACAAGAAGTGAATCGAGAAAAAGAGGTTTTGATAGGCTCAAGACTTGAATGCCTGGTGCAGTTGTGATAGTTCTTTTCTATACTTATTTGATTTAAATCCACTCAGCCACAATAGTCAAGGGGCAGACTAAAGAGTAAAGAGTGAGATGTGTCTAGCTCAGTCAGATTTGGTCTATCGGCTTAGTCAGATTTGGTCTATCAACGGTAAAGTCACCATGAGTTAATTTCCAACTACTTGCATCACCATTACTTGCACTTCTCCATCTTCGGCTGGCCTATTTAACCTGGGTCTAGATGCACCTGTAGGGCTCAATCCACACACTCTTGAATCCACACACTCATGAGGCAATCATCTTTCTTCATCGCCTAGAGGTGCTTTGTCTTCCTCCTTGCACCTCTCATGGCCTAGAGCCCATGAGAGGTTCAAGATGGAGATAAAGCACCTCATAGGGATGCTAGTGTTTGAAGAAGGCCTTCAAGATTGGGTGCTTTAGATTCCATAATCTTGTTGCATTTGAGCAACGAGATGCAGATCTGCATCCCTCGATCCTCAGAGGTAGCAAGATTATGGAAACTAAAGCACCTCACTGAGATGCTGGTGCAAGTTTTGTGAGGTGCTCCTTCTCCATCCTTTGCGAGGTGCTGCCATTGAATAGGAGCTTGACCTTGTTGATTGCAGTTCTTCTTATAGATCCTTTGTTAATAGAAGATCTGTAATCATCTGGTTCTCTCCTGTTTTGGGGCTCCATACTCGATTGGTGGTGCTTCAAGTTTGCTAGGTGCTCTTTCTTCAAGATTGGGTGCTTAGAGCATCTCCAAGAGTACCCAATATTTTCTTCCCAAAAACATGAAGTTTTACAACTCCTAATAAAGTATTGGAAGGAATAAAGAAGGCAATCTCTAAGAGTTTCTAATAATTAGCCAATTAATTGTGTTATTAGTCCATACCTGTTTGTATGGTAGATGTAGCGTCCTGCCAAAGTTCATCAGCAGACCTTACTAGCTTCCCTATGTTCCCTTGTTCTTGGAAAATTAGCAGAGGAGTAAACAAAGTCCATTTGATGTATGTCACATTGCTTAGTGCACCAGGCCATGTTGTTTTTTAGTGGCCAAACAATCCTATGTGTCAACCCAGATATAAAAATAGGGTCCAAACTTAAAATTGTAAATTACATAGTAACAAGCATCATAGGAAAATGAGGAAAAATGAGACTTGCTTGTATGAACTCTACAGAAAGAAATCTACAGTGAAAACCAACCAACAGGGGCTAGACCATGATCAACAGAGTTTAACTTACCTAATACAAAGTGCAACAAAAGTTAACACAGACATGCAAATAAGAGTTCACATATTTGCAAGGGCATCCCACAGATCAAACCTAGTCATGACTACTAGTACTATTGATACATCCCATAGATCAAGGGTTGAGGCGGCTGTGCAGGATTTGCTCCACATTCAGCTTCACTAAGATGTCGTTGGTGGCTGGCTAGAGGCTCTTGATGAGATCATCAATCTCATTGTCGTCCGATCCCGGTGGAAAACCCTGCTCCACCACCTGGACAGTCATCATGTCGCCAAACTGAAGCTGGGCAGCGGCCAGTGCTGTGGCAGCCACTTGACGAATGGCTTCGGACAACACAACCACTTGTCTTCTCACGCTTGGGTGGCTTCCTGCTGAGCCATGACAAGTGCGGCATGTGCGGCCACCAATTCACCACACAACATGTTGGTGTGCAGCCTAGATGCACACAACACGCTCGAACCTCGTGGTAATACTTCAATAACTTACGATATTTTTTGTCGCCTAAATATTCGCCCACTTTAGAACTAGAGGGCTATGTGGGGACATATAGGCTCAGCGGCAGCAAATGATGTTGGGACAACTCTCCAGCACCACTGGTGGATAGCCCCATGATAGGGGGTGGCGCCGCCATGGAGGAATCGCTACACAATGCAAGACAAGTTTAATCCCATATGATAAGGGGGAGAGCGATCAGATTTAGAAGGTAAACGATTAACCAATCTAACCGGCACTACATGGCACGGAATCACTGGTGGCTGCCCCCATCAGTGATCTAGCCCTAGTTCATTGCCAGCGCGTGATGCTAGGCAATCTTCTTGTCGATGGCATTTGTCTTGTGTGGGCGGCGGTTGGCCCAAGCAAGGACATCCTCCCTGATGATGGACTATGTCCAACCAAGGGGTGCACTCTTTGGGCAAAGGGGGTAGACAAGCAAGCCATAGCGGCTGGCGCATATCATCAGCTTCTGGCTCTTAGGGATGGGAGTTGCATACCCATGCTGATGATCATCCTCCAAGTCCATCGTAATGTAGCCTGAAGAGTGCTCAGACATGTCCTCGGCGGACACCGAGTGAGAGTATGAGGATACATGAGAGCCGCTCATGATGTGGGCCAGGAAGATCTGAGGAGTCCATGTAGCCTATGATGATGGTGAAGTGGAGCGCACCGGGAGTGGCAGTGGCGAGGGAACCACCAGTGCCACTAGTGCCAGTGTCGTCATCGAGGGCAACAGGGAGAGCAATGGGAGTCTAGGAGACGATAGGCGGGAGTGTGATGGGAACACCGATCTCCCATGACTGGATGTCGACGCCGCCTCCACTGGCACCGAAGCAGGGTGCACCATTGGCCCTGCCTCCTCCAAAGTGGGGAAAGCTAGTACACTAGAGGAAGCAGGGACCAGAGACGAGGGACCCTTTGTCGAGTAGTGGTTCATGGGCACGGCCTTAGTGGCAAGCGATGGGGAGGTAGAGTTTAGGACTTTGTGAGACGAGGCAAGGGGTTTTTGTACAATGCAAGGTGGAATCAAACAATGGGAGCAAGGCCAAGCTTTATGTATACATAGGGCGGACCTTCTGTATGCTGTGAAGCATATAGACTTTATGTATACATAGAGCGGCACTTCATGGATGAAGATTCTTGATTAAGCTCATTGTTAGGTTCAGTATAAAATGCTGTTCTATTTGCATGATTCGGCGAGATCTTTTGTGATGTTTTGGATTGTACTCATGTGATTGCATTTGCATGAATTAGATAAGATTATGTTCAAATTGTTGTGATCTTTGATGTCATAGATGTTGTTACTATTTCCTATAAAGTTTGTCAAACTTAAAATTTTAAACAACACAGTAACAAGCATCATAGGAAAAAGAGGAAAAACTATGGAGGATACTGTCCGACGCGTTCAAATGTACAGAGGCCCGACTTTCTTACGCGTGTAGGGGTGCATGCTCATACGAAAAAATATGATCAGCACTAGCAAACTTTGAACAACAAGATACATATATAGTTGATGTTGTTGCCAAATTAAAATAAAGTCACCAACTAGATATATATACATAGATGTTTAACACAACTTAACATGCACTAATTCAGAATTAATCTAGCACACTGATGTGAATAACTTATAGCACTCCCGTGAGATCCTACACTCCTCGCTGTAGAACCTAGCCCACATGTCCCATTCTTCAAATCCAACGGGCTCGCCGTAGCTGTGCTTGTGCAATGATGCCTGTTCCGGGGAAGAATGGAGCAAAGAATGGACTCTACATGTTGTGGAACCATGTCCTGCAATAGCTAGGGCACATCTTGGTGGCACCGCCTATAGGTCTGGTTCTTCCATGTCAGTGTAGCCAGCCCCGCTTTGTCATCACCTTCGAGCTTCCTCAATAGGCCCCGAGCAATGTCGTCATTCACGCCGTCGGTATTGGACCTATAGAGCATGAGGGTGAAGATGTACATACCAAGTTTATGGCCTACCTTGGTGGAGTGCTCAATCCATTCAATCGGCGATGTCAATAACCTACGGGCTTCCATGAAGATGGGATGCAAGCCGGCGAGAAAGCAGGCCTCAAGGTTGCCCACACTGTCTAGCCTAGTGCAGAGCTAGGCGCGATAGTCGTCGTCATAGTAGTGGTGCTCCTAGAAACCTTGACGCTATAGCATCTAGCACAATGGTATGCGTCGGCCGACCTCGATGGTGCCACACACCCTACGCATGAACGAGCAGGTTGGCCGCTATTGATGGTCACTAAATGCCAATTTGACCATCAACATTGCACCAACAATGGGAGAAAATGATACCATAAGTAGACATTTATGTTTATAATTCACATATTTCCACAAGTACTTGGAACATTGTGTATGTAGGGGCAAAAATGTTCAACACACATCAATATAAGGCTTCTATAAGGTATTCCATGTGGCAAGGGGCTCTGGGCCCACATGGTGGGGCTAGCTAGCCCCACTTGGTGCCGCCCGGCGCCCCTTGGTCCCTCGCTAGTCACTGATCCACCCCAAGGCTAAGAAACACACCTCCAAGTCTTCTCCATCGTTGATTACATGTTGTTTCAAGATGAAGGCCAAAAAGAGGCATCACTTGGATTGCTGATTCACCATGCGTTATGTCAGCATTCAAATGGACAAATGGTGTTCATACCCACACTCTACTACATCCCAAGGGGCCCCACACCGAAGGAGGAGGGCCCACTCAATAGTGAGGGGTCGGCCGGTGCCCTACCTACGCCACCCAGCGCTCCTCAATCACTCCACCGCCTCTCTTTCGGACACATGCAAGAAAACACACTTGGGAGCAATCCTACGCGTTGATTTATGGTAGTTCAAGGTTGGTTTGATCCAAGGGCAAGGAGAGGATGTCACGCGGATCGCTAACGTGGCTTTGGAGTAGCCCCTACTCCAACTTAGGCTATAAATAGGACCCTTACCCCTCACTTGTAACACACACCACAAGAGAAAACTCTCTACTCTCAAGATGTAGTCTTAGTGTGCGCTTTATTGGGAGTTATAGTGAAGAGGAACTCTTCCTAGAGTCTGGAGCGGTCTTTAGGAGTCTTGTATAGCTTTGTACCTCTCTTGTAGTACTTTCCTTATTTCAATATATTACTTCCTATGCAATATATTAGGATCTTCTTTATTGTTTATCTAGTTCATGCCTTAGTTGTTTAGCTAAGTATGGTTAGTATAGTTGTATCTCACCTTAGCATGGGATCTCTGCTTGCATCGAGTGCTCTAGTTATAGTACTTGACTAGAGTAGTAATCATTAGCATAGATGTGGTGTCTAGGCTAGTGTTTACCTAAGTTTATGCTCAATCCTATGGATAGTTGTGGTAGCCCCAGAGGTGATAGCTCTGTTAGGCCTTTGTAATCCACCACATTCGGATTGGTGTTCATAGAGCTTTTTGACAGCCTTCCCTCGACCACTCTTTCTCACCTCCTTTGAGGGTCAAAAAGGTACTGTTTCTCCAAAGTGTTATTGTGTGTGATCGCTATGTCTTGCCCATTCCTAGTTATCCCGTCTGGTCTGCTCTAGAATATAGAGAAGAACTTGGGAAACTCCCTCACTTGTTGTCCTCCCCATTAGCTATGCTTTCCCTTTATCAGTGTTTTCCTAAATGCTAAACAGTAAACAGTCGGTCACCTACCGTTTAGCCATTATTCAGGCAAAACGTCCCATTAAACGGGCTAAACGGCCAATTAAACGGGGTAAACGGGTGATTAAACGGAAACAACGCACCACCGTGTAGAGTTTACATGGTGTTTAAATGGGCTAAACGACCGTTTAGGCAAACAGTGCCCTTTATCCTTTCTAGAGTAGAACTTCTTGTGTGTCACCCTATTTTATCATATGTCACTTACCCCACTTTAGTTTAGTCAGTATACTAAGTTAGTGGATACATGATGGTTAGCTATCAACTTCTTTAACCATTGTTTCCCTATGGATAAATACGATACCCTAGAATACTCCTGGGTGAAAGCTACATCGGTATTCATGCGCTTGTGGATTTCTCTATGTGCATTAATAAATACCAATACCCTCAGGCTAGCAAGGTCATCCATGGGGGCATATGACTATTTAGTGACATGGCCAGCGATGTCCACGGTCAACTCCATCGAGAGTTGATCCATCATGACGTAGCCGAGGAAGAAGCAGAGTCAGAGTGCGCACGCAATGAACGATGATGGATGCAGTGTCGGAGCAGAGTACGAAGGCATGACTATGACAAGGCGAAGAGCGCTGGGGAAATAGGGTCGATGGTTTATGTAGGTGGAGACTCCATGTTCTTGAAGGATCACATATACTACCATGTAAACATGTCTTGGGGAAGTGAATGGTCCAATGCGACGGTTCTTTCTCGAGGAACCAAACAGCGCCTCGCTCGAGTTCTAGCCATCCTTGTAAACGTGTCTTGGGAAAGTGAATCGTAGCAAATCTTGTGTTAATAGAAGATTTGTAATCATCTGGTTCTCTCCAGTTTAGGATCTCCATACTTGATTAGGGGTGCTTCAAGTTTGTGAGGTGCTCGTTCAGGGGCTCCATGTCCCCTTGTTCTTGGAAAATTAGTAGAGGAGTAAACAAAGTTCCATTCGATGTATGTCACATTGCATGGTGCACTAAAGTCTAGCCTATGTTGTTTCTTAGCGGCCGGACAATCCTACGCGGACCTAGATTTAAAAACAGGGCCCAAACTAAAAATTGTAAACGACACAGTAATAAGCATCATAGGAAAAACAAGACTTGCTCGTATGAACTCGTCGCTGCATGGTTCTTGCAAGTTCAACAAATTTTATCTAATGTATGCAAATAAGAGGAGAGCAGTGCAATCCCACTACTCAATGTCATCCAACTATTACCAACTAGTTCTAACTATAGATGATTAACATGACTTCATACTTGAGAAAAGGAGCTTTTGACCACCAGTCGGCACGAAATTTTGTCCCGTGCCGAGGGCACACGAGCAAGTCAGAAGGGTCCGCTCGATGGAGCTGGAGATTCACCTAGCTTTAGCCCAGGGATGGTCGATTCGACGCACTCCTCCCAAGATGTGCCAGTCAATTTGACCCTGCAATTGATAAGGAGAGAAAGTTTATTAGTAATTTAGGGCGGAACATGCTGGTGTTGCTAGACAGTCCCGAATGTGTGGCTCTGAGAGCCGATATGAAAGGAGATCGACTAAATAGTCGATTCTAGCATATTCATAAGAATAAATCAGTTAAAGCTCGTGGGGTTGTGTAAGAAGAATCGGTTATCATACTGGATGAATATCATTATTTAGACAAATATTGGTTAATGACAATAAGATGTCAACAATAATTAGTTTATGCTAAGCCAATGACTATAAGTAACTGAACCCCTTTTTATATAAAAAACAACTCATCATCATTCAACCATTTAATAAAGATAAATCTAATGAACATATTAGATCTCATCTATCGCTATGACTAGTGGGGTATGAGGTAGAATCATGCAGGCCGTAGAAACAACAATAGACTCGATGACCATAACTTATTACTAATATCAATGGGGCATGAGGTAGAATCATGCAGGCCATAATACAATAGTAAGATCATGGGGCTAACACATCTTTCAACCTACCTTTACTTCAACGGTCTCGTGATGTGAACTGTTCATGAAAGCACTCGATATCGGCTAAAACAGTCGATTTAGGCATAGACACAGTTAAGGTCATGCCCTATCAAGAACAAATCTACCAAATAACAATCCCCACTCCATGATGCTAATAGTGGGGTGTGAGACAGAATCACATAGGCCGTGATAATGGGCCATGGAACGGTTTTCTCTTGCCAATAGATCTACTCAAGATCAGACATGCCTTAACCGCACACTATGCATGATCAAGATTGACATAAAGCAGCCAATAAAACATAACTCATCATTTATAGTGTAGATTAAATCAGTTTAGATTAACAAATGATGGGTTAAACAAGATATAAGGCCGATCGAGATCAATCCCAATCGAGCGAAGAGATATTACTGTAATTAAATAAATAATGGAGGCAATAAGCAATATCGGTAACATAATGAATCTATCCGAAGGAACGCCACCCTTAGATAGAGCCAATAACTTGACCTTAATCTAGTATGAGTAGTGGAGGTCGACCGAATCGATGCAGCCTTACTTGAACTAGACAAGAGTCGATAACTAGCTTATACTAGAGTCACAGTGGAGGTTGACCGGATTGATGCAGCCATACGAACAGAAGTATAAGCCATGACGGTACCTACAGACAAGCAGTGGAGGTCGACCAGATTGATGTAGCCATACTCACTGAAGAACTCATCGAGATCTACTCTACTCATACTCCTAAGGGGTGGCCGAAGCCGAAAAAAGTAAGTAACTTGTATTGGATTGATTTTGTGTTTTTTACAATAGCTGGGGTTCAATATTTATACCCAGAGCCTAAACACAAATCCTACTCAAGTACGACTTGGTACAATCTTTGGTATCGAAGAAAACATTCCTATCTTAAGATAACTTAGACCCTAATATTTCCCCTTTTGTAGAGTCCAACATGTATCTTCCCGACGCCAATCATATCTCATCATCGTTATCTACTGACGTCACTCAAAGAGAACCGATCCTAGTGTCGCATCCGAACTGGCTAATATCAATCCTTATGTAATCGACTCCTTGATTGGCACAATCTTGGAAGCCTGCGAGTTCTCACGCTCTTCTCCCAAATTTTGTTGTAAACACATGCCCCCAATTTTGGGATAAAATGATTTTATTCCAAAATTTTAGTTCATTGGTATACTACGTCGCAACTATTCTATCCTAAGATATACGCAAGACTCTTGACTTCCTAGCCTGAGTTTTATATAACATCCCAACAGTATATCTTCCAACTCACTCGGCCTGTTTGCTTTCTCCTTCTTTCTCGAGCCAACTTTAACAGCCGACGCCATCATCGCCAAGGCCTCAAACCCTAGCAAATCATCTGTTCTAACAAGCCATCATCCAAGCAATCCTCGCCAGATTCAAACCTATTTCGGCTACAATGGCGACCATCGACCACGTCCCTAAGGTATGTCTCTAAGTTTCCATTCTCCAATCATCAGCCGCTACCTTGTATTTCTTTTCTCCCCAAACTTATTTCGTCTGATTTTTAGGAAATGTGGAATGAAATCTTGATTCCATCAATTGTTGCCTCCAATATCTATTTTCTTGGGCCTATGGGTGATCCTGATCTATCTAATTTCATTTGTCAAGAAACCAACCAAATCCCCTTCAAACAATCTGTAGTGGATTTTTCCTCTTGGAATACCAAAACTCTCTTCAGAAATTGGCCAAAGATGCCCAAGGGATGGAGAAATTGGTTCTGTAGGGTGTCTGAGAAAAAGGGTGGAGATTGAGAGCTTTATGATCTGAATCCATGCCTGACCCTCTCGTTGTCCGGGATGGAGAGGAATGATTCACTCCTAATTTTTGCATCTTACTTCTGGTCCAATGCCCTAAATGCCTTTGTATTTGGTCATGGTCTAATGACCATCACTCTGGCTGATGTTAACATGTTGACCAGCCTTAGAATTACTGGATCAATGCAGCCTTATGAGTACTTGAGTGCTGGTTCCAAGAAGCTAGCCAAAATATCAGACTATTCAGGATGGGTAGGCTACATTCTAAACCATATTGGGGATGGATCAGCTGTCAGCGAGAGAGAATATGTGGCCTTTCTAAACATGTGGCTAGAAAGATTCATCTTCTATGGGTCATCTTGTGGACCAACTTATAACCACAAATTTATGGCAGAACATCTAGCAGTACGTAAGAGTATTCCCCTTGGAAAGTATCTATTAGGAGCCGTTTACCATCTAATGTACCAGGTATCTGCCCAGTTATTGAAGAATGAACCAGTGTATGCTATCAGTGGCCCCTGGTGGTTGATACAACATTGGCTTAACATGTACATGCACAAGATTGTAAGGCTTGATCTTAGAGACCTGAGTTTCCCTTCCTCCAACTTTGATGAGAAATATAGAGGTGAAGAAGGGAGAACCCATCAGTGTACAAGCTATGGTGAAGCTGCATCGGCCATAACAATCGATATCGATATTGGCCATCTCTTCAAAAAGTTTTACAGAGGATTTGATGCAGGCATCTTGACTTGGCTACCATATAATGAGGGTGAGAATGATGAGCTGATCTTCCCATTCAACTTCCAATTTGAATCGGGCTATTTAGACGAGGCAGCGGCTACAATCTTTAATTCTTTCATCAAGCGTTCTGTTCTTCTGGCTGAATTTCATCATGGTCATGGCAAAATAGCTACAGGCTCCTTTATCCTAGGCATCCTTCCAACTTATGAGTTTTACAATCTATCCTTCATAGCCCATCAGTTTGGCCTTAGGCAATTGCCCCCTCGACTCTTCTTTAAGGACATTGAGGCCAAGAGAAGACATTAGCGAAGTACTGGAAGCCTCTAGAGTTTTCCAACTAGGATCAGGTTTTCCTTCCCTTTGCTTGCATGACTAGGTTAGAGTCAGTCTCTCTTCCACTCTTTTTGACTCCTAGTGGCAAGAATGGCACTCCCATCTTTTCTGTGGGTTGGTCCACCCTTTGTGCGTAGCTCTGGATGGGGGATTCGCTTCTGATGGATAGGTAACTTGCCATCTTCTTTCAAGAAAATTATTCGATGAATTCTTTTGCTAACTATTCTAACTGATTCCTTTTAGGATACTAAATTTGATTCTCCAAGCTTGGATAGGAAGGGGCGTCCAATAAACTATGAACCACCATGTCCTGTTTCAAGAATGGGATCGACTGCTCCTCCACTAGGGAAACTGATGAAAACTCATGCTGCCCCCACCATTGTACCATATCAGTCTTCAAAGCACAAGGCAACTCAAGGGACATCCCAAAAAACCACTACTGGGAAGAGACTATGCAGAACGAGACCATCAGTTGCTTAGGTAAACAATTCATCTCCTTCTCAAAATGATATTTCATTTCTGATTTCGTCCCTTCACAGTTATTGAGCCTTGCGTCCCAACCTGCTCTAGGTGCGGAACTGCTATCCTAGGCATTCGACTCAGTATCAACTAAACCTCCATTGGCTGATCTATGAAAGGAGCCAATTTTGGTTGGAATAACTGATACTTTCACAACAGCAGAAAATGTGAGTTTTATCCTTAATGCTTGTTGGGGTATTTTCTTTAACTTCTTGATTTATTCAGTCTCCATCCTTCACCTAGCTTCTTACCATGCCAGATACTTCCCGAGGAAACACCCACACAAGAGCAGGAGCCTGACGGTCCACTTACTGACCTTGTCGGTGTCGAAGGTCATCTTGTTGCTATCGACATTTAGATTGTTGATTCCCCAGTTCGACATATAACTGTTGGTATGAAAGTTATATGTTCAATTTATTTTCTCTACAAAAACATGAGCTAAAAATCTTTCCTGATGTTTGTAGATGTTAATATTGAAAGTCCAGATCCGATTTAGCTAGACATCATCGGTGCATCATCGACTGTTCCTCCTCTTTAGATAGAAACATCAGAGAAGGTGTAGTATCTTCTTAACCATCCATTTTGTTATGAACTGGCTCAAACCTCCTAATTGAGATTTCCTTGTATATAGGCACTCAATCTCCCAACTCTGAGTTATTCCTTTAATCTTGGGGAATATTTAGATGAAGATGAAGTTAGTTCGTCAGCCACCTCTTCTAAGGAAGCTTTGTCAAAAGAGACCAGAAATCGGCTAAGAGATCTATTACCAATGTTTGAGAAGAATATAGCCGATTTAGTCCAAGACACTGATTCAATGCAGAGAGTCCTCTTGGCCATCAAGAGCAATCCATCCCCAGCTCTCTCCATAATCTTATCATCTTTGTCTATCTTTGAAGTTTAGGCCCTGAAGGTGGAAAAGGCTCAGAGGAATCTGTCTGATCATGAAACTTTACTAGCCAAGAGGAACTTCAACAAGCAAGAGGCTAAAGAGCTGACACAGTTGATTGATGATCTAAAGAATTCCTCCCTCAGGACCAATCCAGAATTGTCCCAACTGGAGATCAAGCGTGTAGAACTTGAGAGGGAGCTGGAAAACGTGAAGGCTGCCATTGACCATCGCAAGTCCACCTTGGCCTAAATACCTGATGTCATCAAATAGAAGAAGCAAGAACTACTGGCCAAAGTTAGAGAAGGTAGGGTCATCCACAGCGGACTTGAGGACATTCTTGGATCAGACAAAGAAGATAAGCAACAGATTGCAAAAGCTGATGCTATTCGGCTAGAAGTACTGAACGCAATCTAGGATGTTCTAGCCTTGTAATCTACATGTTAACGCGTATCTTGTGTAGAATCGATCATACTCTCCATCACTTAATTGTACTTCTTGTTTTGGATAAAGAGCTAGATTGAGACAACCGATCCTAGACTTCTAGCCTTAATCCAATTAAGTCTAAAAACATGGCCTTTAGTAAGAGAGCCCTTCGATCTTCTATCCTTAGTCATCTAGCGTCGTATTCTCTTCGCTATTAGCAAGGTGACGCTTTGCCTCCTATTAATTATGGTTGCCTTTTGCGTGTCCTGAGGTGTCTGCCTCTTCGCTTCGTGTCTTCAAATACCAGCTGAGGGCTTTGGCCTCGAACACATCTCCACTCACAACTATTCCTTTGCACTCCTCCACATCCCAAAACCCCATAGTGGTTTTCTTTCTCCCTTTTGTAGATCCAATCATCCTTCATGGCCGGTGAGGACAACCGAGGCAAGCGCATGGCGGAGGAGATCCTAGAGGAGAACATGCCGATAAACCATCGTCTTCGACGCATGAGGTGAGATTGACATCCTCTATTCATGATGATGATCTATTCTGATTCACCTATAGGTTCATCATGAATGACATCCTTCATCCCCTCCCCAGGGCCGGCAAGCCCTCTAACGCTGCATCTTTTGTGCTGGCTTCGTTGTTGGATTCTTCCAACTCATATAACGATGATGATGCCCAATGCTTCTTCTGAGAATGGAGGGCGGCCGAGGACCGCTATTCCGAGGCAATTCAAAAAAATGGCTAGCTTAAGATCCATCTAGGGGTCTTCCAAGTGGCCCTTAATGTGGCTGAGGAGGAGGCTAGTGTCATTCGAGCGTGGCTAGCTAATTCTGACACCGTGGTGGTAGGTAAGACGAGTTCTATGAATGCTTCTATTATGATTTCCATTGTCTTTATCTTGATAGTTTTTGTGATCGCCAACCCTGACAGTGTAGTCGGAGTCTCTACAGCTGGCGGCGAACGTGGCCGTGGATGCCGTCAATGCTCGGGGTTTCTCAGGCCGCTCTTCATGTGGCCGAGGAAGAGGCTAGTGTTGTTCAAGCATGGCTGGCCAAGTCTAACACCCTGGTGACGGGTAAGACGAATTCTAGAAACACTTTGCTTCGATTTCCATTGTCTTTTATGTTGACAACTCTCCTATTTCTACGATCGTTAGCCTTGACAGTGCAGTTGGAGTCTCTCCAACTGGCGGCGAATGTGGCCGTGGATGCCGTCAATGCCCAGGGTTCCCTCATCAATGCTCGCCTCAACAACATTCTAGCCCGCATTCAGGAGATCGCCCTCCATGGCATTCATCATGGTGCGGCAGTGGCGCTGATCGCGATGCATGTCTAGACTAGGTACGAGCTCCACACCATGGAGACTAGTTTCCCAATGGGCAATGGCCCCGAGGAGCATGAGGATTTGCTTGAGGAGTTTGTCGTCGTGGCGGAGGCCATTGTGGACATCACATCTGCTCAAGATGTGGTCAACAAGGTCTTCGATTAACTTATACTTAGGGTAAATTGATGAACAAAGACTCCTATTCTTTCATGAATGTGTCTCAGTGCAATACCCTCATGTATGACTGTCTTTTTTTATTTCTTGCTCTAGAGGCGATACATATTGTATCAGCTTTTATGTCTTTGAAGACTTTTTTCATTTTTGGAACTAGAGGCGATACCTTTTGGGCACCGGCTATTAGAGCCAATGACTAAATGAATCGGCTATCAAGTGTTGATCAAATGCTGGGATAACATCCCTTTAAATATTTTGCTGCAGAACTTTTCATACCAAAGGTTAAATGATTGATCAACCTAGGTCAAGCATCCCATTAAGCAAAATAGAACTCCTTTAAGAAATCTATCAACTCTGAATCGTTCTTACGATTCGACTTAGCATTCACATACGTTAGCCTAAACCCATCTCCAGGACCAATGCTTTTTTTCCTTAATCCAATGGCCGACATAAAGCCATGACTATTTACTAAAATAGACTCTCAGAGCCGATCGCTTGCATCGGCTGTTGGCTTTCATTACTGATTTTAATGAAGTCTCCTTCCCATACCTTGCCAGAAAAGGATTTGAAATCTCCTAGTTCCTAAAAGACTGGATCGGCTGCTACGATGCTCACAGACTCATCAGCGTGAACCAGTTCGATATCATCTCCATGCCATTAAATCAAACACTGATGCATGGTCGATGGTACACAATAGTTCTCATGAATCCAATCATGACCAAGGAGCAAACTGTATGACCCTTTTCCATCAATGACAAAGAATGTGGTGAGCAGAGTCTTACTTCTGATTGTCAATTCGACATTTATTGCCCCCTAGGTCTTAGATGCATTACCTCCAAAGTCCTTAAGCATCATGTTAGTTTCAATCAGATCTTCTAGTCCCTTGCCAAGTTTATGAAAAATGGTGTAAGGCATGAGATTAACAAAGGCACCTTCATCGACCAACATTTTGTTCATCGGCTTCCCATCAACCAAACCTTTTACATATAAAGCCTTTAGGTGCCGATGCTTGACTGGTTTATCAAATATTGCTTGTTGTATAACCGTTAACTTGGCAACCATCTCCTCATACTCTGATTTATCAAAATATGAATAAACTTCTTGATCTATCAAAGCTCTGAACTCTGATGGCAACAGAAAAGCCATTTGAATATTAGTTGTTGGTTGCTTTCTATCGGCTGTTTGCTTAGCATGCTATACTTGAGGTTTACCAGATGCCTGAGCCTATTCCAACTCTTTATTCCTTAGGCGTTGCACCCTTCTCTTCTAGCTTCTTGTTAAACCTCCTGGACACCATTGGCCTTCCTGCCAAACATATTTTCTCTTGTCACCTTCTTCTTCATAATCAGCCCAGTCTTGGTCAACAACTCGTTTTCCCAGGCGATTATGAACACTTCTATTTTTTAAGCGTCGATCCATGTTATTATGATGATATGCATCTTGAGCATGGATAGTCCGGCGGTTGGTTTGAGATTGCCTAAACTCCCAATATTGATTGCTACATTCTAGACAATCATGTCTAGTAGGCAACTTCAAACCATCATTCCAGCAATGTCTAAAGAAAGGACAATTCCAATGTGATTCGGCTTGTTTCCTTTCACACCTCTCTTTTTCTAGTTGACGCTGGTATTCTTGATCCTTTAACCAATGCCGATAATTCTTTTCCTTCTATTGCTGCCACTTATTCAATAGGAACCGAGATGTAACTCATGGCTTTGTCACCCCATCTTTTGATGCTTCCCCTTGCTCATATCGGCTCTTTTGCTTATCGTGGCGTCTTCTAATCTCTCTATACTCGTCAGTCGATATTTGCATCTCAGGATTGATTGTTCCAGCTTCCCTTGATTTGGTTGATGTTAGGACCTTAGTCTTTCCTTTGAGCAGCCTAGCATCAACCATGTTTTGATCTCCTGGGAAAGGATTATCATCAACTTTCATTTTCTGAGGCGTATCAAATTTGAGCCTTCCTTGCTGAATAGCCCTCTGTATGTGCTGCTAAAAAATTCTGCATTCATTAGTGGAATGAGAAGTAGCATTGTGGAACTTGCATAATTTCTTATTCTTCAACTGATTTGGGGGCAACATAACATGATTATCGGGCAACTTGATCTGCCCCTTCTCAAGAAAGAAATCAAAGAGCTTGTCTGATTTTGTGACATCAAAGTCATAGCTCTCCTCGACTCCTCTTCCCCAAGGATTTGGCACCATTACTGTCTTCTTGCCCCAATTCCATTCAGCCGTAGCAACCTCTTCTTCTTCTTCTTCTTCATAGCTGTCATCGACTGAGTATGGATTATAAGCTTTGGCCACTGTGGTACTCTTTTGAAATTGGGTATCTCTATGCGTACTCTGGAATTGGCTATTGAGCGTTACCACTCGTTGAGCCAATTAACCCAAGTTGTCAAATTCTTGTCCTGGCAGTTTTTCTTTCCACACTAGCAGCATTCCTTGAATGGCTAAAGCAGCTAGCTGATCATCAGCCAAGTTTAATGAGAAGCATAAGTTCCTAGTTTCGTTGAACCTCTAAAGACACCCAGTGCCCGATTCATTAGTCTTATGCCTTATAGTTGTCAGATCAGTAATCTTCTTTTCTCCAGTCCCAGTGTAAAAATATGTATGAAATTTCTTTTCTAGATCAGCCCAATTGGCAATGGAGTTGACCGGTAGTGATGAAAACCAAGTGAAGGCTGGCCCTGATAGGGACAATGAGAAGAAACGAACTCGATGGGCCTCCTCAACTAATGCCTCGCCCAATTGTGTAAGATATTGACTGACATGTTCTATCATGCTTGTACTGTCTTGGCCAGTGAACTTAGCAAACTTTGGAAGCCTATAATTTGTAGGAAGAGCGACCAAATTATACCATTATGGATATGGGCGTTTGTACAAAAAGGTCAACCCTTTGGCTTCAAACCGAACTGATTCTTCATCATCTCGGTCACCTTTAGCAACAACTCATCAGCATGCAAATTTGGATTTCTCTGCACTTGCTGACTCATCTGTGGATTGAAATCCTATGTGCCTCGATACCCTAGATTCAGAATCATGTGAAGGGTGTTATAATCTATGTCATAATAATACCCTTGTGGAATCTCTATATGCTGGGTCCTTTTCTAGTTTGCTGCTTGAAGTCTCTGATTATAGACATGAGAATCGATATCTCTATGGATCCTTTGAATTGATGGTGTTATTTTTTGAGCCAACGATGGTATGTGGCCCAATGTGCCAACATTAATGATCTAGTTCTAACCTTGCCCCACCAACTATTGCACATGCTGCACTGACAATCTAGGATTATACTACGTTTGATTCATAGTAGTACCTTGAGCTTGTTCAGATGAACCCTAAGCTACCTAGACATCATCATTACCGGCTGGTGCTACTTCTTGATGGCTGGTACCAACTTGATTAGTCCCTTGGGTCGATGGATGTGGAATGTTGTAATAAGCTAGCCCAACTTGACCAACTGGAAACCCATGAATCGCCTCTTTCATGGCGCTATGGAATGTGTCTAAGAAAGCTTCATTATGGCTTGATATGGCATCACGAACAGATTTGTTTACAATTTCCATAAAGAAACGCCCGTCTTCAACTTCAACTGTATTTGTCTGTCCGTGTAATAGAACTCTTGGTAGTGGGTATTTCTGAACAATTGTGTTGTCACGTGTTTTGGTGTAGGACAACAAACATTTGTTCTAAAATTCTTCTATAGCTTTGCTGATAACATCCTTATCTCCATCAGGTAGATCTTCATAATGTACCATAAGGATGTCATTATTGTTGTGAACTGCCATGACGATTGTGGGGTCCCACCAGGCATGCCAGAACATGTGTCGGCATGAAATTTCATCCAGTGCCAAGGGCACACGAGCAAGCTAGAAGGGTTCGCTCGATGGAGCTAGAGATCCGCCTAGCTTCAGCGCAGGGATGGTCGATCCTACACACCCCTCCTAAGATGTGCCAGTCAATTTGACCCTATAATTGACAAGGAGAGAAAGTTTATTAGTAATTTAGGGCAGAACATGCCGGTGTTGCCAAACAGTCCCGAATGTGCGGCTCTGAGAGCCGATATGAAAGGAGATCGACTAAATAGTCAATTCTAGCATATTCATAAGAATAAATCAGTTACAGCTTGTGGGGTTGTGTAAGAAGAATCAGTTATCATACAAGATGAATATCATTATTTAGACAAATATTGGTTAATGTCAATAAGATGTCAACAATAATTAATTTATGCTAAGCCAATGACTGCAAGTAACTGAACCCCTTTTTATATAAAAGAAATAGCTCATCGTCATTCAACCATTTAATAAAGATAAATCTAATGAACATATTAGATCTCATCTATCTCTATGATCAGTGGGGTATGAGGCAGAATCATGCAGGCCGTAGAAACAACAATAGACTCAACGACCCTAGCTTATTACTAATATCAGTGGGGCATGAGGCAGAATCATGCAGGCCGTAATACAATAGTAAGATCATGGGGCTAACACATCTTTCAACCTACCTTTACTTCAACGGTCTCGTGATGTGAATTGTTTGTGAAAGCACTCGATATCGGCTAAAACAGTCGATTCAAGCATAGCGCACAGTTAAGGTCATGCCCTATCAAGAACAAATCTACCGAATAATGATCCCCACTCCATGGTGCTAATAGTGGGGTGTGAAATAGAATCACACAGGTCGTGATAACAGGCCATAGAATGGTTTTCTCTAGCTAATAGATCTACTCAAGGTCAGACATGCCTTAACCACACACTATGCATGATCAAGATTAACATAAAGCAGTTGATAAAACATAACTCATCATTTATAGTGCAGATTAGATCAGTTTAGATTAACAAATGATCGGTTAAACAAGATATAAGGCCAATCTAGATCAATCCCAATCGGGCGAAGTGATATTGCTGTAATTAAATAAATAATGGAGGCAATAAGCAATATCGGTAACTTAATGAATCTATCCAAAGGAACACCACCCTTCGATAGAACTGATAACTTGATGTTAATCTAGTTCCAGCAATGGAGGTCGACTGGATCGATGCAGCCTTACTTGAACTAGACAAGAGTCAATAACTAGCTTATACCAGAGTCGCAGTGGAGGTCAATCGGATCGATGCAGCCATACGAATAGAAGTATAAGCCATGATGGTACTTACAGACAAGTAGTGGAGGTCGACTGGATGGATGCAGCCATACTCACTGAAGAACTCACCAAGATCTACTCTACTCATACTCCTAAGGGGTGGCTAGAGCCAAAAAAGTAAGCAACTTGTATTGGATTGATTGTGTGTGTTTTACAATAGCCGGGGTTCAATATTTATACCCAGAGCCTAAACACGAATCCTACTCAAGTACATCTCTGTACAATCTTTGGTATGAAGAAAACATTCCTATCTTAAGATAACTTGGACCCTAATCTTTCCCCTTTTGTAGAGTCCAACATGTATCTTCCTGACGCCAGTCATATCTCATCATCGTTATCTGCTGACGTCATTCAAAGAGAACCGATCCCAGTGTCGCATCTGAACTGGCTGATATCAATCCTTATGTAATTGACTCCTTGATTGGCACAATCTTGGAAGCCTACGAGGTCCCACACTCTTCTCTCTAATTTTGGTGTAAACACCACCATGACACGCTTGAGACTTGAATCCCTAGTGCGGTTATGATGGGTCTTTTCTGTACTTTTATTTGACTCCAATCCTAGCAGTCACAACAGTCGAGGGGCAGACTAGTTGCTACAACATTCAAACTAACGACCCTTTATACTGTGTCCTATGAGATCAAATATACAATGACCGAACTTTCTCATTCGCTGTAAAATTCAACAGCAAAATGACCCTATTGGTTGGTTTTGCCTGTAGGTTTCTTTCTAGTTCTGTTTCTGGTCTGTAGTATGGTAAACATGCATAATAGAATTCATATGATCAAGTCTCACATCGATGTAATGCCTAATGGAGGAGCCACATAGCTATTCAAATTTTACAGCATAGGGTCAGACACATCTCATGTTCTACTAGAATATTCCCAACACGTCCAATATTAGAAATTGTTCGACTAAACCCTAGAATTTGGGACAACATTTACTTGAAGCGATCTAAGGTCCTCTACATTCGAAGCGATTCACTTCAAATTCCATCTCGTAGCTATCCCTCCATTCATCCCGCAGCTATTTAACACCAGGTTCCCTTTAAATTGTCCTTACTCCAACTCCAAACCAATTTAAATCATAGCTACAAACTAAGCCACTAGACCCATAGGGTGGCCATCGCCATGAGCTCCACCAGAGATCCTACTACTAGTTTTCCACTTTCAAACACCGCGTCAAGTGTAGAACAACATCGAAGAACATCTTCACAATCAAGGATCCATCTAGCGGGAGCGTCCTTGAAGCATCATTCTCTATGACCCTAGAATGCACGGTGACCAAGACCCTCAAAGCCGATGGTCACTGGCAACTGGTGTACCTCCTGTATGAACAAGGTAGCACCACTAGGATCTTGAAGGAGAATCTAGCCATGGGCATCCCTGACGACTAGGAAGGTGTCTATGATGTCCTCTGTGGCTTGATGAGGACATTCACGTGGCTGTAGCAACTCAACCTCACCGACGAGCAGTGGGAGGACATCCTTACTGAGCCTGAGGTTCCTAAACTCATGGCCTTGGCACATGAGGCCTGCCAGGATGGCTACATCGCCCATGCCACACTTGAGCTTTGGGTCGACAAATAGTTGAAGTTCAACGTGTCCGAGACGCTCTTGATGCTCTATGTGGAGGCGGAGGCGGCGCCAGCGGGGTGTTGGGACTGTAGCATCTTCCTAGAGGATGAAACATCTAATCCTATGGCCAGCCATGCTATGGAAATGCCTAGCTATGGCCATGCATTCCACCGCAAGTGCATCACCAAGTGGTTCGGTCAGAGATCCACCTGCCCTATGTGCCGATGAGATTTGTCAATTTATCTTAACCCAGTAGTGTAGAGATTCCTCTCGCACTTCACCAAAGAGAATTATTGATTAAGCTCATTGTTTTATGTTGTATAAAATACTTATTATGCATCATACTCCTCTCTATATATTTGGTCAAAATTTAGAATCTTTGAGTAAATCTCCGCTCTATCGCTCTAACTGCCGTGATCTTGTCCGCAACTCTGCTTGTTTTATTTGCTACCTTCCCGGAGCTGTCCCATTCCCTCTACAAATCTAAACCATGAGGAACATGTGGCTACCTTCTCGTAAATGTGCTCAAAACATATAATACATGACTTCATGCCATCAGGCTAGACACCCAAGGCAACAAAAAAACAAATAGAAATCAACTGAGGAAACTTCATCCACTACAACATCTTCACTGTCCGAGGCGTTCAAAAAATGTTAGGTGGACTTTTTTGCTTGTTTAGTAACATTTCAACACCAATGGCTCTTCTTTTCTATATTAGATTAAGGCTATACTTGCTCCTTGGTTCAAGGTTCTGGCAACTTTAACAAAGTTTGACACAAACATGCAAATAACACAACATATATTAGCAAAGGGTTCCTACTACAAGAGCTCAACACATACACTACATGACTTCATGCTATCCCATAGATCAAAGTCAGTCATGGCTACTACTACTAGTAGTACTGATACAGGACAATGAATAGTATCCAAAGCTCACAAAATCTTAATGTCATCAAATCGGTTTGGTCTTGTTGAGATAGTTGAGGTCATAAGGACTTCCGATCAAGTTGAGACGGTGAACCATCTTGAAAATGATGCGGTCTCCACTGATGTTGACACTATAGTCAAAGAGGCGATGAGCATCCACAATAGTGCTATAAAGCACAAAGATTTCTCTAGAATCATGGTCTTCACCAACTCTGGTAATGCGTTGTTGCCCAACAACCGCACGAATAGCAGCTTCAATGATTAGGCATCGCACAACTTGGTCATGTACATGACACCCCAAAGTCAAAAGCAACATGTTCTATTCTCCTAGCTCCACACCTAGCTGCCAAAACACATCGTTTGTTGTAGAGTACACATCCGTGGTATGGTAAGAAGTTGACATCTGTAAACTTGATTTCGGTTAGAACAAATGACAATCGATGAAAGGGGGAAGCAATGAGGTTAGCAGACACAATAATAAGTTCATACAAATAGTATGGTTTGATATGAAGCACATTACCTTTATCTAGATCCTAAAACTACTAGGGAACGTGATTGGGAAAATGCAAATGGGTGAGGGAAGGGGGAGCAAGCAGATTGATGCAATGCTATCGAACGAGGAAAGGGGGCGCTCCTTTCATATAGACCTTGCATAGTTGACGAGAGTGAAGTGAATGCAGTAGGAAAGCTAGACACAAGAAGGAATCAAGAAAAGGAGCTTTTGACCGCCATGACACGCTTGAGACTTGAATGCCTAGTGCGGTTGTGATGGGTCTTTTCTATACTTTTTTTACTCTAATCTAAGCAGTCACAACAAGTTGAGGGGTAGACTGGTTGCTATGACATTTAAAACTAATGACCCTTTATACTGTGTCCTACAAGATCAAATATACAGCAGTCGGACTTTCTTGTGTTCATTGTAAAATTCTATAGCTATCTCTCATCTGCTATGCATTAGATCTAAGGTGATACTTGTTGAGATGAACTCCTTGCTACATGGTTCTTGCAAGTTCAACAAATTTTATCGAAGACTACTAATACATGTTTGGTTCTTGCAAGATCAAAGCCACTCATGACTACTAGTACTACTGATACATGTTTAGTTCAATAAACCGAGGCACAAAGCAACCCTTGCCCAGTTGTGATGAGTGAAGTGAATGCATGAGGATAGCCTCTGTAGTTATTTCACTCGAAGCATTCACAATAGTCGAGGGGCAGACTAGAGAGTGAAGATGAGTTGCTCTTGGTTCCATAAGCAATTTCTCTTGCTTGGTTTTGTAGAGCAGCAGCTAGCTAGAGATGGCTACATGGTTTCATAGGTCCTGATCATTTGCACACGCTTGGCTATGGCTGAAGATGCCACTTAAAATCCAACTACCTTACTAGTACTTCATGCATGTAGCCATAGCTAGTGCAGCTGTTCTTTGTAGCACAACCGATCTAGCAAAAGTTCTAGTCATAGCTCAGTAGCAGAGTAAAATATCCGGGCTGGTCAAATTTACACGACTCGAACTATGAGGCGTGCAGATGATTTACAAGAAATAGGTAAACGTCATTTCATCAATACTATACTTGTCTATATATATTTGGTCAATAGAGTTTAACCCACCTAATACAAAGTTCAACAAAAGTCCATTTACATGGATATTATTATAACAAGATAAACTAAAGAACATCACAATTGTCTCCAGTGAACATTGAAAACACAAATCAGAATATCAGTGTGATGAGATACTTGAACATCAGACCTATTTTAGAAACAGAGAACAAGGGCATATCTCTAATGCCATAGATACTAAACATTAACATCATCTAACCATGTTGCTATTGCTCAGTTGAAAGGAACTGCATGAACTCCACCAATCTCTGGATCATTTGGATGGATTGTAAGATAACAGATATGATGAGAAAATACTTCTGCACCATGGAACTCATAGCGATATGAAAGCAAAGTCTAGAGATCTACATTTGAAGGAACCACAACAAACACATAGGGTCCTAGATGATCTTCAACAAGATGATAGTTTCGATGGCCAAGAACTTGATGAACAACTACAGAAGCAATGTACCAACTACTGTAAAAGTTAGAATGCACTACAAGCACTACAACCCTTGTTTGTAGGCCATGGCGAACACGAAGCTCGCGGAAGACATAGCGATACACAAACATATCCCAAGAATGATCATAGTTATCCATGATCTATGTAAAAAAGAAAACAATATGCAGAAAAAAATGAAGAACAAAGATGCCTAGTAGTAGGGTGGAGGGCAAAAGCTTTGGGATGGAACTAAAGCAGGAGCTCTAGAGAGCCTTCCTCTCGCCCCTTGTCTTTGTTGTTTTATAGTTTGTGGGTCATGGACCACCCCACAACCTGTGCGTGTGCCTACATGCCCACGACCCCACATATACAGCGCAAGAGTTGACACGATCTATATTTTATTGTTTCATCAAAACTATGATCCGACCTATCAAGATTTCTTTAGTATCTGACTGTCTTAGGCCCCGTTTAGATGGACTGTGACTAGTTAGCCATGGCTAAAAAATTAGTTAATTAGTTGTGTTATCAGTCCATACCTGTTTGTATCCTAAACTAATTATTGGGTTCTATAGACTAGAACTAGTTGTTAGCCCCTGGTAGTCAGTTCTATGGACTAGTTGGATGGCCCCTTTATTTCGTAGTGATCTGGATCATCTATATTTTTGTAGGGTCGGACAGTCTTAGGGTCCAAGAAATTTCAACATCTATACACCCATGTCCTCTGATTAGAAAGGGTGAACACTGTTAGTATAACCAGTTACCAAATGACCAAAGGACCTGAGCTACACCGTGCTCAACAGTTTAACCGACCTAATTCAAAGTTCAACAAAAGTTAACACGGACATGCATGCAAATAAGACCTCACATACGGTCATCCCACATACAAACCTAGTCATGACTTGTAGTACTGATACATCCCATAGATCAAGGGTCGAGGTGGGCATGTAGGATGTTGTCGTCCATGTTCACCTTCGCTAAGACAGCGTTGGCAACCGGCTCGAGGCTCACAAACAATGGGAACGTACTCGAGCGATGGAAAGTATAGCACCGACTATGACTCCAATGAGGAGGAGGATGATCTGGAGTACTGGCGAGTCAGTGAATCACAAGAGCGCTAGCTAGGAGGAGGATGCTTTAATTTTTTTCTCTTCTCTGAAAACTCAAAGCACCTTAGAATCCATAACTACTTTTTCTAGGGTGGGAAATCCATGGGGATATCATTTGAATAACCCATTTAGTTTATTTTGAAGGGTTTTTCATCTCTGGGTGTGCCTTCACCTTACTTTCTAATTATAGGCCTTAGTTCAAACAGTCGTAGATGTAGTCACACACACAAAAATATCGCCAGTTGCAGCACAATAAGCTGCAGTGAGTAGGTTTATTTTTTATTTTTTGGTAATTTTTAGGTGTTAAATTCATGGATCTTTTAATAATTTGGTTATCATCCTCTTTTAGTTTATGTTTATTTATATTATGAAAAAACCAAAAAGGCAATAACTAACTGATCGAATATATAAACAGGTGCACAAGAGAAAAAAATGAAAAGATGGATATTATGTAAGTACAACATTTTGTCATAATCATTTCCTATTAAAACACAGAATAAATTCTAGTCTCTACTGAGCACCATGCCGAGCAGTCCCACCAAGATGCACCAAAAATTATATGTCTCTCTTTTGCCCTTCATGCGGAAAATAGGTTTACCATGCCATCGATTTTAGATAAGGGCATTTGTGGTAATGTGATGGCCACAAAAAACACAAAGAGTCGCCGTCTCCGCCTCCATCTCCATTGTCTAGCCACACCGTCTCTCCTCCAGCTCCAAATCCTAGTCCCATGGCGTCCCTCTCCACTCTCCAGCCGCCCTCCTTCTCCACTCTCTAGTCGCACCCTCTCTCATACATTTTGAACGCTAGCCAAAGCCAGATCTCCTTCGATTCATCGATAGTAGGTTGATCAGCTGATGGCGGAAGGACTGCCTCGACGATAGTACAAGATAGATCCAGATCCCCTACCTAGCTCGGTACCTATCACAACTGACCAGATCTAATCCCTAGCTAGAGCCAGATCTAGCACCCCTTCGTCAATGCTGGTCGCACCAGCTCTATGACCGTGATGGCAGGACGGTGGTGCCGATGACAAATCAAAGCCAGGGAACATGAAGGAAGAGGTACCCAAATTCCTTTTATGATGTATGCTCTACTGTAGTGGCTAAACCAAGGATATGTAGATAGTGATGGGGTTACATATTTCCTATAGTTGAGTGTAGCTGACATGTGCTTTATTGGATTAATGACTTCTATATAAGCTGTATTTACTAGTTAGGCGCTTATTTGCATACTCTTGCTCTATTGTGTTGACATTTCATAGAAGCTTTAGTCAATAAATGCCTTTGTAATCTAGATGAATAGCCACTAACTGCTTATGAACGAGCACAGGATGCACAAATCGCAAGGAATCATAGAAAGATGGAAGAACTTGGAATATGTGTGGGCCCAAAACCTATGTCTCCAAAGGCAAAAAAGTCAAGCTCAAAGGGTAGACATGGTGAAGATTTGGAATATATCCCTGAACTAGGGGAGGTGGTTGAGGGATTTGATGATACAGATGAAACAGATTTAGATTTAGAAGATGAGCTAGTGCCCCTATCAATTGAGGTGCTTGTTCTATTTTATATTTAGTTTGGAGTGGGAGGGGGTGTGGTAGCCATGCAATGCTATAATATTTGGATAGCAATGGAATTTGTACATGATTGCTGCTTAAGTTTGTATCTACAATTTTAATGTCTGGGTCAAAGAAGCAATAGAGGAGGCTCTGCCAGTAGGACAAAAGGCAGCACTGCTATGAGTCCTGGGCGAAGGCTCTCCAAGTGAGTGAGGTCAACACCACCAGAAGTGGCTACTCATGGATTTTGTACTCAGAGGTCTTCCGCTAGCAAAAGGGTGGAGGTAGCAGCAGTAGGTGAACATAATTCTCCATCACGACTGACACCCAGACCTAGGGATGAGTTCCAAGTTCATCAATTGACTAGAGACATTGGTCGGGACATGAAATGATCCACAATTTCCTTGAAAGGAAATCCACAGATTACATCATAATGTGATAGTTTAGGGAGACCAAGCTATCATATTATCATTATTCAGTTGATTCTAGAGTTCATACATTGCGGAATTAAAGTTTACAAGGTATTACTACACTTGGTAATACACCTAAGTACAATGTATACTAGTGGAACCATACACTAAACAACATCAGAGTAGATGTGGCATGTTAGTGGTTGAAGGCTCCTCCTTCACAGGCAATCATCAGAGTAGGTGTAGAGTGTCAGCGGGCGTAGACTTCATCTCTTCAACCAAACTTGAGTGTAGGAATGAGACCACCTAATCCTTCTATTCTCTATTGCTGCCATCGTAGATGACATCTGAACCTGCCAAATATCTTTCAGTACAATTTGTACTAGCATTTGACTCCCATGCTATGCTTTGGTTTGCTTTGTGGTAAGTGGAATGCAAGGGTAGAGGAAAAGGCCTATTTATAGCTGTAGTTTTCCTATGCAAGTTCATCAATGTTTTGTAATAGTTCATCAAGTTTTAACCCATCTCATCGTTCACCCATCCCATCATACACATCTCACCACACCCTCACTCTCTAGGTGACAAGGATGACTCTCTCTTGTGCCTTGCCTTATCGGCTAATAGCCAAAATCCAACAAACCCAGGGGGAGAAGAAGAAAGGACTCCTCTCACTAATCAAGGGAAGCATGGGTCATAGGAATGTCCATATCTGTGGACATGGCTATATGTATAGATCGATCAACTCTGTAGAGCGTGTAAACCTAGAAATCCACAAGATCACCATCATCGGTGCATGCACCGCCTAGGCTAATATCAGGCTACCTTCTAAACTAGTGCGATACCACCCTGCCACTTAGCCCTGAGTCACCTCAGAGTCCACTGGCACTCTAAGACTATGAGATGTACTACTGGGCCCTCAAGGTCACTACGCTATTTTAGGAGGGTGTGAGCCATACGCTCATACCTCCCTACACTGTCACCTACATCCTAGGCAGTAGTGGCACCACCATAGCTAGTCAACATCCATTCCCTGCTCATCCGGGAGTGAGTGGTGTGTACAAAGGGTCCTATGATCTGATTCTCTGATATACCAGTCCTTAGGGGGACCAGATAGGACATCTTCTCAAATGGGGTTAACTGACACCCCAAGCCTCAATGGCACCTCCTTCCTAGGGGCTCACCCCTAGGAGGCAACCCAAGATCTACTCCACTCACATGTACCTGCCATAGGTTCCTCTCATTATAGAGGATGCTTAGGTCACACCCTCCTGGCAAAACTTGTCCCGAGGACTCGTTGTAGAATCCTATTCGGTTGACTCAACCCTCACCACACACCTAGGACGCATGCCAAGATCTCCCCAAGTGATCACCAGTTTTAGCGCCACCATGTGCCTCAGCCACTTAGAAACAATCCTCCACCAAGCATCACATCAAAGATATAATGCGTAGTATAAATAAACAGTAAGTATTAAGCGAGCGTCTAGCCTATCCATGGGTGTGCAGGGGTAAAGCTTGCGTTAAGGTAATGGCTTCAAGCAATTCTACCATGCAACCTATCATAGTTCAATTGCATAAAATAAAGCACTAGTAGCTATATTATTGCATGTCTAACAGGATTCTATGAGGTTGGGTTGGACATGGCACCTGTTGATTCGTCAACTCCAAGATCCTTAGTGTACTCATAGTTGTTTTCCTCAAAGCCCTATTATCGTCTGTGTCTCCTCCCCCCAATGGCTTCCGGTTCGATCAACATCATCACCAATGCAACTACTACTATAGCACAACAAATAAGGCAAACGAGCAATCAACCACTAACTAGGAAAGACTGCAAATGAAGAGGTTATTGGTATATTTTAATGCACATAGATAAATCCGCAAGTGCATGGATACCGCTGTAGCTTTCACCTAGAGGTATTCCAAGTATCATATCCATAGGGAAACATGTGAGACTAACTACGGTCTAACTTAACTAGGGGTAGCAACAAGGTTAGGATAAATAGGAGTATAGAGGAGATCACAAAGGTCTTCTAATTCTAACTTCGGTAAGCATGTCTTATATTGTTCAACTAGGATATTACTAAGGGAAGCACAAGCAAAGTATGTTTCCTATAGTAACTAAATCCTACTAGGCCTACAAACAGGAGATGGCCTATAGAGGATTCAACGAGGCTATAAGAGTCACCCTCACGAGCTACCACTGAGCTAGAATATAGGGTACATCCACAAGTAACACAGTATAAACACCACGCTTACACCTACAATTACTACTTTAACCTAGAGCGTCCTATAGATTAAAGCACTCAAAGAGTTGTGAACTTGATGAACAATATAAACACGATGCTTACTTGAATTAGAAGTTGATTACTAGAGAATCCTCAAAAGCAAGCTCAATTAGAACTTGACTCCTCCAGGGTACAAGCCATAGTGAGAGCACCAACAGGTCGGCACCTCTTCCAAACTCTTCCCTCACTCTCTATCTCACTATTCTATTTATAAGACAAGATCCTATGGAAGACTAATCTTCTCTTGTTTGCTGGCCTAATCCTGAAGATATGAATTAGAGTTTTAGGGATCTGCTAAGGGAGGGGGGCAGGGGCTGATATATATAGGCTGGAGCGTCCATCGTGAGCCCTTGGATAAAACCAACTTAAAAAACGGTGTAGATGCAACCTAGGAGGCGGTGGAGAACCGACATTGCGATACGAAGGCCGATAGGTGGGCCCAGGGGCTGGGTGGCCTGTAGGTGGGGCTGGCCAGTCCCACATGGCAGCCCCTCAACTCCCGCTTTGGTGTGGTGTCCTTTGGAACCTTGTAGTTCCCGTTTCACGGTGGATAAGCATGATTAATTCTGACACGTAAGTCCATCTTGACAGTTTTCTGGATAAACCCTACAAAAACTACAGATTCACCAAAACTTATGGAATTTGTTAGTTTAAACCTCAAGACCTTTATTGGTGATCAAAATTGTGCCCTTATACATGTTTTATTGATGGTTTATAATGGTTGTTAACTACTGTGAATAAGGTCCCCAAGCTTAACCTTTGCTAGTCCCTTAGCAAAGCTAAACTCAGCAAAAATGGATTAGGAGTTGCTACTATGCTTTCACTCCTAAAAAGTACACATGCGTTCAAACAATAATTCCCCTCTAGATTAGAATAAACTGATCTGACTTCAAACTTACCCATATTACCTTCAACCATAGGGCTTCTTAGCCTTTACTTTGGTCTTGAGCAATTGAAAGACAGAACGATTAAGTCAAGCACTATCCCAAGTTCTTTGCTCAACTATTATTCTAGAGTTTTTTTTTCAAAATAAAACTCAGAGCTTCCATTGTATGACACTCTCAAATCTCTCAATGTATGTGGTATTTGTGGATCCTCACCAAGGCAATAAAGATGTTATGCCTTTTTCTCTTCCTACCACTAAGGCTTATGTGGAGTTCATAGGTAGGGAGAAAGCTAGAGCATACTTGCAATGCATATATTGTAAAGTCAAACAATCAAATCAAGATGTGCATGTGTGAAATATATGGTGGATATATTTGATGACTAACCTAATTCTACTTTGCTCCTTAAAAACTTATCTCTCTATTGAAACTTGAAAACACTTGCTAGAGAGCAGGGGCTATCTTATTCATCTCTCTTTTTTTAGACGGGCATCTAAGTATCCATTGTTTAAAATATCTCGGGCACTTGTCCATTTTTTCTCAACTCTTTTTTTTCTTTTCTTTCCTTTTTTTATGAATAACTTTTGCATAGCCCCATGCCTCTTTTCTGCAACAAAACATTTGAGAGATAACAACAAGAATTTGGAGCATTTATTTGGTGGATGGAAAACCTAATAAACATGTTTTTGTGTTCACCCCCAGTGTATGAGTAGAACATTCTTGGGTAGATCTAGATGGAAGGCATGTTTTTGCGCCTACCCCCAGTGTAGGAGTAGTGCATATGTGGGTGGTGTGTACGTGATCTTGATTTTAAGAGCATGACAAACCTCTCATAAGGGTCAACAAAGCTTGACAAAACTCAATGCAAAAGCAAGCAACATATATGTGGAAGTCTCCTAGCCTAAATAACATGTATGGCTCTGGTGGGAATTCAAGCTTTGTCATATAGGAACTCATCATGTAGCATTTTTGTGTTTTTCAAAAGATAAATCTCTAGAACTTTAGTGTCACTTGGAACAGGATAAACAACAGCTCAGACCTTCTCATATCATATCTGACAATTACCTAGACTTAGATCAAGCATATGCTACCCACGAGTTTCAAGTTTAGAGCAAATCCTTATATAAAAACAATCTTATCCAAAACTCAGGAGAATTCAAGGCTAAAAACTAGGTACTTGAAAGGAATTACAACAAAGCAACTATTCATCATTTCCATTCAAGAGATTATTCTGAGTCCTCTTTATTTATTCAACTCTTAAAAATAAATTAAAGCAAACTAGAGACACCTTTTATTATATTTTTAATTTTACTAGATCACACATTATTACTATAGCTATATATATTTATTATAAAGATAACTCTTTATTTTGTTTTATTCATCATTTTCTTAACTATTAAAAAGAAACTAAAACTAAAAAGGGAAAGAATACTTAATTGGATAAGAATACTTACCTAGATACATGGAGGTGCCTATCCTCCCAAGCTAGCTCTTTCGGTGAGGGTTCGGTATTGTAAGTCCTTCGAACCAGACTTCTTCTTGTGAAGTTCATTAATGCCTTGGTTTGTTCTGAAGACGAAGATTCTTGTGATGATGCCTCTAATGGTGATGTCGCCTTCTCCCAAAGCTGTCTTGATTTTGAGTTTTTATTTTGGTTTGATAGGTTTAGGACCTTCACTTGTAGAAATTAGGGAATTGACTAACTCCTTCACATTTTGCTTGAAGTGTGTCCTACTATAAAACAAGGTAGAGATCAAGTGCATGAGCTCTGTTGATGGGAAAACACCAACAAAACCAAAACTTTACTTATTCTTGTCTAACCTTAGGCACATTGAACAAGATGAAGTTGATGTTAAGTGTTGTGTTTAATTATAATGTAGGTGGTAAGATCAGAAGGTTGAGCATGAATGTAGCATTTAAGTTCATTTGGCAGAAAAATTGAGTTGCTTAACCCATGGAAGGATTGTCTATTTGTGCATAATGTATCAATCTTTACATGATTATGACTATCAGCTTCTAGAGATAGGATGTGCATTTTTTAGTTCATTTGGTTAAGACTACGAGATCAAGGAAGTGGCGCTAGGAACAAGCTTGAAGAATAAACATGTTGAGTTAATCAGGTTGGATCAAGTAAATTGTAAATCAAACATATTTTGTTTCTTATTTATGTGCCTACCAGAATCAAGGAAAAGCTTTTTAAATAATGACTATTTATGTTAGGAGGTTACCTTTGTCATTGAAGCGTGATGTCACCATATGAAGAAGGGTAGATGACTCATGATAGTCTTTCCCTTTTGCTTGAAGTTTTCCTTTTTTCGGCTAGCCTCGCATCTTGAGCTATTCATGAGCTTCTTATCTCCTAGATTGCACCCTTTCTTTCTCATCCTTTTGTCATGCCATCTTTCTGCTCTTTGATTTTTTAACACCTTATTAGACCTTTTTCCTCGCTCATTATTTTATGCTTTCAAAGGATTAGTGGACAACACATACCCAATGGAATATACAATTTTCAAACATGGGTTGTTTGTCTTGGATTTTGTAATTTCCCTCTATGCTAATGAAAAGATGGTGTTAGAATTATTTTAGCAAAGTTTTTGTTTATCATGTTCTATACAAGCATGGCTCAAGGCAAAGGTAACTTGCAGCTAAAGACAAAGCGAATGACCATGAATGAATTATGTCTTCTTTGCGCAACGTTATTGGAGTTCATCATGTGCCTTGCTTCATCTTCGATTTAAATACATCTCGTTACTTACCCAAATTGATTTGAGAGTTTCTTGTAGGGGTTAGTCCAACAAAATAACTAGTATCTACTAAAGCATACTTTCGGCTCAAAAATCAACCTAGATACCACGTCTAATTTGATTTAGGAAGGCATTTTAACCCAAGTACCTCGCTTAATTTAAAAGCCTTTGGATGTAAAATTAGCACACCTTTTGGTTTAAACTAAGCAACATGCCTAATTTGAAAAGGTGTATGAAAATACTCCAAACCTTAAGTATACTATGGCAAACAAAGGTAGCATGAAAGCATTATAGAGATTTGTTCAATTGGAGATGAAAAAGCATGATTGTTATTGAGTATGATTTAAAGGTAGAGACAACCAAGATAAATTAACAACATGGCATAAGATTTTTTAGAGAAGTTCATCCCCCACACTTGAATTGTGCAAAGCAGAATCATGTTTGGATGATAGAACTCTCATGTGTGAATGTGGTTCAATGTTGCATGATAATTGGTTGGACATACCTTGTGTCGTCATCCTTCATTCTTTTTGCTTCAAACCTAAAATGGTTAGTGACAGAAATACCTGAAGGAATATTTTCACAATTATATTTCTATGCTCACTTCATAAGGGCATTACAGAAAAAAATAAAGCTCATGTTATCTCCCAAAAGTGCTTGTTTTAGGACAAAAGCTTGTCCTTGGGAAACCTTTGAATTGTGTTTCTAATTGGTGAAGTGGTTTCTCCTCCATCACCAATCTTAGGTTGCCTATCTCTAGATTCATGCCAACGAGATTTGCAATATTTATGATAAACATATGCATCTACAACCATCCTTTCAACAATTTTATGAACATGGAGTACGAGGGGGTTGAAGATCTCGTGTGTGGCAATGTTGGAGAAACCAATTGATTCAGGAGATTTCTCATGTGAGCATGGATTTGATGAGGTGTTCATGAAATAACTCCCATGCTCATTGATGTCATCTTCCTTTTCAAGCTCCAAGGATGTTTCTTCCTAAATGTGCAATATTTTCCTTGGATTGGTAGCTCTCGGGTTGACCTCGTTTAAGGCTTCCTCCAAACCTAGATGAGTCATGTTTATTAAAGAGGTTCATTCAAACTCACTATTTGAATCTAGGCCAAGTTTGGGTTCTACCCATAAGGCTTCGTCCTTGTCTATCCATTCTTTAGCAATGGCATATGAATTCTTAATACATTCTAGTAAATTCTTAATACATTCCAACCATTATCATTGCTCTTCTTGGTCATCCTTGCAGTCGTCATGATTCCTATACTTTGGTTGTCTTAATGGATTTCTAGGGTCATCATGAGACTTAGGAGAAAGAGCATAAGAGGGATCATCGGGGTCAAGGATGGGTTGAGAGATGGGTTCAAATAAGACATCTAATGTGGGCATAGAAGGGGAGAAGATAGGAGTGGCTTCTAAATGGACTGGCTCTCCTTCTATGGCATCACTAGACATGTCATCCTTGAATTCTTCCCAATGTCCCACATGGGGAAAAAGGACGCTTTCCAAGAGATCCCTTCTTGAGAGGATTTGAATTATATTCGCTTGAAGGTCTCTTATGAGAATTTAATGCTCTCCCAAAATTAGCACCAAAGAGGTCATCCTTAATCTCAATAGGGATTTTCAAAGGTGGAATTCCTTCTTCTTTTGGGGGATTGTGGGGTATTGGTGGTTCGAGATTGATAGCTAAATCTTGGGAATGAAGTGGTTGTGCTTTGGCTATCAAAACTTCCTCTTCTTGATCAGGAGATGATTTCTTCTCTTTCTCGCAGAGTTCATAATGAATGCTAGTGCAGGGAGTCTTTCCACTAATTCTATGAAGCATAGCCCTTGTTTCACTAGCAGACAAATGAAGGAAAGCACCTCTAGAGGCTGCAATAAGGGATTCCCTAGAATCCTTGCTAAGACCCATGTAAAAATGTTGAAGAAGTACAGGGTCTTGAATGGCAAGGTCCAGGCCAGTGATGATTAGTTCATTAAAATGATCCCATGATGTACCAAGAGATTCTTCTTCTAGTTGTCTAAAATTTAGAACCTCTTTTCAAAGGCTGACTACCTTAGAGATGGGAAAGAAACGTAAACAAAATTTAGAGCATAACATTTCCCAATCTCCTTGCATATTTCCTACAGTTAGACTATACCATTGTTTAGCTCTTCCCATCAAAGAGAACAGGAATAACTTCCATCTTAAGGTTTTGTCAGACATGCCAGCAATACACAAGCATGCACAGGTCTATTAAAACTCCCATAGGTGTGAGTATGGGTTTTCATCGCCTTCTCCTGAGAAGAATTTATCCTGAATTAGTTTTATTAAATATAGGCGCATCTCATAACCAGGTGTTATGATAGGGTCTGAGGATTCAGGTGGCTTTAGGCTTGCGCTTGTGGGTTTAGCATATTGATAGATAGGAGTGGAGTCCATGCTAAAAGAAAAATTAAAATAAAAGAAAGAATAAAAGATAAAAGGTTAAGCTAGGCTTATAGTTAATTCAGTAACCGTTTCCCGGCAATGGCGCTAGAAAGCTTATTGGTATATTTTAATGCACATAGATAAATTCATAAGCACACGGATACCGCTGTAGCTTTCACCCAGAGGTATTCCAAGTATCATATCTATAGGGAAACATGTGAGACTAACTATGGTCTAACTTAACTAGGGGTAGCAACAAGGTTAGGATAAATAGGAGTATAGAGGAGATCACAAAGGTCTTCTAGTTCTAACTTCGGTGAGCTATGTCTTCTATTATTCAACTGGGGATATTACTAAAGAAAGCACAAGCAGAGTATGTTTCCTATAGTAACTAAATTCTTCATAGGCCAACAAATGGGAGGTGGACTATAGAGGATTCAACAAGGCTATAAGACTCACCCTTGCGAGCTACCACCTGATCCATAATATAGGGTACATCCATAGTAACCCGGTCTAAGCACCACGCTTACACCTATAATTACTACTTTAACCTTAGAGCGTCCTATAGATTAAAGCACTCAAAGAGTTGTTGTAACACCCCAGTGTTAAGCATTACATTTGGCATTTGCATTTCATGAGCACAAGCATCATCCAAGCATTCATGAGCATGAGCATATGAAGTATCATTTCATTTACCTTCTCTTTATCACATGTGATGTTGCTCATATACTTAATTATGCTTGTGATCATATGTGACCGATGCATGAGATGGTTGTGAGGTCAGCAAAATACTTTAGACACATCTAGAATGATATTTGGAACAATGTTAATATTCATGACTTAAGCCAATTTTGCTTCTAAGTGTTGGTTTACTTTGTAGTGCCATTTTCATGATGCTAGTTTGACCAAAGTTGAATAGTAGGTTAGATTGTTTGCATGGCTGTGTGACCTAAATAAAAGTTGTAGTTTATATCATGGGTAACAAACTTTATTTAAGGGTCATGAGCTAATTAAGTGTCTAACATGGTCAAATAGAGCTCACAAGTTCCAACAAAATGTTGTTTTGTGACAAATTTTCTATGTGTAGAATGCTGATTTCAGTTTCAAAGGTACCTCACTTTAGAGCTTTGTAGTTTGAAAACCATTGCGAATTAGACAAAACTCCTTTACGTAATCTTATAGTACTCACATAGCTCTACAATTTTTATTAAGGAAGTTTTTGCTAAATCACCACAAATTTGGAGGACAGATTGCTTGAACTTGCTTCATCAGTCGGGTTCAGTGGTGTCTGAACAGGCGCCGCACGCGCGTGTCGTGGCCGACCGGCGTCAGGCCACGGTCGCCATGTGGAGGCCATCCGCTGGCATCAGGCCCATGCGTCAAGCCAGGGCAGGTAGCAAAACCTGCGTGATGCCGCTGCTCTCTCTAACTCGTGCTCACTCTCTTTGCCTCACTCTCACTCCTGCTCTCACTGCGCCAGAGCGAAACCGAGCGCCGTGCCATTGCCACCAATCTCCACCACGCTCACACACTGCCACCACCGCACCACCATCCACTACATCTCGCCCATAGCTCCGCCATCATCTCCTCAACTCCCCAAACTGCCTATGCCACCATCCAAGCTCATGTGAGGCCATAGTTCGAGTTTGCCGCTGTTGCGCCATCGTCGGAGCACCGCTGAGCTTGCACTTGCCATGGCCATGCTCCATCGAGCCATCTTGTTCACTCTCTTCCCTCATTAGGGTTAGCATAGGGTCACATCCTACTCATGCCACTGGCCATTGAGCCAATGTCAGCCTTGTCACAGCGGAACACCGCCATGCCACCATTGCGATCACACCACCGTGCTGCCATGCATGTAGCCGTGCCTCACCGATGCCCTCACAAGCCCCAATCCAAACCCTAGGTCTTTGCTAGATCCCTATAGATGTGTAGCCATGCCCATCTGAGCTTACCATGTGGCAAAACGACCGAAGCGCCACCATGTGCCGCCGTCGAGCTAGCTCCTAGCGAGCCTTTGGGCCAACTAAGAGCACTCATAGATGCGTGTGGGAATGGGGAACACAACGATGGTGACCTCGTCGCCGATGACCTCGCCATCACTGAGTTCTCACCGGTTAAGCGCTGCCCCTACCTCGATCTCACTGACGTGTGGGGTTGGATGACTTCCGGGGCCCGCGCGTCAGTCACAGTGGGTTGTATGGACCGGGTGTACCTAGCAGCAGACCCCAAGTGAATTTGATTTTCTTTATTTGTTTTCACTAGATTTTGTAGCAAACTTGCAAAAATTATATCTTGAGCTAGGAGTATCCAAATGGGGTGAACCAAATTTTGTTGGATTCATCTTGAAGTCTACTATTTGATAAAAATATTAATTCTACTGCTTGGGGTATTTTCTAGGAGAATTAAATTGAGCAAGATAAGTGCTTTTAAAGTAGTTTATATCTTGTAAAATGCATAACTTGAGCTAGGAAAGTGATAAAATTATGATTCCAATTTTGTTGGTATTATGTTGACATGATATAGCTAGAAACAATACTAAACCTATAGTAGACATACTTGTAATATAGGTCTTCCTATTTAATCTTAATTAATTGCTAATTTCTAGTGAAATTAAATAGGGTAAAGATACATAACATATGGTCATGCAAATTTTTACACAATATTCTTGTGCTAAGAGGAAAGTAATCAAAATATAATCTATTGCTTGACACTTTTCATTAGGCTAAACATTTTTTACTAAAATAAACCTACATAACTTGTCATTTTAGTAGAGGTGGCTATACTTATCCAAATGGCATGGAATTTGTATAGTAGACTATTAGGGTCATATGTAGGCTACTTGTATTGTTCTAAGAATTTATTGAGCAATGGAAATATTTACTCTATAAATCAACTTATTATATAAGGAAATTGATAAATGAATATAAATAAATTAGTTAGGCATAACCATGAGGTTTTCTATGATGCTTATGATGCATATGATTTGTTGGTGCTATTAGTGAGGCTTAGAAGTATTTTTTTATAGGAAACTAGTTAGTTATTGCTTTATAATTCAACTAGATGACTGCATGTGTAGTTTTCTATTGTGGTGATGATTTCATGATGATAATGATCTTTATGTAAAGATGATTAATAGCAAAGTTGTAGATAACTTACTTATCTACCTTATGTTAAATTTTCATAGTCATAGGTCTTATGGTTTGAGAATTATGGTGGTCGAAATTCTGCTATCTGAAATGCTTGCTCTCTAGGACAGATCTAAAAGATTGAATTGTTTGACCTAGATAACTACTGAATCACATTAAGATGATTAAAAGAAAGTTGTAGTCAGTTTCATAAGCTTTCTAGAATATCCACAACTATATTAATTTGATGTATATAACTCCAGTTATGGTCAAAACAAGTGGATGTTGTCTTAGTAGTCTAGGAAATTATTTACATAAGTGTTTGTTTAAGTTACTAGAGAAGAGATATGCACCTACTCAGTAAAAGAAAATGTAACTTGTTATAACCTCAATGCAATGCTGCTGAGAACACTTATGAGGATGCATTCATCACATCATATCATATTATACATGTCGTTATATATGCATCCATGATATCTTATTTCCTGCTCATGCATATAGGATTGTCTGAGGGGATAACTCTATTGGAATTCGATGAAGAGCTAGAGGAAACAATAGGAGGCACCTTAGGTAGTAGCTCCAAAAGGAGAGGAGCAAACTCTTGAAGACTGACCCAAGTGCCTTGAATCACAGGCTAACTTCCTTTATCAAAGGCAAGCCCCAGAGCATTCTAAGTCTCCCATGTTTTACAAAATATCACTTGAGTCCTTTTATGTTTGATGCATTAGGTTATAAGAGTTGATTGAAAACACCTGATGCATAGCACCACCTTGTCCAGATATATATACCTTTAACCCTGTGTAGGTCCAGGATCAAATATATGATTAGCCATGCTTAGACCGGTAGAAGTTGGGTAATTTCCTATCACCTGCGAGATATAGGTGGATACCGAAGCACGGTTGGCTATATTTGTTATCGTGGAAAAGAACCATGGGGTAATGTAACTGGAGGTCAGACGGAGTCTATGTGTAGGTTGACTCAAGTGATTCTGTCTATGCTAATTAAGGCCTATACTGTTGTTGGAACTTTTGTCGAGATTGAACGCATGCCTCTCACTTAGCTAGCTGGATAACTCATTCCGACCGCGAAGCTAAGTAGCTCAACTCAGGCTAGGCCCCATTCTATGAAAGTGTGCGCTCTAGATGGTAGTAAGGATGTGTAAGAAGCCAGACATGAGCCCAAGGGTAGGGTAGTCCTAATCGTCCTAGCAGCTGGTCGTCCCTGATTGTGCACCTCTGATCGAACCTACGAAATGTGTACCTAAGTTGTACCAAAGGTGACCTAAGGTGACCGTTGATCTGGTCAATCTAGGTTTGTGTTAGGTATAAATTCCTAGCTGGTTGAAATGAATTGGAATTGCCATCTCTCCTGGACAGTGAGAAACTTGGCTAGCTCCAGCATCGTAGTAACTTTATTATGGAATATGACGGTTATGATGAACATGGAATTATTACACCGACTATGGTTACTACTATATGATACTAAATAACATACCACATGTTTGGCATAGGTTAGTCGCTAATCTAGAGATGAATAGCTATAATTATCTTGATGGCTGAATTATAAAAGGTATAGTTGAATTAGTGGCTTTTTATGCAAAATGTTGTCAAGCTAACTCCACTTATAAAGCCTTGCATGATCCTTGGAGTCACTTTATTTTTGGTTTATGATGGGTAAGTCTAGTTGAGTACCTTCTTGTACTTAGGGTTTATTTCCCATTGTTGTAGATAATACGATGTATCATGGTTACTATAAGAACTGCTTCTGTCCCGCCGTGGACGAGGAGTAGGGCCCTGGGCAAGGCATCTCTTGTTACTCCCTCTCTTATGCTTTTGTGGGATTGTGATCATGAGCTAGCGTAGTATTTGAACAATGATGGAGATGTTGGTTTCAAACTTTAATTACTTCTGCTACTATTTTACCTAAACTTGGTTTGTAATAACTTTTAATCGTACTATGATGTATGGAACTGTATTTGTGAACTTTATGTAACATGTGACATGTATGTTGAATCATGTATGATCTTGGTTATATGTTGGTTGAATCGAGACCATTCATGGTACTCGATGGACTACCAGGTTTATATGGGCTCAAGTATGATAGTGCGATAGCTTATGGGCTACTATTGTACTTGTGCTCTTATAAATTGGGCTGTTCTACTAGAGTTGTGAATCTAATGAGAAATATAAACATGATGCTTACTTCAATTAGAAGTTGATTACTAGAGAATCCTTAGAAGCAAGCTCAAGTAGAACTTGACTTCACCAGGGTACAAGCCGTAGAGAGGGCACCTGATAGGCCGGCACCTCCTCCAAACTCTTCCCTCACTCTCTATCTCACTATTCTATTGATAAGACTAGATCCTATGGAGGACTAATCTTATCTCGTTTGCTGGCTCTAATCTTGAAGATATGAATTAGGGTTTTAGGGATCTACTGAGGGAGGGGGGCAGGGGCTGATATATAGGCCGAAGCATCTATCATGAGCCCTTGGATCAAGCCAACTTAATGAATGGTGTAGATGCAACCTAGGAGGTGGTGGAGAACCGACATTGCAATGCGAAGGCTGATAGGTGGGCCCAGGGGCCAGTCGACGCCACATGATAGCCCCTCGGCTCCCGCTTTGGTGTGGTGTCCTCTGGAATCCTCTAGAACCTTCTAGTGCCTATTTCACAGTAGATAAGCATGATTAATTCTAACATGTAGGTCTGCCTTGACAGTTTTCTAGATAAACCCTGTAGAAAATACAAATTCACTAAAACTCATGGAATTTGTTAGTTTAAACCCCTAGACCTTTGTTGGTGGTCACAATTGTGGCCTTATACATGTTTTATTGATGGTTTATAATGGTTGTTAACTACCGTCAACAAAGGCAACAACACATGGGAAGATCGAATAACACCAAAAGAATACCGAAAGAAAAAGGACTGAGCCCTCACAGAGGATGTCCGACCCTTGGGCTTAAAAGAGATAGGAGTGGTGTCTGCTAAGCACAAGCTCGAGTCACTACCTAGCCAATACTTCCTAGTCCAATCATGTTGACCTATATGGCTTCAAGATTAATGTCCTAGACCCTAGCCCAACTTAAGCAAACACCATGGCAAATAAGGCTAGCCCTCATGAAGTGAGTCTGTTTTCCTCAAGCTTAAAAGGGATGAGGGAGAAAGTCAGCTAGGCACGTCCATGTCACATCCTTGGTATAGATGGCACTCTAATGGTCGATCGGATCGACTCTCATTGTTTTGAGAATACAACATAGATGTAAGCTTTGCCAACTAGAAATGATAGTCCAGTCTTTGATCTGATCGTCATGGCAAAACATGGGATCAAATAGAGCAGACTAAATGAGAACGTGAGTAGTTCTGGTCTCTCTCCCAATCCATACACCATTATGATTGATGAGAACTAAAGAGAGGAGGGGACAGGAGGACAAAAGAGAGGAGTAGTGGTCTGCTTCTTCCAATCCTCATGCCATGGCAAAAGACGAGGCATCAGAAAGGAGCGACACACAAGAGAACACAAACACCCGAGTCCACTCATAGGGTACCGTGACCTATGTGCACTGAATGGCACCAAGACACCCATAGGGTCTTAGTGGTGTGGTTGTCACCATGAGAACCTAGAGAGTGCTCAGGTCTATAATAGGTACAAGCATATAAGGGGCTCGAATAAGAAAGAGCCAAAAGAGGGGAAATATGGATTCACCTTCTGTTGATTGACTCATCATAGCAATCAATAGGAATCGAAGGAATGGAATCAAGAACACAACAAAAGAACATTGAGAGCCAAAAGGGATTTTGGTTCCACGACGCTTTAGATCCATAGGTCATGGTAAAAGACATGGACCAAAGAAATAGGAACAAGAAGATCAATCCACAACTTACTAGATCGACAGGGATCGATAGAGGAGAGAAAAGAGGATAGAAGAACAATCTCCGTATTCTCTCAATCAACACGCCATGGGAAAGGGCGAGGGTTGAAAGAAAAGAGACACAAATCCCAGGGTCTGTTGATCCGCACCAACTCATAGGGCACCATGACCTATGTGCAACTACATTGGCACTTTGCTATTCCCAAGGTTCATAGCAGTGCAGTTGTCACCGCGAGAACCAAAGAAATCCTATAGTCAATGTGGCACAAGCATATGAGATGGTTAGGAATAACAAAGAGTAAAGGAGAGCAAAAGAGCAAAAAAGCAAAAGTGGTAGAGCCCGATGGTCTTGACAAGGCAACCCATGGCCATGAGCTCTACCTACATGAGTTGGTTTCCATTAGCTCCATGATGGTCATCCCCTAGTTCTCCCACTTGGCTAGGTCATGAATGGTTTGCCAAGTGCGGGTTGAAGCGCACCAATGTTGAATCCATGGTGGCCTTGTCCAAGGGACGAATAGGGTCGCTAACTATCGTAGTTCGATGGAGACAACTAAAACACAAGAGAAGGGATATGCTTGGTATCACAACCATGGGGAGATGAGCTCATGATCACAATGTTCAAACACATTGCTCTCTCAACCGGCTCAAAGGCACGATCCATAGGAAAACAACACAAACACTCAAAGAATCGACAACCCAACAACATGACATGGAGTAGCACATATCCATAGCACAAGAGATAGACACCATAGCATAAGAGATAGACTGACATGAAGGCACGACACAAGCATAGATATATCATGTATGAATAAGTATAGATGACAAGTATGTAATGAAATGAAAAGCGGGAGCTTTGTCAATGTCGAGGATGGCGTTGATAGGGTTTCAAAAGGTTGATCTTGGAGGTGGAGGGCTATTGCAGTGCGTCTAGGCTTCCTACGGCCAGCTACAGTAGGCTTTGGCCAGCTGTGGCCTACTTCTTGGCTGGCTATGGCTAGCTAGACATGGCTATGGCTAGCCATAGGCATGTTGGTCATAGCTATAGGTAGCCGAGAGGTGGCTGCTGCTGCTGGACATGACCCCGGTGGCTAGGGAGGGGTATGGCAAAGTGGTAGCTTGGTGGTAGCAGTCCCATAGCTCCTATACCTGGTTCTATAGCATGACAAAGCAGGAGAGAGGTGCAGAGGAAGCGGACGGCCGACATCACAGGTAGTAGAGCCGCTGGACTCTAGTGACTTGGATGACGGGGTGCATTGGCAACTATAGGACGCTGGGTACATGGTTGGAGCAGGAGCTCATTGTGGATGGCGTGGCTCTCCTATGGTAGTGAAGGAATGTGGCATGAAGGCTAGTCTCAGATGAGGTCGACAACAGAAAGGGGAAAAGGTGAAGGTTTTGGCTATTGGTGGCTCACCAGCATAGAGGAGGATGATGGGTTGCCATGGAGGTGGTGCTGGTCATTGTGGCTAGAGGCTGTGGTGAGCAGTAGGAGGCTAGCGTGGTCTACAGCTCCAATCCCCTAGCTCCTGGAGGTGACAAGTAGGGATACCCTCCCGGTGGTAGAGGAACTCCGGTGAGGTGGTGCTAGACGAGGTGGAGTCGCATGGTGACATCAAACGCTGAGGAAGGCATGACATCAGGGTCAGTGAGGTAGGTCATGGCTTGGTTGGCATGATGAAGGGGCTCGGGATGAAGCTTGGTGTTGGCGAGGTGTTGCTGTCCTCCGGCGAGGTGGTCAGCATGGTTAGTGGCTCTGGCTCTTAGTGGGGATGGCATCACCTTTCTGAGGTAGTGAAGAACCATGGCACATAGGCCAATTTTAGATAGGAACGCCGATGAGGTCATCAGCAAGGAGGAAAAGGCGGAGCTTTAGGGTTGGGGGCTCACCGGTGGCAGAGGAGCTGCTCCGATAAGGTGGTAGTGTCCATGGCTACCGTTGAGGCATGGATATAGGAGGAGGTGCGACGAGGTGAGGGTGATGGTGGAGCATGGCATCGTAGTGGTGAGGACAGCGGGGTTCTGGCCGTTGCGATAGCAAGGACGGTGGCTCGGTTGGTGGCGCGGCATGGTGAGACACCGTGTGATGTTGTGGGCTCGGTGGAGAGCAGGAACAATGAGGTGGTGGTGTTCATTGGTGGTGGAGACTAGAGGGCCAAGGGCATTGTGCTCTGGGGTGGTGCGGCTGCTCGGGCGCTGCTCGATAGCGAGGTGGAGAGGTGCTCATAGTCGTAGATGTCGCAGAACCGACCAATTTATAAGAGTACAAGTACAATGGCAGCCCGCAAGTGGTCACACTGTCATACTTAAACCCATATAAACCCGGTAGTCTGTCGAGTACCCCAACGGGCCTCAATAAACAATTTACAACAACCAAGATCGTACATGATTCAACATACATGTCACATATTACATAAAGTTCACAGATACATTTCCATCATCAGAGTATGAAACAGTTATTACAAACCGAGTTTGATAGATAAAAGCGGAAGCAAATTAAGTTTGAAAGTAAAGTTTCCAACATAGTTTAGTACAGTGCCAAAATACAATCACAATCCACAAAAGCATGTAGAGGGATTAATAAAGAAGCCTGCCCAAGGCTTACTCCTCATCCACAGTAGGATAGAATCAACTCTTACAATAACCATGATAAACAGTGCCATCTGCAACAATGGGAAATAAAACCCTGAGTACGAGAAGGTACTTAGCTAGACTTACCCATCATAAACCAGAAATAAAATGACTCCAAGGATCATGTAAGGCTGTATAAGTGGAGATAGCTTGACAATATTTTGCATAAAAGCGATTAACTCAGTTATAAAATTATGATTCCGTTATCGAGTTAATTATAACTATCCATCTCTAAATTAGCCACTAACCTGTGCCAAACATGTGGTATCTCATTTTAAGAGCATACAATAGTAACCATAGCAGGTATTGTAATTCCATATTCATCTGAACCATCATGTTCCATAACACAGTTACTATGATGTTGGGGCTAGCTAAGTTTCTCACTATCCGGGAGAGACGGCGATTCGAATCAATTTCAACCAGCTAGGAATTTATTCCTAACACGAACCTAGGCAGACCAGATCATTAGTTGCCTTAGGTCACCTTTGGTACAACTCAGGTCCACATTTCGTGGGTTCGTACCGTGCCACATAGTTGGGGACACCAAATGCCAGGACATTCAGGACTACCCTACCCTTGGGCTCAGTTTGGCTTCCTGCAAGGAGCACACAACAGAATGGGACCTGACCTGAGTTGAGCTACTCAGCTTCATGGTTGGAACGAGTTATCCGGCCAGCTAAGTGATAGGCATGCGTTCAATCTTGTCAGAAGTGCCAACAACGGTACGGTCCTTAACCGGCACAGATGGAATCACATGAGTCAACCTACGCATAGACTCCGCCCGACCTCAATTTACATCACCCCAAGGTTCTGTTCCACGATAGCAAATATAGCCAACCGTGCTCCGGTATCCACCTATATCTCGCAGGTGACAGGTAATCACCCGACTTCTACCGGTCTAAGCATGGCTAAGCATATATTCAATCCTAGAACTACATAGGGTTAATGGTGTATATATCTGGACAAGGAATTTATATGCATCAAGTGGTTTCATTCAATTCTTATAACCTAATGCATCAATCATAAGGACTTAAGTAATCATTTGTAAAATACTAGGAGACTTAAAATGCTCTGGGGCTTGCCTTTTAGAAAGGATGTGGGGCGGTGATCAGGGCACTCCGGAAGCTCTTTAGGGTTTTGCTCCTCGCCTTCGGGAGCTATGGCTTGAGGATTCTCCTGCTAGTCCCCTTCCTCTACTTCGTCGAACTCCAACAACGTTATTTCTTCCTCCAATCCTAGATGCATGAATATGGCATAAGGTATTGCGAATGCGTATATGTTGACAAGTATAGTTGCTTGATCAGTGATAAATGCATTCTTGTAAGTATTCTTAACAACATGTTGTTTAAGGAATAACAAGTGTATCACATTTTACTGAGTATGTGCATATCTCTTCTTGATTATTTAATTAAGTACTTCAACAATGCATCTACTATATCTCCAAACAGCAGCCACTCATTCTACTCATAACTGAAGTTCTACTTATCCAAATGCTGTGATCTTGGACTTTATAGAAATGTTATAAAATTGTCTACAACTTTTATTTAATCACCAAAAGCAAATTCATAGTTTATCTTAACCAAAATAGACAAGCCATCCAGTGTTGTCTAGAAATTTCCAGAGAGCAAGCAATTCGGAAATACTAACTTTGAACAGCCATAACTCCTAAACTCTTTGGCCTATTGCTCTGAAATTTTAACACAAGATACATGAAGAAGTTTTCTGCAACTTTGTTATTAACCATTTTTACAGCAAACACCATTTTTACCATGCAACATACCAAAATACCAAATTTGTCCAAAAACTCTTCCAATTCGCATTATAAAGCAACAATACTTTTACTTCATGTAAGCATTCAAAGTTTGACAACCCAAAGTTGACCAATAGTTTAAGCATACCAAATACACTCAAGAAAACCTAAGGGTGAAGCCCAAACTATTTATTTAAATGCCCTTATTATTTTATTTTGATACTTAGGTTAAATAATAAACATATATAAATGTGCATAATAAATTTTCAAAAATTTACAGTGCCTTACGAATGCTACCGAAAGACTACTATAAAAGTTTCATGCCATTTTACAGAGAAGAACATTCTATACAAAAATGACAAGGCAGAAAGGCTTACAATAGCAAAAATAGAAAACCCTAGTGAAACGTGTCAAGCAACAGATTTTATATTTTTCCTAACATCCATATGGTACTAGGATAACCTCCAACAAATTTCATGAATATTGGATTCATAAATAATTTATAAAAATTCATACAAGGATTACCTAATTATAAAAGAAAAATCTATAACTACAAATCTATACATGCACTGACCCTCAAACTTTTACCAGAGCTCATACATGACAAGAATAGCTTACCACAAAAATTTCATAATTTTTGGAGCATAGGAACTCTAGATATAAAATAAAAAAGTTTACATACATTCAAAAAACATATTCCAAGTTTCAATTTAAATCCTCTAAAATTTCTACTGCAAGTGTCAAGATTATATTTTTCCTAAATACTACACTTCCTAAGGAACACTACCAAATTTATTTCACAATTTTTGAATCTACATAGCCCAACTTATCAAATTTCAAAGATTGTACCAAATCTGAGAATAAATGACCTATCCTATATTCTCCGAGCACTGACAGGCGGGACCCACCTGACAGTGGACCCCACGCGTCAGTGACTCAGAACAGGGCAGCGGAGCTGCTTGATACTGTGTGGCCATAGCTCGCCGCCAGTGAGCTTTTCCGGCGAAGCCAAGGGCACCATCGTGACCTATAGCTCAAACCGCATTGGATGGTCAAGTGGTGACCGTGCAGGTGCGGTGGAGCGGGCTCGTCGCCGGCCATGGTGGCACGGCGGTGCTGCTCTACGTGTGCTAGCCGTCTCTGGCCACAGCGAAGCCTAGCGAAGCACGCAATAGCACCACGACATCTATGTGACTGTGACTAAGCAATCTAGGTGGCTGGAGGTACCCTGACGAGGTACGGCCACGGCAGCGGCCATGGCGGCACTCCGGTGAGGGCGTACCCATGACGGTGCAAAGCGAGCAATGGCTCGCCTAGGCCACAATTGAGGGCGCCGCAAGGTGGAGATGATGGAGAAGGTTGAGGTGGAGCTGCTAGCATGACCGATTGGCAACTGGGGCGGAGGTGAGCGCTGGCGAGCTCGGTGGAGCAGCAGCGACGGTAATGGCACTGGAGGCTACGCTGGGGCGAGAAGGAGGCTGAGGAAATGCAAATGGCGAGCGCGAGGCAGTGCGGGCAGGCGCAGGGAGTGATAAGGCGCATGCTGGCCTGGCTTGGCCACACAGGGCAGGGTACCAGTGATGTGCGGCTGTTGCTAGCCACCACGCGGCAGCTCGGCTCTGTGCCGGTCGGCTACTGAATTGCCTGACTCAGTTAGTTAGTTGCGCGACGGTTAGGCCTGATAGCGCATTTTGCAATGAAGAAAACTCCAAGACCATGGACTGTTAGCAAAAATTTCCTACACCAAAGTTGAAGCCTAAAGTACCAGCTCCAATTCTTGTTAAAGGATTATGTGCTAATTCGCAACCAAAACTGAGTTATATCATCACCAAGTCAGCTTGTCAGCGTTGTCAGTTAACTGACTTGGCAAAAATGTGCTGTGTTGAAAATAGTTATTTGATGATTTTGGTGAGCCTATTTCCAACATGTTAGGAGCTAAACCAATCGATGAAATAAAAACAAAAGTTGTTCCTCTTGCCAAATACTACAACTTTGCTTTAGTGACCACCTCCATGCAAGGTTTCTAGCACATAGTTCAAACTTGGTCAAACATGTCACATTCAAATGATGGTATACATTCAAACTAGGACTTAGTGACCAAATTGTCCTTAACCATGAATACCAAGGTTGTTCATAATGATACTCTAAACATGTTTAAGCTAATTGCAAGGTCACACAATCATTTCATGCATTGGTCACACATAGGGCTATCCAGGTCAACACATGTAATATTACTTAAGTGCTTGATTATGAAAGGTGACCTTCATGAACAATGTTCCATTTGCTAACCTAAGTGTTGCTAACATGTTTTTGTGACTCATATCAACCAATTACATGTATACACACATGATCATAAGCATGTATACTAGGAAACATGAAATAACAAGCATTATTGCATATGTTTCAATCAAATGTTTCAAGTGTAAATGCTTATATATGAATGCTTGATGCTCATGCTCATGCTATGCAAGTCAATTTATGTAAGGCTAACACCTTGGGTGTCACAGCCCCTCCCCCTTATAAAAATCTTGTCCTAAGATTTGCATGACCTACCATTCTTGGAAAAAGGTGGGATAAACCTCTCGTAAATAATCCTCTCGTTCCCACGTAGCATCTTGTTCACTATGATTGTTCCACACCACCTTACATAACTTAATGATCTTACTCCATGTTACTCTGTCCATCTCTTCTAACACTCAGATTGGCTTTTCTTCATTGGACAAATCTGATTCAAGCTATACGTTGGTGGGTGCAATAGCTTCTTCAGGTACATGAAGACATTTCTTCAACTAAGAAACATGGAAGACATCAAATATTGCACTCATCTCTGGTTGAAGTTGTAACTTATAAGAAACATTCCCCTTTTGTTCCAGAATCTTGTATGGCCCTACATATCTAGGCAAAAGCTTCTTTTTCATTCCAAATCTCTTCACCCCTTTCATGGGTGATACCTTCAAGTATACATAGTCACCTACTTCAAAAGTTAGTGGTCTTCTTCTTTTATCAGCATAACTCTTTTGTCTCGATTGAGCCGCCTTCATATGTTGTTGGATAACATGCACTTGCTCTTCAGCTTCATTGACAAAGTCAATACCAAAGTATCTCCTCTCACCAGGCTCAATCCAATTCAATGGAGTTCTACATTTTGATACTTGCTTCAAATGGAGCCATCTTGATACTTGCTTGATAATTGTTGTTATAGGAGAACTTAGTTAAAGGTAACCATTTCTCCCATGAACCTTTGGAAGATATAACACAAGCTCGCAACAAATCTTCCAAGATTTGGTTCACTCGCTTTGTCTATCCGGAAGTCTATGGATGGTATGCCGAACTTCTGATTAGCTTAGTTCCCAAGGCCTGGTGTAAGTGTTCCTAGAAATGAGCTATGAACTATGGTCCTCGATCTGAGATGATAGTCCTGGGTACTCCATGTAGTCTCATGATCTGAGAAAAATACAGCTCAGCATACTTCCCCACATGATACCTTATGTTCACTAGTATAAAATGGGCTGACTTGGTGAGACGATCTATAATAACCCATATTGAATCATGACCTTGCGGTGTCATCGGAAGGCCTGTGATAAAGTCCATACTAATTTCTTCCCATTTCCAACCTAGAATAGGCAATGGCTGAAGTAATCCGGTAGATTTCATATGAACAGCTTTTACTCTGCTGCAGTTGTCGCACCTAGCGACGTAGGCTGTGATTTCTTTCTTCATCTTAGTCCACCAAAAATGGGTTTTCAAATCTTGGTATATCTTGCTACTACTCGGATGGATAGACAATTTGGACGAATGAGCTTCATCTAAGATTTGATTTCTAAGCTCACGGTCTTTTGGTACCACGAGTCGGTCCTCAAACCATAACACACCTCTTTCATCCAATCTAAAATGCTTGGTTTCTTGCTCTTGCATTTTTCTCTTGATGTGACTTATACCTACATCTATTTGCTGTAGCTCTATGATTTTGCTCTCAAGTGAACAACCGATCGTGATGTTGTGCAGTACAATAGGATGTAACAAATTGAATCCATCTTCTAATAATGCTTCCACGGTGTTATAATGAGACTTTCGACTGAGTGCATCTGCTACTACATTAGCTCTTCCTGGATGGTAGTGCACTTCTAAATTGTAGTCCTTAATCGGCTCTAGCCATCTTCGTTGTCTCATGTTTAGCTCTGATTGGATAAAGATATACTTGAGACTTTTGTGGTCAGTATATATATGGCATACATTGCCCAGCAAATAATGTCTCCATATCTTTAATGCATGAACAACTGCTGCAAGTTCTAAATCATGTGTTGGGTAGTTGACTTCATGCTTTCTCAATTGCTGAGAAGCATATGCAATAACTCTTCCTTCTTCCATAAGCACACACCCCAAACCTATATCTGATGCATCACAAAATACATCAAAAGGCTTTTCAATGTCTGGTTGTGCTAGAACAGGCGCTGTCATTAACAGAGTTTGGAGGGTGTGAAAAGCTGCTTCACATTCTGGTGTCCATTTGTACTTCTCATCTTTCTAAAGTAGTCTGGTCATGGGCTTAGCTATCTTCGTGAAATCTAGAATGAAACGATGATAATACCCTGCTAACCCTAGAAAACTCTGAACTTCATGAACCAAAGTTGGGGCTTTCCAATCCATGACCTCTTGTACTATTGATGGGTCTACAGAGATTCCATCCCTTGATAAGATATGACCTAAGAAAGGTACTTTGCTCAACCAAAATCCACACTTGCTAAACTTTGCATATAATTTATGCTCCCTCAATCTGGATAGAACAATCCTCAGATGCTCTTCATGATCTGACTCATTTTCTAAATAAATCAATATATCATCGATAAACACGACCATGAACTTGTTGAGCTCGGGCATGAGTACTGAATTCATCAGGTACATAAAGTAGGCAGGAGCATTTGTTAGTCTAAAAGACATAACCAAATACACATATAAACTGTACCTAGTAGAGAAAGTAGTTTTAGGTATGTCCTCTGGCCTAATCTTTATTTGATGATAGCCTGATCTCAAGTCAATCTTGGAAAATACCTTTGCCTTTGCCAACTGATCGAACAAGATGTCAATGCGAGGCAACATGTATTTGTTCTTGATGGTCATAGCATTGAGTGGTCTGTAATCTACACACATTCTCAGTGACTTGTCCTTCTTTTTCACAAACAATGCTGGACATCCCCATGGAGATGAGCTAGGTTGGATAAGACCCTTGTCCAACAGATCCTGTAATTGAACCTTAAGTTCTGCTAACTCATTGGGTGGCATTCTATACGGCCTTCTTGAGATAGGTGCCATACCTGGCACTAACTCAATCTTAAATTCCACATCCCTATCAAATGGTTAGTTTGGTAATTCCTCTGGAAATACATCCAGAAACTCACAAACCATGGGAATATCATAAAGGGTGGTGGTTTGGATAGCACAATATAAATGTTGGAGTTCAAAGTTGCAGGAGAGTGGTACCAAAAAAGCATTCCCTCCCTTGGGTTCTCTCAACATAATAGTACGAGTGCTAGTGTCAATGAGAACACCATGATCCTTCATCCAATTCATGCCTAAGATTACACTTATCGATAACCCGGGCAATACTATCAAATCCGTTGTATACTCCCTCCCTTGTATAGAGATGAGCACATTTTTTACTATCTTATTTGTAGAAATAGTAGCCCCTGCTAAACTTATATTATAACCCCCTTGTTTACTTCAATTATTTCCTAATCATGTCTAGATGCAAATGCTTGACTCATAAATGAATGAGAAGCTCCCAAATCAAATAAAACAACAACAGGATGCTTGTTGACAAGAAACATACCAGCTATGACAACTTCTCTAGTGGGCACTTCCTCAATAGTTGTATAATGCATGTATCCTGGACGTGCCCTCGTATTCGCCTGCCTCTGATTGTTCTGATTCTGGTTGCCATTCTTCTTTGGGTGGGGGTATTCCTTGGACCAATGCCCCACTTGGATGCAGTTGAAATAGGGTTGGTTACTCCTAAGTCCTGTGGAGCTCCCCTGACTGCCATTTCCTTTTGGTAAGGCAATAGTGAATGCCTTACAAAATAATTTCTGAGGCCTGCTGTTCTGAGCTTTAGGTGGTGGAGGCCTAAACTTGGGTGCAGGTGGATGGAATTGTGGCCTAGCTGTGATAGGTGCTCTGGACTATGAAGATCCGAAGGCACCTGCCTCAAATGCCCTCTTGCGACCCTTAGCGGCTGCATGCATGTTATTGTGGTTTTCCTGGGTTAGAGCATCACTAATAAACTCATTATAGGTGGTGCACTTGTAATTTTCCATGGTCTTCATCAGTTTGGTGCCTAGACCTCACTTGAAGCTCTCTATCTTCTTCTCCTCGGTATCCACAAAATTGGGAGCATACCTGGACAGGTTATTGAATGCGTGCATATATTCTGTGAGGGTCTTTATCCCTTGAGTGAGCCTCATAAATTCAGCTACCTTCATGTGCATTAGGCTTGGGGGAATATGATGTCCCTGAAAAGCCAACTTGAACTGCTCCCATGTTACTCGTGCATTAGCAGGTAGAGAGGACAAGAAATGTGTCCACCAGATCCCAATTGGTCCTTGCAGCTGGTGAGAAGCATACTCAGCCTTTAGATGCTCGGTGACCCTTAGCAGACAAAACTTTTGCTCAATGGTATTGAGCCACTCTTTAGCCTGTAGTGGTTCCTCAGCCACCTTAAAGATAGGAGGCTTTGTATCCAGAAATTCCTTGAATATACTGTGCTAATTTAACTCGGGCCCTTGTTGCTGAGGGTGGCCACGAGTGGTGTTCTACGCGATGAGGCGTAGAGCTTCCTCCATTGTCCTTTGGCTTCCCAAGAATTGGGCAAAGAACTCCTGAGCGGACAGTGGTGGTGGCGGTGGTAAGTCATCACCATTGCCATCCTGGCTGCTACTAGCTCCTGCACAGGTGCGCGTCATCTGTGAAGTTGCAACAATAAGCGATTATTGGTTGAGGCCACAGGATTGCAGATGAATTTATAATCATGCCAAACTGAAATTACCGAAGACAATTCTCAAATTTACAATAAAAACAGAGGCATAACAATTCATTCTCGCAACATGACACCACCAATTTGATCGCTTATCGAACTCATAGCACATTAATATTCAAATCATGATCTCCGATAATTCAACTGGAATTCACATTAGCATTTAACCAATCATGCGATAGTCATGCAAACAACAATATTACACGATAGTTCAATTCATCGACACCAAATTCAAACTACAGGTCCATTACATAACCAATGATGATACATTAAGCACTTCCACTAAGTACTAAGCGATCTAATCCTCATCATGATCACTATCAAGGTTAGAGATAGGATCATCTCCTTCCTTAGGCTCCACCTCTTCCTCTTCCTCATCCTCATCATCATCTTCTTCCATATTTGGACCATCTTCTTCCCCATCCAGGACTAGGTTCAGCTGGTTGTTCAAATAGTGCACTTCATGCTGAAGGTTCATCACTTGAAGTTGAGCCTGTGCAAGCTGCTGATGTAGACCCCTTTTGGCACGGTCCTAGGCATTACTCATGTTGCGGTGCCTATGTCACTCTATCCTTATTGTAGCGACATGGTTTTCTGCTGCATCACGCTGACGTCTAGCTGTGGACACCTCCGCATGGGCGTTCTCCAACAGCTCCCGTAGTCCTGCAAGCACTGCTTGATCATTAGCTCTAGCTTCTTGAGCTACTACCCTCTGCTGATCCACTTGCTCCATTTGGGCATGAAGAGTGCCCAAAGCTGCATAGGCTTGGTAAGATTCCCATCGATCATTACTTGCGGCTTTCTTTTGCTTGCGCAGACACTTCTTGAGCTTATGCTGCACGGCTTCAGCTCTCATGAGTTTGTCCATGCAAGTGGTGTATGATTCCTACCAGAAATCCCTGGTGTCCTGGCGTGCACAAAACATCTTCATCACCGCAAACATTGCACTTATGGAGGGACTAGAGCTATTTGCTCGCTCATCCCGATCTTTGATCAATGCATTTTGGTTACGTTGTTCCTAATTTGTGGTGGATGGATCCACCCAAGGAAACATACTCGCTGCACTGCCAGTGAGTGCATCACCATGCTGCTGGCAGACTTGCCTCAAAACCTCAAAGGCCACAACTTGGGTAGCCTCCCAAGGAGTCTTCCCTTCCGATTCTGCCTTCCACTCCTACCAGAAGGGCGGTTGTGTGTGGGCTGGTATAGTGAGCCGCACCTCATACCATGGCTGTCCTTCTAAGTACTCTTCAATCCAATGATAAAGGGGTGGTTCATGGTACCCCGCAAAGTGTAGAACTCTCCACAATAGGGTAGGTGTTCCGAAAACCATCAGGAAATTCTCACATCCAACTGGTGCTGCCATCTGCACCATCAACCTATACACTTTGTGAGACAAGGCCATAATGGATAAGAGTTACATAACCGAGTAAGAAATTTATAAGGGGAGGAACAATGTAATTATGTGAATGATAATATCATGATGCATGCTCGTTCCGTATGTCCTCACAAACTTAGGAAAAATTGTTTCTAACGGTAGACACGGTGGCATACATACGTTCTCTCATATATAGCGTAACTAGTCAACCTACACGTTTTGTTGTTAGTGTACCTACATAAAAGTTTTATTTCAGCCCAAACCCATAATGAAATATGCAGAATATAAATTAAAATACTTCCATATATGTATACCCATACATATACTTCCATATCAAAGCTACCCGATAACAATTTATAGCCACAATTAAATATGCACCACATACACATGCAAGCATGCATACGTAGTCATACCAAAGCTAACTCTCCCCAACCGCACGCTCACATCTTGCGGTCATGACACTTATCAGCTTACCTTGACGTAGAGGCATTTGATCCATACATTACCATTCAAGTGAATGGCATCCATACAATAACACGCCGTACGGATGATGAAGTAAAAACCCCCATGTTAGTACTTAAATAGCCACCTAATAGTCCTTAATTTGGGCATAAGGAAAGTGATCATCGGCACACTTTAGATTTCAAATACCTATTTATATAGCTATTAGTTGCTAGAAAAGGTTTTGGAAAACAAAAACTTTTGTTTTAAATACACATGTGACAATTAACATTGAATCTTGCTCTCATACCAATTGTCGCAGAACCAACCAATTTATAAGAGTATAAGTACAATGGCAGCCCACAAGCGGTCGCACTGTCATACTTGAACCCATATAAACCCGGTAGTCCGTCGAGTACCCCAACGGGCCTCGATAAATGATTTACAACAACCAAGATCGTACATGATTCAACATACATGTCACATATTACATAAAGTTCATAGATACATTTCCATCATCAGAGTATGAAACAAAGTTATTACAAATCGAGTTTGATAGATAAAAGCGGAAGCAAATTATGTTTGAAGGTAAAGTTTCCAACATAGTTTAGTACAGTGTCGAAATACAATCACAATCCACAAAATCATGTAGAGGGATTAATAAAGAAGCTTGCCCAAGGCTTACTCCTCATCCACAGCAGGATAGAAGCAACTCTTGCAATAACCATGATAAACAGTGCCATCTGCAACAATGGGAAATAAAACCCTGAGTACGAGAAGGTACTCAGCTAGACTTACCCATCATAAACCAGAAATAAAATGACTCCAAGGATCATGCAAGGCTGTATAAGTCGAGATAGCTTGACAACATTTTGCATAAAAGTGATTAACTCAGTTATACAATTATTATTCCGTTATCAAGTTAATTATAACTATCCATCTCTAAATTAGCCACTAACCTGTGCCAAACATGTGGTATCTAATTTTAAGAGCATACAATAGTAACCATAGCAGGTATTGTAATTCCATATTAATCCAAACCATCATGTTCCATAACATAGTTACTACGATGTTGGGGCTAGCCAAGTTTCTCACTATCTAGGAGAGACGGTGATTCGAATCGATTTCAACCAGCTGGGAATTTATTCCTAACACAAACCCAGGTAGACCAGATCATTAGTCGCCTTAGGTCACCTTTGGTACAACTCAGATCCACATTTCGTGGGTTCGTACCGTGCCGCACATTCGGGGACACCAAATGACAGGACATTTAGGACTACCCTGCCCTTGGGCTCAGTTTGGCTCCCTGCAAGGAGTGCACAACAGAATAGGACCCGGCCTGAGTTGAGCTACTCGACTTCACGGTCGAAACGAGTTATCCGGCTAGCTAAGTGATAGGCATGCATTCAATCTTGTCAGAAGTGCCAACGACGAAACGGTCCTTAACCGGCATAGATGGGATCTCATGAGTCAACCAACGCATAGACTCTGCCTGGCCTCAATTTACTTCACCCCATGGTTTTGTTTCATGATAGCAAATATAGCCAACCGTGCTCCGGTATCCACCTATATCTCGTAGGTGATAGGTAATCACCCAACTTCTACTGGTCTAAGCATGGCTAAGCATATATTTGATCCTGGACCTACACAAGGTTAACAGTGTATATATCTAGACAAGGAATTTATATGCATCGAGTGGTTCCATTCAATTCTTATAACCTAATGCATCAATCATAAGGACTTAAGTAATCATTTGTAAAATACTGGGAGACTTAAAATGCTCCAGGGCTTGCCTTTCAGAAAGGACATGGGGCAGTGATCAGGGCACTCTGGAAGCTCTTTAGGGTTCTGCTCCTCGCCTTCGGGAGGTGTGGCTTGGGGATTCTCCTGCTGGTCCCCTTCCTCTACTTCGTCGAACTCCAACAACGTTATTTCTTCCTCTGATCCTAGATGCATGAATATGGCATAAGGTATTGCGAATGCGTATATGTTGACAAGTATAGTTGCTTGATCAGTGATAACTTTGTTATTAACCATTTTACAGCAAACACCATTTTACCATGCAACATACCAAACTACCAAATCTATCCGAAAACTCTTCCAATTCGCATTATAAAGCAACAATACTTTTACTTCATGTAAGCATTCAAAGTTTGACAACCCAAAGTCTACCAATAGTTTAAGCATACCAAATACACTCAAGAAAACCTAATGGTGAAGCCCAAACTATTTATTTAAATGCACTTATTATTTTATTTTGATACTTAGGTTAAATAATAAACATATATTAAATGTGCATCATAAATTCTCAAAACTTTACAGTGCCTTACTAATGCTACCAAAAGACTACTGTAAAAGTTTCATGCCATTTTACCAAGTAGAACATTCTATACAAAAATGACAAGGTAGAAAGGCTTACAATAGCAAAAATAGAAAACCCTAGTGAAAAGTGTCAAGCAATAGATTTTATATTTTTACTAACATCCATATGGTACTAGGATAACCTCCAACAAATTTCATGAATATTGGATTCATAAATAATTTATAAAAATTCATACAATGTTTACCTAATTATAAAAGAAAAATCTATAACTACAAATCTATACATGCACTGACCCTCAAACGTTTACTAGAGCTCACACATGACAAGAATAGCTTACCAGAAAAATTTCATAATTTTTGGAGCAAAGGAACTCTAGATATAAAATAAACAAGTTTACATACATTCAAAAACACATTCCAAGTTTCAATTTAAATCCTCCAAAAATTCTACTACAAGTGTCAAGATTATATTTTTCCTAAATACTACACTTCCAAAGGAACACTACCAAATTTATTTCACAGTTTTTGAATCTACATAGCCCAACTTATCAAATTTCAAAGATTGTACCAAATCTATGAATAAATGACCTATCCTATATTCTCCAGTCGCTGACAAGCGGGACCCGCCTGACAGTGGACCCCACGCGTCAGTGACTCAAAATAGGGCAGTAGCGCTGCTTGATACCGCGCGGCCATGGCTCACCGCCGGTGAGCTTTTCTAGCGAAGCCAAGGGCACCATCGTGACCTATAGCTCAAACCGCATCGGATGGTCAAGTGGTGACCGTGCAGGTGCGGTGGAGTGGGCTCGTCCCCGGCCATGGCGGCACGGCAGCGCTGCTCTACGTGTGCTAGCCATCTTCAGCCATGGCAAAGCCTAGTGAAGCGCGCAATAGCACCACAACATCTATGCGACTGTGACTAAGCATCTAGGCGGCTGGAGGTACCCTAATGAGGTATGGCCACGGCAGCGGCCATGGCGACACTCCGGCGAGGGCGTACCCACAATGGCGCAAAGCAAGCAGTGGCTCACCTAGGGCACAATTGAGGGCGCTGCAAGGTGAAGACAGTGGAGAAGGTTGAGGCGGAGCTGCTAGCATGACCGATTAGCAACTAGGGCGGAGGTGAGCGCTGGTGAGCTCGTTAGAGCAGCAGCGACGGCAATGGTGTTGGTGGCTATGCTGGGGCGAGAAGGAGGCCGAGGAAATGCAAATGGTGAGCGCATTGCAGTGCAGGTGGGCGCAGGGAGTGATAAGGCGCGTGCTGGCCTGGCTTGGCCACACGGGGCAAGGCGCCGGTGATGCACGGCTGTTGCTGGCCACCACGCGGCGGCTTGGCTCTGTGCCGGTCGGCCACTGAATCGCCTAACTCAGTTAGTCAGTCGCACGACGGTTAGGCCTGACAGCGCGTTTTGGAACAAAGAAAACTCCAAGACCGTGGACTGTTAGCAAAAATTTCCTACACCAAAGTTGAAGCCTAAAGTACCAGCTCCAATTCTTGTTAAAGGATTATGTGCTAATTCGCAACCAAAACCGAGTTATATCATCACCAAGTCGGCTTGTCAGCACTATTAGTTAACTGACTTGGCAAAAATGTGCTAAGTGTTAAAAATAGTTATTTGATGATATTGTGAGCCTATTTCCAACATGTTACGAGCTAAACCAGTCAATGACCTAAAACCAAAAGTTGTTCCTCTTGCCAAATACTACAACTTTGCTTTAGTGACCACCTCCGTGCAAGGTCTCTAGCACATAGTTCAAACTTGGTCAAACATGTCACATTCAAATGATGGTATACATTCAAACTAGGACTTAGTGACCAAATTGCCCTTAACCATGAATACCAAGGTTGTTCATAATGATACTCTAAACATGTTTAAGCTAATTGCAAGGTCACACAATCATTTCATGCATTGGTCACACATAGGGCTATCCAGGTCAACACGTAACATTACTTAAGTGCTTGATCATGAAAGGTGACCTTCATGAACAATGTTCCATTTGCTAACCTAAGTGTTGCTAACATATTTTTGTGACTCATATCAACCAATTACATGTATACACTCATGATCATAAGCATGTATACCAGGAAACATGAAATAACAAGCATTGTTGCATATGTTTCAATCAAATGTTTCAAGTGTAAATGCTTATATATGAATGCTTGATGCTCATGCTCATGCTATGCAAGTCAAGTTATGCAAAGCTAACACCTAGGGTGTTACAGTAGAGGCACTCAGCAAAGCGATGGGTGGTACGGTGGCTGACACGGCGAGGTGAGGAAGGGGGACAGCGTAGTGGAGGGCAGCTAGGTGGTGGTGCTCTCCACGATGAGGACAAGGAGAGAAGAGAGTGGTGGCGGTGAATGGGAATGGAGCAGAGGGCAACTATGGTGGCTTTTAATATGGTGTGGGCTAGAGTTCAAGGGGGTCAAAGCACTGCTGGGTGGTGTTGATCCTTGGCTTCCATGCTTCGGACACGTGGTGTGCATCCATCGGCTCCTGGTATGGACACGGAGGTAGGGATGGCGTGTGTGCACGAGGTGCAGTAGCGGTGGCGTCTGAGGAGTGCGTCTGCTCCTGCTAGGGTTAGGCAGGGGCATGGTTTGGGCCTATGCGGGTCGACACATGGGCCAAAGGAGGGAGAGCATGAGCTAGGCCTATAGGGGTGGCCAGACCGCACGGGCAAGGGGCAGTGGAGGGGAGCAAGTTGGGCCTAGGGCAGCTGATGGGCCGCACGCAAGTGGAAGAGGTGAGAGGGTGAGTGGGCCAGCTTGGGCTTGGTTTTGAAGAGGAATGGGAAAAGGGTTTTTCCTTGTTCATTTCAAGGAATTTCAAGATAGTTTCAAGAGGGATTTGGGAGGAATTTGAAAGTGCTTCGAGAGGATTTGCTATGAATTTGTGCACTCTAAACTCCAAACAAGACTCAACTCAAAAACAAGTCCACACACCTATAATCAAAATCTATATGAATGCACCAACTTATTTGTAAATTCTCCTAGGTTTGATCTAGCAACTACATGATTCACACATTGCAGGAAAAAAATTAGAAAGCTTGTATTTTTGGTTGCACAAAAACCTAGGTTATTATAGGATGGCACCCTACCTAACCCTGAGAAAGACTCCTCATGGTCAGATGATGATAGACCTACCAAAGAGGAGCCCTCTCAGCAAACTCCCATCTCCCCTCACCCACAGAACGATGAAAGTTGCCAACGATGGTATTACCTTATAGATGTATATCAATCAATTTGCACTAGCTATTTGATATCTATGTAACTTTTTTAACAATCTAAATGTATGAAAACTATATAGTACCATTACTGGGAAGAGCGAGGAAGCCAAGGCCTTGAACTCATAGAATTATGCTTGACAAAATGAGTAAATCACGAGGAGTGAGGATGGGCATCTCTGTTGCCGAGGGGAACAGAAGGCCACATGATCTAGTGCAAGCTGCCAAGTTTGCCTCAGAGGCAGGTGTAGTAGTTAGGAGTGAAGTACCAAATTTGATGCACTAGAAATAATACAAGGGGAAGAGGCCTAGCGCCATCTATTGCACAAGATTTGTGGATAGGCTAAATGTATGTATGGGAATCCCCTCTTGACATTCAACTCTGCTTTGAGAAACTTGAACGGATTTACTTTTCATTCACACTACTGTGTGCAGTGAAGGCTGTGCGTTAACGGTGATCACTCACCAACAAAAGAAGCTTGCTGGAATGTAATGTAGTCTGTGGTATGGTAGGAATGCTATACGTTGAAGCAAAAATACTTCATTGGTGTCCCTGCTGATCAGATCCATATGACCTCTCCTATCTCATCCATGAATGATGCATAGTGGTGTGAACTTGTCAATATTTGGTCTAGTACTAAGAACAAGGTGTGTGAACCCATTGATTTCCTATCTAGTCTTGCTATGGTCTACTTGTGTTGTAGTCTAACACAAATGAAGCTATAGGAAACATCTGAGAAGAACAAGCAAAACTATGCAAAAGTGAAGTACCACCAGGCTACAGGATCTCGATCCTATGTTGTCCATATACAAAAATTTGTAAGTGATGGTTGTGTTTTCTTGTTACTATTGCCTTTGTATAAATATAAAGCGAAACTCATGTGCAATGTGAATAGAAGGAGAATAAGAGGAAGGCAACAGAACATGATCAAGGACTTGAAGAAGAAAATGGTCCACCTGATGAAGTTAATGCTATGGAAGTCTTCAGGGACTTCCATACTAGTAGGAAAAAGGGCCTGAGCGATGCTGCTAGAGCAGTAGTTGTAAGTACCGTCTTTTGCTTCCCTTGAAATCTACTCAAGCCATTGCCGTAAAAGAAGGAAACGTAGCAGAAGCCTAGTGTTATGGAAATCTACTAAAATCTACTGAAACTTATGTAATCTCTATCAGTAGTAGGCTGAGAAAGACCTATGCATTACTTGTTATGGATCAATCTCTTGGGTTTTCAATTGAAGTCCTCTTACACTATCTGTAACCTAATGTTTTACTGATTGAATTTTGCAGGAAGATATGGAAACTATACAAGCAGAACCTGCTATTGATGGGCAGCAACCAATGACTAGTGCTGATGTTGTTTGCAAGGTCCTCTATGTCTACTAGGGCAAGGCCCCCTCCCAAGGAAGTGGCAACAACCTTTTTTTGAAGAATGCTTGTATCCAGACAGGCCCCCTCCCAAGGAGAGAATGCTTTGGGAACAGCTTGCTACTGAATAGGAAAGTTCCATTACCCTTGTCAATCATGTGGATGAACTAAAGAGGAAGATAGAAAAGACTAAAAGGGAGTTTGAGGAATATAAGAAATGGCAACAGGAGGAGTACAACAATCTCCATGAGCTATGCATGTGCTTTCGCTCTTCTAGTAACTCTCATTCTTCAACTCCTACGGCTTGATGCAGTGAACATTTGTGGTTTGATGTGTGGACTCATGTGCTAGTTTGATGTGTGGACATGTATGCTAGTTTGATGTGGTGATACTATGTCAGTGGTTGGCAACTAACGTGTGAATTGTAATTGTTGTTATTTGATTGCCAGGCTAAATAGTTATGTAGTCAGTCTATGCAGTAGTGACGATCTTGAATTACTTCTATGACAAATTGATTATACGTGGTAGATCCAGGACAGACCACATGATCAAATAAAAATATGACATGTGGATGAACCAGTGCTTGACACGTGCAATAGCCAGGACTCGACATGTGGGCTATTCAAATCCGACACGTGAAAGGAAGTTATGAAGCCAAGTGGCCGAATAAAAATATGAAACATGGACAAACAGTGCCGTGACTCATGGTCGAATAAGAAATAACCACGTGGACCAATAAAAATATGACACATGGTCCAATGAAGAAGTTAAACATGATCCAACCGCAACATGACACGTGTGCCAATACAAAATTGACATGTGGAACAACTAGGACCCAACACATGGTCCGGTAAGAATCTGATACGTGCAAGAACTAGAGATGGCCACATTGTGCAATAAGAAGGTGACACGTACCCAAACCATCTCCAATGCAACCAGCTATAGCATGTGCACATGGGCTATAGCATGTACACGTGGAAAGAATCTCTAATAGAAGCGCCCACCAGCGTGGCAGCCCCCTACCGTGCATGCCAAAATAGTTCTATGATGGTTTGTTTTTTGTCATAGATCAACACACTTCTATGACAATTTTGTCATATTCATCATAGATGTGCAAGTGTGACGCGACTTCTATGACGAACCATTTTTCATCATAAAACTAAAATTATGATGAATTTGGCTCCTTTAGTGATGAAATCTATTCGTCATAGAAGTGGATATTTCTAGTAGTGACAAGTGTTGAATTTTGTTTATAATTCACCTAATTCCACTTGACCTTGTAAAATTATTTGTATGTAGGAATTATAGCAAAATTTGTGCAAAATGGTTAAGAAAATGGACAAAGGAGATAAGTGGACATGGCAGGGGGCCTTGGGCCCACTTGGCCACGTCGGCCAGCCCCACCATGGCATTGCTCGATGTGCTAAGTGGCCTGTCCATGTCACCGATCCATGGGACCAACTCCTCAAGCCTTCCCAAGCATTGATCCAATGTTGGTTTGCACCAAAGGATAGGATGGAGTGGCCTTAGGATCACTGGGTCCACTGTCATACACATGGAGGCCTCCAACTGACCTTGGAATTGACTTACCTACCAAAACTTCACACTGTGCTAACTTCACAACCGCCTTTGAGGAGCAACCACAATGCTACGATGCAGAGGCAGTGCATCCAAGGGCTGGCCAACGCCCCCTTTGGCGCCACCCGATGCCCAACGCACCCCAACCGACCTCCTAGGCTACCTACAAATACCACCACCGCCTCTACACACTATAAATAGGGGCAGTGGTGCTCGGTGGAGAAGTGCCCCATTCATTTCCTAGCTCTCCAAGCTTCTCCAAGCTCTCCAAGTTAGCCGTTGCTCTAGAGTAGTAGTCTAGTAGTGGAAGTAGAGCTAGAGCGAAGCTTCTATATGAGTCCAAAAGAGTCTTCTAGGTCTGGTATAGCTCCTTAGTAATTATTTCATTTAGCATTTACTTTATTCAGTATTTTATTTTTAGTACTTCATTTAGTATTGTTGCTTTGCTTAGTTCAAGTTCTAGTTCATTATTGTTCATCATTAGTGAGCTTAGGTGCTTGCTCTCGGCATTAATATCATAGGTTATCTTTTAATTAGTAGTATTTCGTTAGTACCAATTTCACCATTTGGTTAGGGTGCTTTGATCTCATCTCATCAGAGCTCGGATCAAAGTAATAAGCGTATAGATTAAGTGAGGTGCTTAGGCTATAGATACCTGTGGATATGGCTAGGCCTTCGGATAGATTATGGTAGTTGGCAAGTGGTGACAACCTTGTCCATCCTCCATATTCCACCACATTAGGTCTTGTTATTAAATCGCAGGGCTCGTGGAAGACCTTGTCTATTTAACTCTCCTAGTTGGTAGGTAGGCTGTGCCCCGAAGTACTAGTGCATTGCTCCTAGTCATTTGTTTACCCTTTGTTACTGAAAGATAAACTACTCGCTCTACCACCTAGCTATCCAATCTCTAGTGTATCTTGTTTAGTAGTATACTTAGTAGTTCACTCACAACCACCATTTTCATTCAACCACTTAGGATACATATAGGCTTTCATTTAGCAATCCTAACTTATAAATATAAATTTAGCCTTCCGCCTTCCTTTGGGAAAATATAAATTCGACACTCGGTACTCACCAAGCGAGAAGTGCTACGCGATAGTTCTATGTGCTTGCGGAATCCCTCCACAAGCCATTAAGAAGTATCAATAGTGGACATCTCACCCCGTCGCTAGTGGCAAAGTGGGTGAATGGCATGAGCCGTCTGAGCTATGGTGGCGATGCCCATGGGCAAGCTGACCAACAGTTACTAATGAGAGTGCACCATAGAATAGTGGTGTTTGGTAAGATAGTGGTTGGTTCTCACTACATACAATTGAATTGAATCAACATCGTCTCTAATGTTGAATAATTAATTTGTTAAATTCAATAAGACTTGTAATATATGTTTTCTGCTAAATTATTATGTGCTCCAATGATGAGATGTAATCTTGAGTTGTGGAGACTATTGTGGTATGATACTCAACTGGGATCCTGCGTTGTGGAGATGTGGATAGCATCTCTAGGGGGATCACCGATCTTTGTTTGCTTAAATTCAGTTGGTCAAGTGGATGACACTCAATTTAGGGAAATTAACGCGGTGGGTCCTCACACCCATAGGCTTATGGGTGCCTGTGGGGCTTGGGAGTGCCCGAGCTTCCCATCGCCGCTCATGAGCCCTCTACCATCCACCCAAGCATTTGGTCAGGCCAGACATTGTGCTCTTTGGAGGTCTCGAGCAGCTAAGGTCTGAGACAATCTCCAAGCTATAGCTAGGAGATATCTGCCTCTTCTTAGTGCGCTCTGACTGTCCTATAGGTGGCTCGCTGAGATCAGGGCTTGGGAATCTCGACCTCCCGCCCGGTGTCCCTAACAGCCCTGCGGATGGGGGGTTAGGTCACCTACATGGCCGGTCACCGATGGGCCTTCCTTGCGGCCCTACCGCGCTGCCATCACCCTGCGTCCTCAGAGGTTTTTGCAGCCATATATTGTAATTGAGTCATTCACAATTAATAAATGAAATTACTTTCATTTATAATCTCATTGCTCATGAGTCGTGCTCGGAGACTTTGGTCCCTTGTTGGGATGGGTTGTTATGACAATTGCCTTGGTGGACAAGATTGCCATGTCTGTGCTGCTAGCGGGTAAGTTCGTGAGAACCCTAGGTTTATTGTCGTTCTGTTCCCTAGTCATGTACCCAGAGGGGAGATCTTTGGCTTCCCAACCAAGCCACTCATATGGTCCCCGAGCCTATCTTTTGGTGCTCAGGGGCTCACTACCTCCCTCGGTGGGTCACCACGAGCAGCTCGAGGTCAGTACTCGGCCATCATTCGATGGTTAGTCAGTTTCTCTTTTGAGCGCTCAGCTATGGCCTCTGGTGCCCAACCATAACATCCATCACACTTTTAGATGCTTTGGGAGGCCTTGAAGCCCAATGGGCTAGCCTTGAGACCCTCAATGATGCCCCTTCTAGGGGGCCCATGCCGTCATGCAGCTGGGAGACATGATTTGATGAAGGATCGAGGGATAGAGAGGTAGCTGCAAATGAAACAAAATAGACACAAGAGAGGGGAAAGATGACATAGCTGGTAATACAATGGTCGGGGCCATCCTATTGGCACTCGCCGATCTCTAGCCTGGTCCCTTCATCGTCTGACTCATTCCATCCGTCCCGACTTCGCTTGCTCAGGGGCTTCCAATTGTGGCCTTCCTTTAGAAAAGGGCAATAGGTGATAAGTTGGTTGTTCCATCGGTGTAGCCCAGTGCCCGATGAAGTAGCTCAGGAAAAGGGAAACAGTAATGAGATTAGGAGAGAGAAAAGGTCGGGAGAATGATACTTATCTTGGTTTTTTGTTATTTGAGAGGTCAGCCAGTGAAGAAGGTTGGTGGGCATGTCTTGGCTTAGGAGGGCGAGCAACTAGGCAAATGGCCTAGTGATGGCCTTCCCTCATGGGGAAAGGTCAGAACTCACCTCGATCGGGTTAGCCCCTTCTTGGGGCTAAGCACCTATATAGAGGGGCCAGCGAACCCATCGCTACTGCCATGTGGCTCGAGTGCCTCATCGCTGCTTGGTCAATTGAGCACCGCCATTGCCTAGGTCCCTTCCTCCACCAGCGCCCTTCCTATGTCGTAGCTAGAGCTAATGGGACCACAAGGGGTGGTCAGTGTGGCCACTTGGGCAATGCAGTCCTACTCGTAGTAGTAGGCTTGCTCGAAGCTACCCTTGATGGTGATGACCCTGTTGGAGACGAGCATCTTCAGTTTCAAGTAGGTGTAGTTAGGGATGGCCATAAACTTGGTGAAGCATGGCTAGCCAAGGAGAGCATGGTAGACACTAGGGAAGCCCACCACCTCAAAGGTCAGTGGCTCCTTCCGTAGGTTGTTTGGCAGGCCGAAGGTGACATTGAGCCAAATGCACCCAAGGGGCACAACCTCCTTCCCTAGGATGATCCCATAGAATGGCGCCTTGCTGGGGCATAGGCTGCTCCATAGGATGCCCATTCTATCTAGGGTGCTGGCATAGTGGATGTTAAGGTTGCTACCTCCATCCATCAGCACCTTGGAGAGGCGCATGGTGCCCACGATCAGGCTGACCATGAGCGGGTAGCATCTCAGATGAGGAGCATGGTTAGGGTGGTCTCATTGGTCAAAGGTGATGGCTATCTAGGACCATCAGAGCTGCATCGGGGCAGCAAGGGTGTGAATGGTGTTCACCTCCTACTTGGTGATGCAGCGCTGCTAGTGGGACTCATATGCCTAGGAGCCCCCAAAGATCATGAGGCACTGCTCGACCTTGGGGAACTCGTCATCCTCCTCTTGGCCATTGTTGGTCAGGTCATCGGCCTTCAGGGTAGGCTTCTAGGCCTTGCCCTGCTAGCCAATGGTGTCATAGATGTAGCTGAAAGCTCTAGTTTTTTTTGGTTAATTGATGAAACCCTAAGTGCTAACCTAGTTCATCAAAGTGATTATAAGATAGGTAGCACTACTCCAAGTGATGAATCAATGGTTAAGATCATGGTGATGGTGATGGCATGGTGATGATCAAATGCTTGAACATGGAAAAGAAGAAAGAGAAAAACAAAAGGCTTAAGGCAAAGATATAAATAGTAGGAGCCATTTTGTTTCAGTGATCGAGACACTTAGTGAGTGTGATCACATTTAAGATCGATAGCCATACTATTAACAGGGGTGAAACTCATACTGAAATGCAGTTATCAAAGTGCCACTAGATGCTCGAACTCATTGCATATGCATTTAGGATCTAGTGGAGTGCTAACACCCTTGAAAACATTTGTGAAAATATGCTAACACATGTGCACAAGGTGATACTCTTGGTGGTTAGCACATTTGAGCAAGGGATAGAAACCTCACCGGTGGAGTGTCCGCCCATAGAGTGCAGATAGTCCGACGGTGCCACTAGCGCCCTATATAGAGAAAACATGATTTCATAGAGTGACCAGACGTTGGGTTTAGTGTCCGATCAATGACAGTAGTGAGCACGCGGTCTCGGTCTTATGATCAGATGATGGCGCGAAAACTGACCAGACGCTCAGGGTCTGAGTATGGTTAGTGCTGACGTACATTGACATGAGGCACACAGAGGAAACGTTGAGTGACCAGACACAGGGTCAGTCCAGACGAGCATGACCGGATGCGTCCGGTCAAGAAATTTCACGTTTGCAACCTTACTAGAAATGACCGGACGCTGGGGTCCTACGTCCGGTCACTTTCTAACTGACGCGTCCGGTCATCACTTGACCATTGAGATCGGGTGATCGGCGTTTGAAGCTGATGACACATGGCAAGCATCGGGCGATCAGACGCTAGGGTCCTATGTCCGGTCGAACTGATCGGAGCATCCGATCACCCCGTGTTGTGCCTAGTGAAGGGGTACAATGGCTCTATTTCATGGGAGCTTCTATTTAAGCCCCATGGCCGACTCAAGCTCACTCTCTTGGCCATTTGCATTAACATAGCAACCTTGTGAGCTTAGCCAAAGCCCTCCCACTCATCTCCATCATTGATTCATCATCATTGTGAGATTGGGAGAGAATCCAAGTGCATTGCTTGAGTGATTGCATCTAGAGGCACTTGGTGCTCACGTTTTGCTATGGGATTCACTTGTTGCTCTTGGTGGTTGCCACCACCTAGACGGCTTGGAGCAGCGGAGGAGGATTGGCATGAGTTGGTGATTGTTTGTGGCCATCCTCAATGATTGTGAGGGGATTTGTACCTTCCCCGGTGGAGCACCGAAAGGTAACTCTAGTGGATTGCTCATGTCATTGAGTTACCTCGCTTGTGGGTAGGTTCTTGCGGTGTCCAATTGTGTGGACGAGGTTCATGCAACACCTCTTAGCCACCGAACCACCAAGTGTTGGTCAACACAACGGGGACATAGCGTGTTGGCAAGCACGTGAACCTCTGGAGAAAATTGGTTGTCTCTTGCTCTTTGGTATTCTCCCGGTGATTGATAAAGTATTCATCTTGTGATTAGTTCACTCCTCTATGCGGTGGTATAATCACCTCACTTACTCATTTACATTTCCGCAAACTAGCTATAACAAGCTCTTTAGTGTAGCTAGAATTGAGAGCTTGCTTTATGGATTAAGTTTATTTAGTGGAGCTCTTTAGTGTAGCAATTGTGAGAGCTATTAGTGAGTAGTGACCTTGCAAGTTGTGTGCCTAGTAATCATTGCAACTAGAATTATTGGATAGGTGGCTTGCAACCCTTGTAGAGCTAGAGCAAGTTTGCATTTCACTATTTGTCATACTAATCAAATTGCTCTAGTTGATTTGTAGATTTTTAAATAGGCTATTCACCCCCCCTATAGCCATATTAGGACCTTTCAGTAGCCCCTGATGGTGGTGCAGTCCTTGAGGAGATGCTTTGCCTATCCCCCATGGAACGGATTGGGGGCCTCGAGCACCTTCTCAAAGTGCTTGGGGTGTGCACCCCACCCACTGGGTTGAGGCTTGGCGATGCGGTTGGCCCCGGCCACCATCTCCTTCCCATGGCGCTTCCGATCCTTGGCCCTTTTGTCATGGCAACGTTGAGAAGAGGCAGGTTCATCGCTGTCATCTCCACCACTGAGGTGCTCAGTGGCCTTGGCCTTACTGCTAAAGTTGGCCTAGATGGCCTCCTCACCGATGGCTTACTTGGTGGCGAGGTCCAAGAGCTCCCGCATCATGATTGAAAGATCTAGTTTGGTTTTGGTTAATTGATGAAACCCTAAGTGCTAACCTAGTTCATCAAAGTGATTATAAGATAGGTAGCATTACTCCAAGTGATGAAGCAATGGTGATGATCAAATGCTTGAACTTGGAAAAGAAGAAAGAGAAAAACAAAAGGCTCAAAGCAAAGGTATAAATAGTAGGAGCCATTTTGTTTTAGTGATCGAGACACTTAGTGAGAGTGATCACATTTAGGATCAATAGTCATACTATTAAGAGGGGTGAAACTCATATTGAAATGCAATTATCAAAGTGCCACTAGATGCTCTAACTCATTGCATATGCATTTAGGATCTAGTGGAGTGCTAACACCCTTGAAAACATTTGTGAAAATATGCTAACACATGTGCACAAGGTGATACTCTTGGTGGTTGGCATATTTGAGCAAGGGATAGAAACCTCACTAGTGGAGTGTCCACCCATAGAGTGTAGACAGTCAGAAGGTGCCACTAACGCCCTATACAGAGAAGACACAATTTCATAGAGTGACCGAACGCTGGTCATGTGGTGACCAGACGCTAGGTTTAGCGTCCGTTCAGTGACAACAGTGAGCACGCGGTCTCGGTCTTGTGATTGGACGCTGGCATGAAAACTGACCAGACACTCAGGGTCTGAGTCCAGTCATTGCTGACATACACTGACATGAGGCACATAGAGGAAACATTGAGTGACTGGACACAGGGTTAGTCTGGTCAAGCATGACCGAACGTGTCCGGTCGAGAAATTTCACGTTTGGAACCGTACTGGAAACGACCGGATGCTGGGGTCCTGCGTTCGGTCACTTTCTATCTGATGCGTCCGATCATCACTTGACTATTGAGATCGAGTGATCGGTGTTTGAAGCCGATGACATGTGGCAAGCATCGGGCGATCGGACACTAGGGTCCTACGTCCGGTCGAACTGACCGAAGCGTCCGGTCACCCTGTGTTGTGCCCAGTGAAAGGGTACAATGGCTCTATTTCATGGGGGCTTCTATTTAAGCCCCATGGCTGGCTCAAGCTCACTCTCTTGGCCATTTGCATTGACATAGCTACCTTCTAAGCTTAGCCAAAGCCCTATCACTTATCTCCATCATTGATTCATCATCATTATGAGATTGGGAGAGAATCCAAGTGCATTGCTTGAGTGATTGCATCTAGAGGCACTTGGTGTTCGTGTTTTGCTGCAGGATTTGCTTGTTGCTCTTGGTGGTTGCCACCAACTAGATGGCTTGGAGCAGTGGAGTAGGATTGGCACGAGTTGGTGATTGTTCGTGGCCATCCCCGGTGATTGTGAGGGGATTTGTACCTTCCCCGTGGAGCACTGAAAGGTAACTCTAGTGGATTGCTCATGTCATTGAGTTACCTCACTTGTGGGTAGGTTCATGTGGTGTCCAATTGTGTGAACGTGGTTCGTGCAACACCTCTTAGTCGCCGAACCACCAAGTGTTGGTCGACACAACAGGGACGTAGCGTGTTGGCCAGCATGTGAACCTTGGGAGAAAATTGGTTGTCTCTTGCTCTTTGGTATTCTCCCGGTGATTGATAAAGTATTCATCTTGTGATTAGTTCACTCCTCTATGCGGCGGTATAATCACCTCACTTACTCATTTACATTTCCGCAAACAAGCTATAACAAGCTCTTTAGTGTATCTACAATTGAGAGCTTGCTTTGTGGATTAAGTTCATTTAGTGGAGCTCTTTAGTGTAGCAATTGTGAGAGCTCTTAGTGAGTAGTGACCTTGCTAATTGTGTGCCTAGTAATCATTGCAACTAGAATTGTTGGATAGGTGGCTTGCAACCCTTGTAGAGCTAGAGCAAATTTGCATTTCGCTATTTGTCATACTAATCAAATTGCTCTAGTTGATTTGTAGATTTTTAAATAGGCTATTCACCCCCTCTAGCCATATTAGGACCTTTCAAGTGGTATCAGAGTCGTGGTCACCATTTGATTGAAGGCTTAACAACCTCGGTGTCAAATTATGGCTCAAGTTATGTTCAACCATGTTGGGGGCAAACCACCGTTCTTTGATGGCACATGCTATGATTATTGGAAGAGAAAGATGAGGATGTATCTTGGTTTAATCAATGATCAAGTATGGGAGGTGACCGAGAATGACTATGCTATCATTGATCCTAATGACCCCACCAACCAAGACAAGACCAACAAGCAATGCAATACAATGGCTCTCAACACCATATACAATGCCATTGATTCTAAGGTGTTTGAGCAAATCAAGGATTGTGAAAGAGCAAATGAGGTATGGAGGAGATTGGAGGAAACATATGACGGCACACTGGCAGTGAAGAGTGCTAAGTTGTACATTCTCAAGGATAAGTTGACAAGCTTCAAGATGAAGGAAGATGAGAGCATTCTGGAAATGTTCCATCAGTTGCAAGTGATTGTAAATGACTTGAAGGCCTTGGGAGAGAAGATCAAGGATGATGATGTCGCTCATCGGTTCTTGATGTGCTTACCTCAAAGATTTGAGATGTTGAGATTGCTTATCATAAGAGGAGGATTGAAGGAGATTACCCCCAACCAAGTACTAGGTGATGTCATGACCCAAGAGACATACCATGTGGAAAGGGAGGGGGATGACAAGGATGACAAGAAGGAAGAAGAAGACAAGAAAAAGAAGAGTATAGCATTCAAGGCTAGCTCATCATCATCCAAGAACAAGGGTGAGTCCAAGAAAGAATCAAGTGATGATGATGATCTTAGTGATATTGATGATGAAGCTATGGCCCTCTTTGTACGCAAGATGGGAAAATTCGTGAAGAAGAAGGGATATGGTGCAAGAAAGAGAAGAGATCACACCAAAAGCAAAGAATATGTCAGAAGATGCTAAAATTGCAAGAGTCCCGATCACGTTGTAGCAAATTGTCCCTACAATAGTGACAATGATGAGGATGAGAAGAAGAAGCACAAGAAGGATAAGAAAGAAAAGAAGGAGAAGGAGAAGAGAATGACCTTCCAAAAGAAGAAGGGTGGAGGCTATGTGGTCACTTGGGATAGTGAGGGCTCTTTGGATAGTGATGACTCTAGTGATGATGGCAAGAAATCTATCAAGAAAGCACTAGCAAGCATCGCCATCAACAACAAGCCCTCCATCTTCGACACTCCTTCGACATGCCTCATGGCAAAACCTACCAAGGTAAAATATGATGTGAGTGATGATGATGATGAATATGAAAGTGATGCTTGTAGGAGTGATGATGATGATGAGGAGTACTCCAAGGAGGAGCTTATGGACATGTGTGAGCAAGTGCATACTTGCTTTGAGATGAAGAGAAAGGAGTGCAAGGAATTGAACAAGAAAGTCAAATTTCTTGAGCAATCCCTTGATGAAAACAATGCCACTCATGAGAGGCTAATGGAAGCCCATGAGAAGCTTGGCAAAGCTCACTCTAAGCTTGAGAAAGCTCACTCCTCTCTCATCGAGCAAGTCAAAGAGGAAGCCAAGAAGGAGCAAGTGATTGTATCATGTGATGTGGGACTAACATGTGATCTTAATGATGAATCTTTTTATAAGCCCATTATAGTTGCTCTCACTAACACTTCTTGTAGCACTACTACTTCTACTTCACCTTTGAGTGATGGTCTCACTTGTGATGCCTCATTAATGGTGCAAAATGAGACCCTCAAGAAGGAGGTTGAATGAGCTCACTCGTGCCTTAGGCAATGCCTATGGTGGAGATGCCCGCTTGCTAAAGTGCTTGGGTAGCCAAAGGTTTTCTCTCAACAAAGAGGGATTAGGCTATACCCCCAAGAAAGGCAAGGCAGCCTTTGTCACTCCCAAAGTTAACTTTGTGAAGGGCAACAGTCGGTTTTGCAATAGATGCAAGCAAGTTGGGCATGTAGAGCAATATTGCAAGATTAACAAGAACAAGCCACCTATTGTATCCTCAATTAAATTTGATTCTTGTTACATGCTTGTTAAGGGTGCAAATGGTGTGAAGGCTAAGTTCATTGGTACACCAATTGTGGGCCCAAAGAAGAAGGCCATTTGGGTTCCAAAGACCTTGGTAACTAACCTTCAAGGACCCAAGCAAGTTTGGGTACCTAAAAAGAATTGATCTTCTTTTGTAGGTCAATTATAAAGCCCGAGGAAGGCATTGGGTGCTTGATAGTGGGTGCACACAACACATGACCGGTGATCCAAGAATATTCAATTCAATCAATGAAAATAAGAGCAATGGGATTGATAGTATCACATTTGGTGACAATGGCAAAGGCAAGGTCAAAGGGCTTGGTAAGATTACAATATCCAATGACTTGAGCATTTCCAATGTGCTACTAGTAGAGAGCTTGAACTTCAACCTATTGTCGATAGCTCAATTATGTGATCTTGGTTTTAAGTGCATATTTGATGTGGATGATGTAGAGATTATAAGTGTAGATGGCTCTAACTTGATATTCAAAGGATTTAGATATGAGAACCTATACTTGGTTGATTTCAATGCTAGAGAAGCTCAATTGACAACATGTTTGATCACTAAGTCTAGCATGGGTTGGTATGGCATAGAAGGCTTGGTCATATTGGAATGAAACAATTGAACAAGTTTATTAAGCATGACTTAGTTAGAGGCTTGAAAGATGTCACATTTGAGAAGGATAAGCTATGTAGTGCATGTCAAGCCAGAAAGCAAGTTGGTAACACACATACTAAGAAGAGCATGATGAGCACATCTAAGGCATTTGAGTTGATGCACATGGACTTGTTTGGACCAACCACATACACAAGCATTGGTGGAAACAAATATGGATTTGTGATTGTGGATGATTTCACTAGATACATATGGGTATTCTTTCTTGTTGACAAGAGTGATGTGTTTGCAATATTCAAATCATTTGTCAAGGGCATTCACAATGAGTTTGAAACAACCATCAAGAAAGTTAGAAGTGACAATGGTAGTGAATTCAAGAACACTAGAATTGATGAGTTGTGTGATGAATTTGGAATTATACATCAATTCTCGGCCAAGTACACTCCACAATCAAATGGCCTAGTTGAAAGAAAGAATAGAACTTTGATTGAGATGGCAAGATCAATGTTGAGTGAGTACAATGTGAGTCATTCATTTTGGGCCAAAGCAATCAACACGGCTTGCTATTATAGCAACCGACTCTATTGTCACCCCATGATGGAGAAGACACCTTATGAGCTATTGAATGGAAGAAAGCCCAACATAGCATACTTTCAGGTTTTTGGTTGTAAAAGCTACATATTAAAGAAAGGCACTAGATTGAGCAAGTTTGAAAAGAAATGTGATGAGGGTTTCTTGCTTGGTTACTCCACTACTAGCAAGGCATATAGAGTTTGGAATTTGGCTAGTGGTACTCTTGAGGAGGTTCATGATGTGGAATTTGATAAAACAAATGGTTCCCAAGAGGAAGATGAGAATCTAGATGATGTAAGAGGCACTCAATTGGTCAATGCAATGAAGAACATGGACATTGGTGATATAAGGCCTAGAGAGGTGATTGATAATGAAGATGACAAGAATCAAGTGCTCTCTAACTCAAATGTGCAAGCTAGTGGTTCTCATGATCAAGTTCAAGCAAGAACTAGTGATGACAAAGTGCAAGATCAACAACAAGTGGCTAGTTCATCATCTCAACCAAGTGATCTATCAAATGCAAGCAACCAAGTGCAAGTGCTCCAACCAACCAATGTTGCAAGAGATCATCCATTGGACACTATCATTGGTGATATTTCAAGAGGTGTGCAAACTAGATCAAGATTGGCTTCATTTTGTGAGCATTTCTCATTTGTGTCATCCATTGAACCTAAGAAGATAGATGAAGCTTTGAAGGATGTTGATTGGGTCAATGCTATGCATGAAGAGCTACACAACTTCACAAGAAACCAAGTATGGGAGTTAGTTGAGAGGCCTATGGATCATAATATAATTGGAACTAGGTGGGTCTTTTGGAACAAGCAAGATCAAGATGGGATAGTAATAAGGAACAAAGCAAGATTAGTGGCTCAAGGTTATACTCAAGTTGAAGGTCTTGACTTTGGAGAAACATATGCCCCAGTTGCAAGATTGAAAGCAATTAGGATCTTGTTAGCCTATGCTTGTGCCCACAACATCAAGTTGTACCAAATGGATGTGAAGAGTGCTTTTCTAAATGGGTACATCAATGAGCTTGTGTATGTTGAGCAACCTCCTGGTTTTGAAGATGAAAAGAAACCCAACCATGTTTACAAGTTGAGAAAGGCTTTGTATGGATTAAAACAAGCACCTAGAGCATGGTATGAGAGATTGAGGGATTTCCTACTCTCTAAGAGATTCAAGATGGGAAATGTTGGCACCACTCTCTTCACCAAGAAGCTTGAAAATGACTTATTTGTAATGCAAATCTATGTTGATGATATCATATTTGGGTCAACAAATCAAGATTTTTGTGAGGAGTTTGGCAAGATGATGGCAAGTGAGTTTGAGATGTCTATGATTGGTGAACTTAGCTACTTCCTTGGTCTTCAAATCAAGCAAATGAAGAATGGCACATTTGTGAGTCAAGGCAAGTATATCAAGGACATGCTCAAGAAGTTTGGAATGGATGATAGTAAAGCTATTAGTAAACCAATGGGGACAAGTGGAAGCTTGGATAGTGATGCTAGTGGTAACATGGTGGATCAAAAGATGTATCGGTCTATGATTGGAAGCCTACTCTATGTGACCGCATCAAGGCCGGATGTGATGTTTAGTGTATGCATGTGTGCTACATTTCAAGCCTCACCAAGAGAAAGTCATTTGAAGGCAACAAAGAGAATATTGAGGTACTTGAAGCATACACAAAATGTTAGATTATGGTATCCCAAAGGAGCAAGATTTGAGTTGATTGGATATTCAGACTCCGATTATGTGGGATGCAAAGTTGAGAGAAAGAGCACTTCGGGCACATATCAACTATTGGGAAGATCACCTTGTATCTTGGTCATCAAAGAAGCAAAATAGTGTAGCACTTTCAACCACCGAAGCAGAGTACATTTCGGCCGGTAGTTGTTGTGCTCAATTACTTTGGATGAAGGCTACTTTGAGTGTCTTTGGAATCAAGTTCAAGCAAGTGCCATTGCTATGTGACAACAAAAGTGCCGTAAAGCTCACCAACAACTCGGTTCAACATTCAAGAACAAAGCATATTGATGTCCGCCATCATTTCATAAGAGATCACCAACAAAAAGGGGACATTTGCATTGAGAGTGTGGGCACCGAAGATCAACTTGCCGATATCTTCACAAAGCCACTTGATGAGAAGAGGTTTTGCAAGCTAAGGAATGAATTGAATATACTTGACTTCTCCAATATGTGTTGATGCACCCCCACTTATATGACATGCCTCTCCTTCGAGCAATCCAAGGTAAAAGTTAATTGGCATGGCATACATCCATGATAAGGACATGAGTAGTGCATCTAGACATATTTTACATTTGAATAGGCTCATTCATGAAAATCAAATGAGTTTGATGCTTGTATGGTACCACTATTGCTTGTATGTTTGAAATGATCTAGTGGTAGCATATGACATGTTTGTGGGCTTGTAAACCTAGTGTTTGATCTATAAAATGAGCTATAAGTGTTTAACTCAACATGGTACAAGATAACCCTTTATTTGGAGGTGTGAAGAAGCTTCTCCTTGGATCAAACCAAGTTAAATAACTTTTGCAAGTAATCTAGATTGAACCAATTTGGGAAAATGATCCTCACTTCACATGGTTTCACCCCAACCTATCTAAAATTTGAGCCCTCTTTTTGTGCTAATTGTTGACAAAGGGGGAGAGAAATTAACAAAGATAGTAAGATAGGGGAAGCAAACAAATGAAATGACATTGTAAGGGGATCAAGGGAGCAAACAAATGAAATGACATTGTAAGGGGATCAATCAAAATTGCACACAAGTAGGGGGAGCAAGCTCATAAACTTGTATGATGCATTTGAATGTGCATTTCATATATTTGCTTGCATGGTACAAGTTCTTAATTTCAATATCCATGCTTGTGTGGTGTATGCTAGTTGTAGGTTTGAATGTTGAAATGAAAAACTTGCATGCATAGGCTAAAGTAACTAGACTTATGTTCATTCTATGGAAACTAGACCCTTGCTTGTAATACTGATCTCATGGGGTATTCTAGTTTTTGTGTATGTCTAGTTACTAATGGTGCTAAGGATGGTATATTGGTGCACTCCGATTGGTATCATGCTTCAAAGGTCCATCTCTTGTACCTTAGCATCATTTGGTAGACATTGTCTCCTATATTTCCTATCTAAGCATATGTGCAAGCTACAATCCAAACTCTTAGCACATATGTAGGGGGAGCAATTGCTACCATTTGGTGTTCATGAAACTTGTCCATATTCTTTTACACATGGTAAAAATGCTTGGGCAAGCAACAAGGATTTAATTAAATCTCAATTCATATCTTTGTGTAAGGGTTGTCATCAATTACCAAAAAGGGGGAGATTGAAAGCTCTAGTTTGGTTTTGGTTAATTGATGAAACCCTAAGTGCTAACCTAGTTCATCAAAGTGATTATGAGATAGGTAGCATTACTCCAAGTGATGAAGCAATGGTGAAGATCATGATGATGGTGATGATCAAATGCTTGAACTTGGAAAAGAAGAAAGAGAAAAACAAAAGGCTCAAGGCAAAGGTATAAATAGTAGGAGCCATTTTGTTTTAGTGATCGAGACACTTAGTGAGAGTGATCACATTTAGGATCGATAGTCATACTATTAAGAGGGGTGAAACTCATATTGAAATGTGGTTATCAAAGTGACACTAGATGCTCTAACTCATTGCATATGCATTTAGGATCTAGTGGAGTGCTAACACCTTTGAAAACATTTGTGAAAATATGCTAACACATGTGCACAAGGTGATACTCTTGGTGGTTGGCACATTTGAGCAAGGGATAGAAACCTCACCGGTGGAGTGTCCGCCCATAGAGTGCGGACAGTCCAACGGTGCCACTAGTGCCCTATATAGAGAAGACATTATTTCACAGAGTGACCGGATGCTGGGTTTAGCGTCCGATCAGTGACAGCAGTGAGCACGCAGTCTCGGTCTTATGATCGGACGCTAGCACAAAAACTGACCAGATGCTCAGGGTCAAAGTCCGGTCAGTGCTGACATATGCTGACATGAGGCGCATAGAGGAAACATTGAGTCACCGGACGTAGGGTGAGTCCGGTCGAGCATGACCGGATGTGTCTGGTCGATAAATTATATGTTTGGAACCTTACTGGAAATGACCGGATGCTGGGGTCTGCGTCCAATCACTTTCTAACTGATGCATCCGGTCATCACTTGACCATTGAGATCGGGCGATCAACGTTTGAAGCCGATGACACGTGGCAAGCATCGGGCGACTGAACATTGGGGTCCTATGTTCGGTCAAACTGATCGAAGCAGTTGGTCACCACGTGTTGTGCCCAATGAAGGGGTACAACGGCTCTATTTTGTGGGGGCTTCTATTTAAGCCCCATGGCCGGCTCAAGCTCACTCTCTTGGCCATTTTCGTTGACATAGCAACCTTGTGAGCTTAGCAAAAGCCCTCCCACTCATCTCCATCATTGATTCATCATCATTGTGAGATTGGGAGAGAATCCAAGTGCATTGCTTGAGTGATTGCATCTAGAGGCACTTAGTGTTCATGTTTTGCTACAGGATTCACTTGTTGCTCTTGGTGGTTGCCACCACCTAGACGACTTGCAGCAGCGGAGGAGGATTGGCATGAGTTGGTGATTGTTCGTGGCCATCCCCAGTGATTGTGAGGGGATTTGTACCTTCCCTGGCAGAGCACCAAAAGGTAACTCTAGTGGATTGCTCATGTCATTGAGTTACCTCACTTGTGGGTAGGTTCTTGCGGTGTCCAATTGTGTGGACGAGATTCGTGCAACACCTCTTAGCCGCCGAACCACCAAGTGTTGGTCAACACAACGGGGACGTAGCGTGTTGGCAAGCACATGAACCTCAGGAGAAAATTGGTTGTCTCTTGCTCTTTGGTATTCTCTCGGTGATTGATAAAGTATTCATCTTGTGATTAGTTCACTCCTCTATGCGGTGGTATAATCACCTCACTTACTCATTTACATTTCCGCAAACTAGCTATAACAAGCTCTTTAGTGTAGCTAGAATTGAGAGCTTGCTTTATGGATTAAGTTTATTTAGTGGAGCTCTTTAGTGTAGCAATTGTGAGAGCTCTTAGTGAGTAGTGACCTTGCAAGTTGTGTGCCTAGTAATCATTGCAACTAGAATTGTTGGATAGGTGGCTTGCAACCCTTGTAGAGCTAGAGCAAGTTTGCGTTTCGCTATTTGTCATACTAATCAAAATGCTCTAGTTGATTTGTAGATTTTTAAATAGGCTATTCACCCCCTCTAGCCATATTAGGACCTTTCAGTAGCCCCTAATGGTGGCACAGTCCTTGAGGAGATGCTTTGCCTATCCCCCATGGAATGGATTGGGGGCCTCGAGCACCTTCTCAAAGTGCTTGGGGTGTGCACCCCACCAACTGGATTGAGGCCTGGCGATGCGGTTGGCCCCAGCCACCATCTCCTTCCCATGGCACTTCCGATCCTTGGCCCTTTTGTTGTGGCAACGTTGAGAAGAGGCAGGTTCATCGTCGCCATCTCCACCACTGAGGTGCTTAGTGGCCTTGGCCTTACCGCTAAAGTTAGCCTAGATGGCCTCCTCACCGATGGCTTACTTGGTGGTGAGGTCTAGGAGCTCCTGCATCGTGCGCGGGGTCTCATGGCCAAGCCCATGGATGAGTGCCTCGTAGGTCATGCCATAGGTAAAGGCATTGATCATGTCAGCATCGGTGATGTTGGGGAGCTCATTGTGCTTCTTGGAGAAGCACTAGTTGTACTCCTAGAGGGTCTCATTGGTCCTCTACCTACAATTGTGCTGGTCCCATGAGTTCCTAGGTTGGGTATACGTACCTTAGAAGTGACCGACAAGGTCAGAACGAAGATTGCCCCAACAGCAGATGCTGTCGGGCTTGAGCTGCTCGAGCCAAGCTCTAGTCGAGCTCGAATAGAACAGAGGAAGGTACTAGATAGTGAAGTCATCGTCTGACCCCTCGGCCCTAATGGCGAGGCGGTAATCCTCAAGCCAGTGGTCTGGGTTGGTCTCGCCATCATACTTGGGGATGTGTGTCTGTTGACGGTAGTTAACACCTATCATAAACCTTCAATATAACTTGTATCAATTCATGAAAATCATCACCAACATAGGTTTAGGGGTTTAAACTGACAAATTCCATGAGTTTTGGTGAATCTATGTTTTCAGCAGGGTTTATCCAGAAAATTGTCAAGGTGGACCCAAATGTCAGATTTAATCACACTTATCCATGATGAAACTGACTTAGGAAGACTCCAGAATAGTCTAGAAGGCAAACCACCACAATAGAGAGCATGATGCTGCGATGTGGGGCTAGCTAGCCTATGGGGCCCGCACGTCAGCCTCTCCTTCATATGTCGGTTCTCCATCACCTTATAGATTAAATCTATGTCATTGCTCAAGGTTAGTTTGATCTGAGGGTCTAGGATTGACCCTACCCCCTATATATCAGACCGTACCCCCTAAGGCATAACTCCATCATCAAGAGAGATCATCAGAAGAAGAACCTCAGGGCTCCACAAATATTTAGGCATACCTAGATAAGTTAGATCTAGAGGGAGGCAAGCTTCGCTTGGATTCCTAATCTTGTTAAGAGCGTGGCTTGCTATAGCCTTCTGTATCCTCCTTTGTATCTTTCATTATTCATATGCTTGCTACATTACTATGACATTGTTCTCAATATTATTCATGTTCTTAGTTATCATGTTCATCGTTTACTTTGATTATATGCTTAGTATAGCTAGATTATCTTTATGTTTATGCATAAGTTCTTATAGCGCTCGCTCTAAAGTACACGAGGTGAGTGGTCGATATTGTGAAAGCATGGTGCTTATACATTGTTTACCTATGGATGCACCCTATAGTCTAGGCCATGTGGTAGATTACGAGTGTGACACTCTCGTTGAGTCCCTTGTAGTCCACTCCCCGAATATAGGTCAAGTAGGATCTAGTTGCGATGGAAGTCAGGCTTTGTTCTTGATCTTCCTTAGTAATATCCCTTATGTGTAGATACAAAGTTAACCTTAGACATGATTATTAAGTATAATTGCACTAATCAATGTATGCTTTGACTTGTAATGAAGAATGACTTACTATCAGATTGTTTTGCCCTGGCAATATCGAGCAACGTGATCGCATAGACAGAATCATATGGTAGCACACGATTATACTAGTTCAGGGCATGGTGTGCACTAATCCCTACTCTAGTGGTGCGGCTGCTCTTGTATTCGTATGCTCAATTATAGGGGCTATTGCTCCTAGCTACGTGTAGATGGAATAGGTGGAAGATGGATCCTAAGCCTGAGGTCCCTACCCTCCTTTATATAGGCAGGAGAGGTAGGGTTACAGAGAGGGCGATCAGACTAACAAATTGTTTCCTAGTTTGTTACAACAAATTGATCCTAGCTATCATCCAGATATGCCTGCCTTGGTTTGCCTTAATCTCCATGTTGGTCGACCTCATCAGCCCTTGCAGGCCTCCTCCTTGATGGTTGCTGGCATGATAGCTTGGTGGTGGTCATATATATGGGCGGTGCAGGTACCTCTAGCCCATATGTCTAACAAAAGCCCCCGTAGGACTTAATGATAAGCTAGCATGTAGCTTCAAGCCCTCGGGATGTCACAATCTCCCCTATAAGTTCTACGTACTATGAGTACATAGTGAGCATCTTCAGGTGCTAAAGTTTCAAGTGGAGCAGCTAGATATTCCCAAGTATTGGGGAGCCAATATGTTGTCGTTCGAGTACCAAGAACAGTTCTTGGATAGCGAGAATCTTTTTCAAGCATCGAGTGAGGCAGTTGTTGACGGTAGTTATCATCCATCAAAAACCATCAACGCAACTTCTTAAAAGGGCATGAAAATGATCACTAACATAGATTTAGGGGTTTAAACTAACAATTTCTATGAGTTTTGGTAAATCTATGTTTTTAGTAGGGTTTATTTAGAAATTCATTAAGATGGATGTTGGTATATTTTAACGCACGGATACCGCTGTAGTTTTCATCCAGAGGTATTCCAAGTATCATATCCATAGAGAAACATGTGAGACTAAATATGGTCTAACTTAACTAGGGGTAGCAACAAGGTTAGGATAAATAGGAGTGTAGAGGATAACTAAGGTTCTCTAGTTTTGACTTGGGTAAGCTTATGTCTTCTACTATTCAACTTAGGATATTACTAGGGAAAGACACTAGTAGAGGATGATTTCCTTCGCAACCACGTCCTATGTGCACCTATAGATGGGAGGTGGACTCAAAGGATCAACGAAGCTATATAGTATAGGCTATATAGATCTTATGTCACACACATGATCTACCACCTTTCCAAATGCTGGGGGCCTCCATGATTATCCTAGGTCTAAGAACCACACTTACACTTATCATTAATGCTTTAACCTAGACCGTCTATAGATTAAAGCACTGAAAAGAGTCGTGATCCTAATGAATAATATAAACAATTACTTACTTGAATTAGAAGTTGATTACTAGAGAGATCTTGAAGGCAAGCTCAAGTAGAACTTGGATCCGCCAAGGTACAAGCCATAGAGTGAGCATCGACAGGCTAGCACCACCTCCAAACTCTTCCCTCACTCTCTATCTCACTATTCTATTTATAAGACTAGATCCTATAGAGGACTAATCTTCTCTTGATTGCTAGGGTTTTAGGGATTTGCTGAGGGAGGGGGTATAGGGCTATTTATATAGGCTGGAGCATCCATTGTGAGCCCTTGGATCAAACCAACTTAAAGAATGGCGTAGATGCAACCTAGGAGGTGGTGGAGAACCGACATAACAAAGCGAAGGCTGACGGGTGGCCCTAGGGGCCGAGTGGCCTATAGGTCACCATGTAGCCCCTCGGCTCCCACTTCGGTGTGGTGTCCTCTAGAACCTTCTAGTGCCTGTTTTGTGGTGGATAAGCATGATTAGTTCTGAGATGTAGGTCTACCTTGATGGTTTTCTAGATAAACCCTATAGAAAATACAGATTCACCAAAACTCATGGAATTTGTTAGTTTAAACCCCTAGACCTTTGTTGGTGATCACAATTGTGCCCTAATACATGTTTTATTGTAGGTTTATAATGGTTGTTAACTACCATCAACAAGCTCCCCCAAGCTTAACCTTTGCTAGTCACTTAGCAGAGCTAAACTTAGCAAAAATGGATTAGGAGTTGCTAAGATGCTTTCACTCCTCAAAAGTACACATGCGTTCAAACAAGAATTATCCTTCAGATTAGAATAAACCGATCTGACTTCAAACTTACCCATATTACCTTCAACCATGGGGCTTCTTAGCCTTCACTTTAGTATTGAGCAATTGAAAGACAAAATGATCACTATGTCTCAAGTTCTTTGCTCAACTACTATTCTAGAGTTTTTTTTTTCAAAATAAAACTCAGAGCTTCCATTGTATGACACTCTCAAATCTCTCATTATATGTGGTATTTGTGGATCCTCACCAAGGCAATGAAGATGTTATGCCTTTTTCTCTTGCTACCACTAAGGTTTATGTGGAGTTCATAGGTAGGGAGAAAGCTAGATCATACTTGCAATGCATATATTGTAAAGTCAAACAATGGATCGAAAGAGAGTTGAGTCATACAATCAAATCAAGATGTGCATGTATGTGTTATATATGGTGGCTAATCCTAATTCTACTTTGCTCCTTGAAAACTTATCTCTCTTTTGAAACTTGGAAACACTTGCTAGAGAGCAGGGGCTATCTTATTCATCTCTCATTTTTAGGCGGGCATATAAGTATCCATTGTCTTAGATATTTCAGACACTTATCCATTTTTTCTCAACTCTTTTTTTCTTTTCTTTCCTTTTTTTATGAATAACTTTTGCATAGCAACATGCCTCTTTTCTTCAACAAAACTTTTGAGAGATAGCAACAAGAATTTGGAGCATTTATTTGGTGGATGGAAAACCTAATAAACATGTTTTTGTGTTCACCACCAGTGTAGGAGTAGAACAATTTTGGGTGGATCTAGATGGAAGGCATGTTTTTGCGCCTACCCCTAGTGTAGGAGTAGTGCATATGTGGGTGGTGTGTACGTGATCCTGATTTTAAGAGCATGACAAACCTCTCATAAGGGTCAACAAAGCTTGACAAAACTCAATGCAAAAACAAGCAGCATATATGTGGAAGTTTCCTAGTCTAAATAATATGCATGGCTCTGGTGGGAATTCAAACTTTGTCATACAGGAACTCATCATGTAGCATTTTTGTGTTTTTCAAAAGATAAATCTTCAGAACTTTAGTGTCACATGGAACAAGATAAACAGTAGCTCAGACCTTCTCATATCATATCCGTCAATTACCTAGACTTAGATCAAGCATATGCTACCCACGAGTTTCAAGTTCAAAGCAAATCCTTATATCAAAACATTCTTATCCAAAACTCAAGAGAATTCAAGGCTGAAAACTAGGTACTTGAAAGGAATTACAATAGAGCAACTATTCATCATTTCCATTCAAGAGATTATTTTGAGTCCTCTTTATTTATTCAACTCTTAAAAATAAATTAAAGCAAACTAGACAAACCTTTTATTTTGTTTTCAATTTTACTAGATCACACATTATTACTATAGCTATATATATTTATTATAAAGATAACTTTTTCTTTTGTTTCATTCAACATTTTCTTAACTATTAAAAAGAAACTAAAACTAAAAAGGGAAAGAATACTTACCTAGATAAGAATACTTACCTAGATACACGGAGGTGCTTGTCCCCCAAGCTAGCTCTTTCGGTGAGGGTTCGGTGTTGTAAGTCCTTCAAACTGGACTTCTCCTTGTGAAGTTCATTAATACCTCGGTTTGTTCTGAAGGCGAAGATTCTTGTGATGATGCCTCTAATGGTGTTGTCACCTTCTTTTGCCAAACATGTCTTGGTTTTGAGTTTTGATTTTGGTTTGATAGGTTTAGGACCTTCACTTATAGAAATTGAGGAATCGATTTCCCCACACTTTACTTGAAGTGTGTCCTACTATAAAACAAGGTAGAGATCAAGTGCATGGGTTCTGTTGGTGGGAAAACACTAACAGAACCAAAATTTTACTTATTCTTCTCTAACCTTAGGCACATTGAACAAGATGAAGTTGATGTTATGTGCTTTGTTCAATTATAACATAGGTGGTAAGATCAGAAGGTTGAGCATGAATGTAGCATTTAAGTTCATTTGGTAGAAAAGATTGAGTTGCTTAACCCATGGAAGGATTGTCGATTTGTGCATAATGTATCAATCTTTACATGATTATGACTATCAGCTTCTAGAGATAGGATGTGCATTTTTTTAGTTTATTTGATTAAGACTATGGTCACAAGAGAGTGGTGCTAGGAACAAGCTGGAAGAACTGAAACTCAAACATGTTTGTTTCTTACTTGTGTGCCTACCAGAATCAAGGAAAAGCTTTTTAAATAATGACCATTTACCTTAGGAGGTTACCTTTGTCATTGAAGCGTGTTGTCACCATATGATGAAGGGTAGATGACTCATGATGATCCTTCCCTTTTGCTTGACGTTTTCCTTTTTTTAGCTAGCCTCACATCTTGAGCTGTTCATGAGCTTCTTGTCTCCCAGATTGTACCCTTTCTTTCTCATCCTTTTGTCATGCCATCTCTCTGCTCTTCGATTTTTTAACACCTTGTTAGACCTTTTTCCTAACTCATTATTTTATGCCTACAAAGGATTAGTGGACAACACATACCTGAAGGAATATACAATTTTGAAACATGGGTTGTTTGTCTAGGATTTTGTAATTTCCCTCTATGCTAATGAAAAGATGGTGTTAGAATTATTTTAGCATAGTTTTTGTTTATCATGTTCTGTATAGGCATGGCTCAAGGCAAAGGTAACTTGTAGCCAAAGACAAAGCGAATGACCATGAATGAGTTGTGTCTTCTTTACGCAACGTTATTGGAGTTCATCTGTGCCTTGCTTCATCACCGATTTAAATTCATCTCATGACTTACCCAAATTGATTTGAGAGTTTCCTATAGGAGTTAGTCCAACAAAATAACCAGTATTAAAGCATACTTTTGGCTCAAAAATCAACCTAGACACCATGTCTAATTTGATTTAGGAAGGCATTTTAACCTATGCACCTCGCTTAATTTAAAAGCCTTTGGAAGTAAAATCAGCACACCTTTTGGTTTAAACTAAGCACCATGCCAAATTTAAAAGGTGTATGAAAATACTCTGAACCCTAAGTATACTATGGCAAACAAAGGTAGCATGAAAGCATTATAGAGATTTATTCAATTGGAGATGAAAGAGTATGATTGTTATTTAGCAAATTGAGCATGGCTTAAAGGTAGAGACAACCAAGATGAATTAGCAACATGGTATAAGATTTTTTAGAGAAGTTCATCACCCACACTTGAATTTTGCAAGGCAAAATCAAATTTGGATGGATGTGATTCAATGTTGCATAATGATTGGTTGGACATACCTGGCATCATCATCCTTCATTCTTTTTGCTTCAAACCTAGAATGGTTGGTGAAAAAAATACCCAAAGGAATATTTTCATAATTATATTTCTATTCTCATTTCACAAGGACATTATAGAAAAAGGTGAAAGCTCATGCTATGTCCCAAAAGTGCTTGCTTTAGGACAAAAGCTCATCCTTGGGAAACCTTCTAATTGCACACAAGTTGGTGAAGTGGTTTCCCCTCCAACACCAACCTTTATGTACCTATCTCAAGATTCTCACAACGAGATTTGCAATATTTATGATAAACATATTCATCTACAACCACCCTTTCAAAGTCTTTATGAAAAGGAAGTATGAGGGGGTTGAAGATCTCATGAGTGGCAATGTTAAAGAGACCAATTGATTTAGGAGATTTCTCATGTGAGCATGGATTTGATGAGGTGTTCATGAAATAAATCCCATGCTCATCAATGTCATCTTCCTTTTCAAGCTCCAAGGATGTTTCTTCATGAATGTGCAATATTTTCCTAGGATTGGAGACTCTCAGGGTGATCTTCTCAAAAGCCTCCTCCAAACTTGGATGAGTCATGTTTATTAAAGAGGTTGATTTAAGCTCACCGTTTGGATCTAAGCCAAGTTTGCATTCTACCCATAAGTCTTAGTCCTTGTCCATCCAATCTTTAGCAATGGCAAATGAATTCTTAATACATTGCAGTCAATTCTTAATACATTCCCACCATTGTCATTGCTCTTCTTGGTCATCCTTATGGTCTTCATGACTCCTATGCTTTGATTGTCTTAATGGATTTCTAGGGTCATCATGAGACTTAGGAGAGAGAGCATAAGAGGGATCATCGGCATCAAGGATGGGTTGAGAGATGGGTTCAAATAAGACATCTAATGTGGGCATAGAAGGGGAAATGATAGGAGGGGCTTCTAAATGGCTATGCGCTTCTATGGCATCACTAGACATGCCACATGGGAATGAGGACGCTTTCTAAGACATCCCTTCTTGAGAGGATTTGAATTATATTTGCTTGAAGGTCTCTTATGAGAATTTAATGCTCTCCCAAAATCAGCACCAAAGAGGTCATCCTTAATCTCAATAGGGATTTCCAAAGGTGGAATTCCTTCTTCTTTTGGGGGATTTTGGGGTATTGGTGGTTTGGGATTGATAGCTACATCTTGGGATCAGAGTGGTAGTGATTTGGCTATCAAAACTTCCTCTTCTTGTTTCGGAGAGGATTCCTTCTCTTCTTCGAGGAGATCATAATGAATGCTAGTGCAGGGAGTGTTTCCACTAATTCTATCAAGCATAGCCCTTGCTCCACTAGCAGACAAATGAAGGAAAGCTCCTCTAGAGGCTGCAGAAAGGGATTCCCTAGAATCCTTGCTAAGACCCATGTAAAAATATTGAAGAAGTTTAGGGTCTTGAATGGCAAGGTCTGGGCCAGTGATGATGAGTTCAGTAAAATGATCCCACGATGTACCTAGAGATTCTTCTTCTAGTTGTCTAAAATTTAGAACCTCTTTTCAAAGGCTGACTACCTTAGAGATGAGAAAGAAACATAAACAAAATTTAGAGCATAATATTTTCCAATCTCCTTGCATACTTCCTACGGTTAGATTGTACCATTGTTTAGCTCTTCCCGTCAAAGAGAACAGGAATAACTTCCATCTTAAGGTTTTGTCAAACATGCCAGCGATACACAAGCATGCACAGGTATGTTCAAACTCCCATAGGTGTGAGTATGGGCTTTCATCGCCTTCTCCTGAGAAGGATTTATCTCGAATCAGTTTTATTAAATACAGGCACAGCTCATAACCAGGTGTTATGATAGGGTCTAAAGATTCTAGTGGCTTTAGGCTTGGACTCATGGGTTTAGCATATTGATAGATAGGAGTGGAATCCATGCTAAATGAAAAAGTAAAACAAAAGAAAGAATAAAAGATAAAAGGTTAAGCAAGGCTTGTAGTTAATTCAGCAATTGTTTCCTCGGCAATCGTTTCCTTGGCAACGCTTACACTTATGATTAATACTTTAACCTAGAGTGTCTATAGATTAAAGCACTCAAAAGAGAGTCATGATCCCGATGAACAATATAAACAATTGCTTACTTGAATCAGAAGTTGATTACCAGAGAGATCTTGAAGGCAAGCTCAAGTAGAACTTGGATCTGCCAAGGTACAAGCCATAGAGTGAGCACCGATAGGCCGACACCTACTCCAAATTCTTCCCTCACTCTCTATCTCACTATTCTATTTATAAGACTAGATCCTATGGAGGACTAATCTTCTCTTGATTGTTGGCCCTGATCCTGAAGATATGAATTAGGGTTTTAGGGATCTACTGAGGGAGGGGGTACAAGGCTATTTATATAGGATGCAGTGTCCATCGTGAGCCCTTGGATAAAACTAACCTAAAGAATGGTGTAGATGCAACCTAGAAGGTGGTGGAGAATCGACATAACAAAGCAGAGGCTAACGGGTGGCCCCAGGGGCTAGGCGCCATGTAGGTGGGGATGGCTAGCCCCACCTGGCAGCCTCTTGGCTCCCACTTTGGTGTGGTGTCCTCTAGGGTCCTCTAGAACCTTCTGGTGCCCATTTCACGCAATGTATGTTATCTGGTATACTCCCGGGTTAAATTGTACAATAGTATATTATCTGTGCGCTTACGGATTACTTAGTATTTATATAAATTTACAAGTGTCCTCAATAATTACCAACAACACATTTCTGGCATCATTGCTAGGGATGACAACTTAGAAAAGAGTGATGCTAAGAAATGCCAATAAGCATTTCTGGCACCGTTGCTAGGGATGGGCACAAGGCTAAGAGAATTGATCAAATAAATACTTATTGATGAAATCATAACTAAGCACCTCTGCTTTAACAGGCTTACCCCTATTTGTCTTTGTTCATATCTTATACATGGTATTGCAGGATTGGCTGTGATTCACCAACAATCAGAATCAAATCATTCAAGAGGAAGCTCAACACTAGTTTCTGAAGCTATGGCTAAAAAGACTCTGCGTGAGTTCTCTGCTCCAAGAACCCTAAGAACATCTGCACTAGACCAACACTCAAAACCAACAACATTGATTTTGAGCTCAAGCCAAGCCTCATCAACATGGTGCAAGCTACCCAATTCAGTGGAAAGGCACATGAAGATGATAGTGCTCATCTTCAAAATTTCCTAGAGATTAGCAGCACAATCGCCATCAAGGACATTGCTCAAGATATCATACTACTCCGCTTATTTCCATTCTCACTAGTGGGAAGGGTGAAGTAGTGGTTCTACACCAACAAAGATAACATCAACATATGGGCAAAGTGTTCTAAGGCCTTCCTTGTAAATTTCTTCCCTATAGGCAAGACTAAATACCTTAAGAGGAAAATTTTCTAACTTCCAATAGCAAAAAGGAGAAACCATTCTAGAGGCATGGGAACATTTCCAAGAATACATTTTAGATTGTCCTCATTATGGGATGGAAGATTGCTTACTCATGCAAGGTTTCTACCATGGATTAATTCAGAAAGCTTGTGAACAACTAGATGCTACTGCAAGAGGAGCATTTATGCCACTCACCCTTGGAAAAGCTGAAACTCTTATGGAAAAGATAGCCTCTAACCAAGGCTAGTCTCAATACAATATTCAAGCATGCAATAAGAGCGAAGAAGTACTAGAAGAGGTGTGTGCACTGTCAACCAAGATGGACGTACTATTAAATTGGCTTGAACAGCGAGCTAATTACAAGAAAGATCATCAAGCTATTCAAGATGCTTATAATGCCCAAAACACATGTGGAGAATATTTGGGGGTTGATTTCCCTGAATCACAAGAGGATGTAAGCATTGTCATCAACAATTTTGTTCCACAACAACAGAGACAAGGACAGGGGCAACAACAACAATGGTCAAATTGTCAAGGTAAGTACCTAGGTAATTACAATAATTCTTTTAGTTCCAAACAACCATCCCTGAGAGATTTGATCTTAGAACAAGTTAAGATTAATGAGAATATTTCTAAGAAGCTTGCTTCAAATGATAAGGTCCTAGAAAAATAATACTAAAATAGAAAGTTTTTCTTCTACTATAAAAGACCAACTTAGCTATAATAAAAAGATAGAATTGCAAATAGCTCAGTTGGTTGCTGCTCTGCCTTTTGCCACTAACCTTGAAAAGGTCAACACCATAACCATGAGAGGTGGCAAGTCTACTTGAGATCTGCCATATCCAATAAGGATAGGTAAGACACTGGCTATAGTAGAAAAAGAGGAGAAGAATAATGAAGTTGAAGAAGTTGAGCTACAAGCATAGGAAATGATGCAAGATTTTCATGACACCACCCTCCTATCGTTTCCAAGCAATAATCGAAAGGCTAAAATGTATGAGTAGTTTGGTAAGTTCGTAGAGGTAATTCAAAAGGTATATATCAATATTCCTCTACTAGATGCCATACAGGTACCCACCTATGCAAAGTACCTCAGAAACATTCTAAACAACAAAAGACCATAGCCCACTGCTAAAGTAATCAAGTTAACAGAGGAGTGTAGTGCGGCCATCCTTAACACATCACCAGTGAAGAAGAAGGATCTAGGATGTCCCACTATTGATTGATCTATTGGAAACCAAAACTTTGAAAATGCACTATGCAACCTTGGCACCAGCATAAGTGTCATGCCCAAGAAGGTTTTTGACAAGCTCAACTATTCAACACTCACGCCAACATCGATGTGCCTGCAACTAGCCAACCAATCGGTTCACAATCCTGCAAGAATAGCTGAGAATATTCTAGTAAAAATAAGAAACTTCTTTGTTTTAGTAGATTTTGTAGTGCTTGACATGTAGGAAGACATGAAGACACCCCTCATACTTGGGAGACCTTTCCTGAGCACTACGAATGCACACATTGATGTTGGAGCTGGAGAAATCAAATTCCATATTAATGGGAAGGAAGAGTGATTCGCCTTCAAGCTAAGATCGAAACAATGCTATAAATTAGAGTGGCAAGAGAAGCAAGAACAACCATTAGGGTCTCCATCTCTAGGACTAACTAATGCATATAAATGAAAAAGACTGGAGAAGTCCGGTTCGGCGGACTTAAAATGCCAAACCCTCACCGGGAGGAAGATGAGTAAGTTTTTGGGCAAGCTCAAGCGCGTAGGATCATCCCATTCTACGAGAAGCTCTTCTTCTAGGGCGAGCGCTAACATGCAGATTGACATTCCATCCCCCACTATTGGAGTGCCGCCTTAGTCATCCTCAGCTAAAAGGAACATCCAGCTGGAGGAGAAGGATCTCAAGTTGCGGAATAAGATGGAGAAAGACGCCTTCAAGCAGTTGAAAGCCCAAAGGTTTGTTCTTGCTTCTGCCTATGATCTAGCCGTTCTTTGTGCCACTATTATGGATATTGAATTTGACTTCATATTTAGAGTTGTTGGATGGGAAAATGTTTGGAATATCCATGAACAAGGGTCTAAGCTCTTAACAGCAAAATTTCTATGCACTTTGCAAACCACTGATACTGAAGTTAAATTTAGACTCTTTGGGAAAGAATTTTCTATCCCCAAGAAGGAGTTTAGTTTGCTTCTAGATTTTAATGCGAAGTGCGTAGTTGATGTAGGCTCTACTCTACAAGATTTTGATAAGGCAAAATTCTAGAGAGAAATTTTTGGAAAACCTAACATTTACCGCCCACGCACTAATGATATCCATCACCCTACACTATGGTTCATGCATAAATGGATAGGATTTTCTTTGTTTCCTAGATCTAATTTTCGCACCATGAGGTTAGATGATCTTAAGTTACTTTATGCTATGGTGAAGAGGAGGAAAGTTTTACCTGTTAAATTCATGATGAATCAATGGAAGGAAGTTTTCGAGCTCAAGGGAGATGTTGAGTGTACCTCTTTGGTCACTCACATTGCCCAGAATTTGGGACTGTTAGAAAATGCTTCAATTTCTCCCATTAATATTCCCCGTTGGTACATTGATTCTAAATATTTTCTCAAGGCTCACATGTTGAAAAAGAAAGAAAATAGACAACTTGTTATGATGTATCTCGGGTACACAAACAAGATTCTATTGACTAACCAGGATCTTGGTTTGTATGCTATGAATTCTTTCATTTTTGAACTACAGGTTAAGGAGGCAGCACCCCGCAGAAGTGCTTCTGTGAGGTTGACTCGTAATCCATAGCCTCGATATCATGAGGATGACCCAATTCCAGAAGGACCAGCATACACTGGCTATGCAGGCTGGGATCAACTAGGATCTTCCCACATGTACCAGCCCGAGCAAGCTGCTTGGCATCAACCATCCCTGCACCACTCTGAGAGCTCCTTGCAACAAGGTTCAAGTGAGCAATGGTAGCACGGAAACTTCGACAACTACTAGCAACAACACTATTAAGAAGGTTCAAGCAGCCACCAGGGAGGATGTATGTCTTTCTCTGCCCATGGCTATCATGATCAGCAGATTGGCTACCATGACCAGTAGATGGATCATGCTCGCCTCGACACCAGGCTGACCACCATAGAAGAAGCATAGCAGGACATTCGCAACACCTTGCACTAGCACTCTCAGTGGCAAGCAAACATGGGAGACATCATCACCAACATCTAGTAAAACCAGTAGCAAGAGAATGAGAACTAGAACTACTTGTTCTAGAAGCTCAACTTCGACCTGCCATTCTGAACGACTGCAGCAACACCCAGCTTGGGGGAAGAGGATCCCCCATTTATGTTAGGTAAGTTTTCTTTTTCTAGTATTTTATTTCTTCCTTATATTTATTTATTTTTGAGTTTGTTTTATATATTAAAAAAAGATGCATAACTAAAAACAAAATAAAAATTTGTCTTTTATATATATTAGTAAAGTGTGATCTAAAAATGAAAACAAAATAAAAAGAGTGTGTATAAAGTTTGCTTTAAGTTTCTTTAAGAGCTAAATAAATAAAAAGAACTTTGAAGATGATCTCTCATAATGGAAATGATGAATAGTTGCTCTGTTGTAATTCCTTCCAAGTACCTAGTTTTCAGCCATGAATTCTCCTAAGTTTTGGATAATATTCTTTTGACATGAGAATTTGCACGGAACTTGAAACTCATGGGTAGCAATGCTTGATCTAAGTCTAGGTAATTGACGGATATGATATGAGAAGGTCTGAGCTGCTATTTATCTTGTTCTGAGTGATACTAAATTCTGGAGATTTCTTTTGAAAAATATAAAAATGCTACATGATGAGTTCATGTATGACAAAGCTTGAATTCCTACCAAAGTCAAATAGAATTTTTAGGTTAGGAAAACTTCCACTCTCATATGCTACTTGTTTTGCATTGAGTTTAGTCAAGCTTTGTTGACCCTTATGAGAGGTTTATCATGCTCTTAAAATCAAGATCATGTACACACCACCCACATATGCACTACTCCTACAACTGGGAGTAGGTGCAAAAACATGCATTCCATCTAGATTCACCAAAAAATGTTCTACTCCTACACTAGGAGTAAACACCAAAAATATTCTTGACAGGTTCCATCCACCAAATAAAATGCTCCAAGTTCTTATTGCTATCTCTCAAAAGTTTTGTTGCAGAGAAGAGGCATGAGCTATGCAAAAGTTATTCATAAAAAAGAAAAAAAGAAAGTATTGAAAAAATGGACAAGTATCTGAGATATCCAAAACAACGGGTACTTCAATGCCCGCCTAAAAAATGAGATGAATAAGATAGCCCATGTTTTCTTGCAAATATTTCCAAATTTCCAAAGAGAGATATGTTTTCAAGGAGCATAGTAGAATTAGGCTAGACACCATATATATATCCACCATATTCCACACACCTGCACATCTGGATTTGATTGTATGACTTAACTCTCTTTGGATCTGAGGTTTGACTTTACAATATATACATTGCAAGTATGAACTTTCATGTTATCACCATTCCTATGAGCTCCACATAAGCTTTAGTTGTAGGAAGGAAGGCATAACATCATTATTGCCTTGGTGAGGATCCACAAATACTACATATATTGAGAGACTTGAGAGTGTCATACAATGTAATCTCTGAGTTTTATTTTGAAAACTTTCAAAAGCTTCAGAATAATGGTTGAACAAAGAACTTGAGACATAGTGCTTGACTTGATTGTTCTGTCTTTCAATTGCTCTAGACCTAAGTGAAGGCAACAAGCCCCATGGTTGAAGGTAATATGGGAAAGTTTGAAAGTCAGATTAGTTTGTTCTAATCTAGAGGAGAATTCTTGTTTGAACGCCTGTGTACTTTTGAGGAGTGAAAACATTGATGCTACTCCTGATCCATTACTAAGATTAGCATTGCTCAGGGACGAGCAAAGGTTAAGCTTGGGGGAGTTTATTGATGGTAGTTATCACCCATAAAAAACCATCAACATAACTTGTAAAAAGGGCATGAAAATGATCAACAACATAGATTTAGGGCTATAAACTAACACTCTCCATGAGTTTTGGTGAATCTATAATTTCAGCAGGGTTTATTCAGAAATTCATCAAGGTGGACCCAATCATAAGAATTAAACGCAATTATCTGTGGTGAAAATAACTTCAGAAGGTTCTAAAGGACACCAGAAGGTACTCCATCGAAGTAGGGCACGAGAGGATGCTAGGTAGGCTAGCTGCCCCCACCTACAGGCCGGCTAGCCCCTTGGTCCCATATGTCAGCCTCATCTTCTACGTCGGTTCCTCCACCACCTCCTAGATTGCATCTATGCCATCCTTTTAAGTTGGTTTGATCTGAGGGTCCAGAATTGATGCTCCAGCCTATATATACCAGCCCCTACCCCCTCCCTAAGGCATTCGATCATAAGTCAAGATCAGATAAAAAATTAGGGTTCCAGAGAGAATAGATTTGAGCTCCAATTCTTCAAGTTCTAGTATAGGCTAGCTAACAAGATTTAAGTAGAGTTGGGCTATTGCTCAGGATTCTGGATTCACCATCTAGAGGCTGGTAAAGCCATTGTATCCCTCTATATTTTGACTTTGTGCTACTTCAATACTATGTTTCTATCTATTATGTTCCTAGTTTACTTTGGTAGTATACTAGATATAGTCATGATTGATAATGAATTTATGCATATGTTCGCAAAGTGCTTAGCTCAGTACTTGAGTGAGTTAAGTGGTCGACATTATGTAAGCGTGGTGCTTAAATATTGTTTACCTATGGATGCACTCTACACTCTAGGTCATGTGGTAGATCACGAATGTGACACTCTTGTTGAGTCCTTTGTAGTCCACTCCCCGTTTGTAGAACAAGTAGAACCCGGTTGTGAAGGAAATCAAGCTCTATTGTTGATCTTCCTTAGTAATGTTCCATATGCATAGATACAGAGTTAGTTATGCTATAGATAAGAGTGTATATACTAGAGTGTACAAAGGACTTAGTAAATAAGAAATGACTTAGGAATCTTCTCTTAATTAATCTCCTACCTAGCCATACTACATTTATGAGTATCTATTTCTATCTCTGAATTACTATCAATGCCTTACACTTATCATTTATTTATCACTTGACTTACCCCTGTTAAAGCATGGGAGTTGATGATCTTATCATAAATATGCATATTTGTCAATATCTCTAGCCACCCCATCACTCCTCCCTATGGAAAAATATAAATAATGATACCTAGTATACTCCTGGGTGAAATGCTATAATGGTATATTATCTATGCGCTTGCGGATTACTTAGTGTTTATATAAATTTACATGTGTTATCAGTAATTACCAACAATGCATTTCTGGCATCATTGCTAGGGATGACAACTTAGTAAAGAGTGATGCTAAGAAATGCCAACAACGGTGGTACACCATACATCAAGGAACGTTGTTCCCTGGCAGCTATAAGTGCCTAGCTCGGGTGGTGCACCCCATATCGGGAAACATAGTTTCCTAGGTGTGGCCCTCGGGACATTGTTAACATCGTGTTCAGGTGATGTACCCGATAACTAGAAGCGTAACCTCTAGGACATCATAGATGCCATGCTAGGGTAAGAATACCGTTGTACTTGAGAAGTTGGTTCCCGACGTATTCTAGCATGTAAATAGTGGTTGCGCATCATTAAGTCCTAGTCGTAAAACAATAATGAGGATGGGGTAGGTGCACCTCCATCGCCCACACGTTACGAAGCCGGTTGATTTTTTGGGTGACCTATTGTACGTCGTTTGTTAATGAGCACTAAGGGCATCACGTTTTTCTTCAAGATCTATCAAGTAACGTGATTCAAATTTTTGTGAGCCTCATTAGTGAAAGAGCGAGGACGTTGTCTCGGAGCCCTAAGGCCAATATAATAGTGTCCTAGGCTAGGTACCACTATGGGCGAGTAACGAATGCGTGAGCAGCTATGGGCAGTTGCGTTTATTACTCTTTGAGCTAGTAATGGGTAGTACGAGTGAACGTCTGCTATAACTGAAAGGAAGCAATAGGACAAAGCCTGACCAGTGGGGGCATGTCATAAAACTCTTTTTCTAGATTCTAGGAGCTCATACACTGGTTATAGCCATGGGCCAACCATTTTCCCGGTTTCCCACAGAGGGGCACACATCCACTAAAATAAGGTACTTCGAGCTCGTCTGGGTATTTTGAGATTAACGTGAAACTAAGTGTCAGAGGTTTTAGAATCATACTGGTGACCCTCCCAAATACCCCTTGAGTCTAGAAGGGGCAGGGTCGATAGTGAACGAATCACCACCGCTTACACCTACTGAGGGGTGAGCCAGGCTGAGTACTCGATCTGAGTGTCAGATCACTCACCTACGCTAGCTCGGGTGATGGTGCATCAAATTTCAGACTATTTGGTCCCTTGGCTGCCATGGTTATGCGGATGGGTTCCTTCTCTATGAAGCTGAGGCATCGACTTTGGTGGCTCCTCTCCCCACGCGTCTATCTCAGAAGCTGTGCCTCTCAGAGATCGTGGGGGCGTAGCTAGGCCTTAACTCCTGCTTTCGCCCATGGAGACTGCTGGATTCCATCGGCTGTGTGCATCCCCTACCTATAAAACAGAGGAATAGAGGAGGGGAGTTAGTACATCTACATAGTAGCTTTTGCACGCTCACCTTCCTTTGCTCGTCGCATCTCCTATTGTCGTTAGATCTTGCCTTCCATCCATGGTCAGAGAGAAGCATCAGTAGGAGGAGCCTGAGCTAGGATCTGCTGAGATGGACATGTCTCCCTATGCTCAGGCCTTCCTCCTAGGCTTGATGGGGTTTGAGTAAGGATAGATCTGTTGTTGACATCGTTGGAAAGGACCTAATGCATTTCTTGATACAGTGGTTTCTCATCGGTGCCCTCGATGCTGTGGCTAGCCACTGTCTAGGAGGCCTTGTCGCTGTCACATCCCTCAGCAATGTAGGCTGCTCTACCACTGGGCTCGCCTTCCTCCTCCGACAATGAGGAGGCCGAAGAAGGCAAGCATGATATCCATACCGTGAGGGAGGGGCTGGCCATGGCCGGGCAATCCCTCTGGGACGGGTATCGGGAGGTGGAATGGCTGAAGGAGTCCTTGGCGATAGCCGAGACCATGGTTGGTGCCTTAGATGGAGAGGCAGCCGATGCTAGGGCTGTTGTCATGGTGACCTACACTAAGCTTGCTGGTGAGTTGAACTTCTTTGTTTCCTTTGTGAAATTTTTCTCGCCTTCACTTTGAATCTATATGTTTTTCAGCAACACAGGAGCAGTTAAGCACTATCCATGCTAAAGCGGCCGATCTTCGCTAGGCCAATGAGGAGCTGGCCGACAGATTTGTGGAGGTGACTCATCTATGTGACGAGTCAGCCAACTAGGTGCGTGGCTATGCCGCCATGGCGCGAATCAATAGCAGCCGCTAAGTGGCGTTGGAAGGGGCGATGAGGGCCATCGTCAATCTGGTGCAGCCGACAAGATGAAGCCTCCATGAGCAAGCTCTCGGCCTCCTAGCACAAATCAAGGTAGTGACGGTGGATGGTGTTCACCATGGGGCTGCGATGGCCCTTGCCACCACCCAGCTTTGTCTTCAGCCAGAGGTGGATCTGCATACAATGGAGCTCGAGTTCCCATCGAGGGTAGAGATGCCTGAGGGCATCGACGTCGGGCGTATGATAGCCAACTTCGGTGTCGCCGCTAATGCTATTGCCATGGTTGTAAATGTAGAGCAAGTCATCAGAGACACCACTCGTTGAGGTTAGGTCGTGTTGGTTTGCTTTTGTGTAAAATGTTATATGAATAATTTTTTACTTTGCAGACTGGTAATTGTGTGATTGTAGTAGTAGCCCCCAAGCACTTGGGCAGATTAGTATAACATGTCTGAGTGTTGAGACCACACATACCACCACAAACTCCCTTGGCGTTGCCATGTCAATACAAAGCCCCCGGGCATATCAGACTTAATGTTGACTCTCTAGTATGGCTTTACTTGGGAGTTAACGTTGCGTAGCATTTAGGACGTAAACTCCGAGCCATTTGTTAGGAAAGTGTTTCCTTAGCTATCTAAGGCATAAAACCCTTTCGTGCATAGCAACCATTGGTGCTCTAGGCCCTAGTCATGGGGTCCTCCCTGATGGCTGAGTCATCTTCCTCCTCTTTCGGCTTTGCATCTTCAAGCAAGTCAGGTGCTTCTGGTGGCACCGGTGTAGCTGGTGAAGTGGAAACTATAGAATTGGGAGGCAAAATGCTAGCTAGGGTTTCTAGCATGAGTCGGTGCTCTAGGGAATGGGGCGAGCATCAGGTGTTCCTGAGCCCGCCTCCTACTTATCTTCATAAGCATGTTTGGCTCATCTAGAATTAGATCCTGTTGGGCCTATTCTATAGCCAGCCTCCCGCACTCATATGCATCTTGAGCTGCCCATGATGGTGATGACGCCATGGGGGCCTAGCATTTTGAGCTTGAGGTAGGCATAACTGGGGATTGCCATGAACTTGGTGTAGTAGGGTCTCCCGAGGATGGCATGGTAGGGACCCTCGAAGTCTATGACTTCAAAGGAGAGTGTCTCCTTGCGGTAGTGTACCTAGTCACCGAACACGACAGATAGAGTGATCATGTTGAGAGGCATAACCCATCGTCCGGGGATGATCCCATGGAACGGAGAATGCAGGGGTGGCAGTTTGTTTGCCTCGATGTTTAGCTTCTTGAACGCATCCTTGTAAAGGATGTTTATGTTGCTTCCTCCGTCCATAAGGACTTTGGTCATTTTTACACCTCCCACAACTACACTGACCACCAAAGGGAATCATCCAACCTCGATGACATGATTGGGGTGGTCGTCCCTATTGAAGGTGATTGAGTGCTCCGACCATCTTAAATAAATAGGAACTACTGGTGTAGTGGCAAATATGAGACGTCTGGTTACCTTTTTGTGATGGCGGTCCTCATAGGCTTATGGGCCCTCAAAGATGATCATGACGCCCTTGATGTTGGGGTAGCCACCATTGTCATCCTCATCAGTGTCGTCCTTCCCCTTCTTTGGGTGGCCGCCCTTTGTCTTGTCCTTGCGAACTTCAGTGATCTCATGTTTGTAAGTATGGTAGTCCCTGGCCAAGTGATTCACCAGGAAGCCATGGTTTTGACATGTTTGGTTCATGATCTCATCGAATTTTGCACGGCCTCCATGACTTTGTTTGGATTTAATGCCTTCTTGTTTCTCGATGTTGGCCACGAGCTTGCCTCTATGCTTACGATCCTTCTTTGTTAGTGGGGATTGGTCCACGTCATCGGTGAGTCATGATTTATATTTGTCGTTACTGGTGTTAAAGCAATCTTCACCATCGACGTGCTCTTGGGCTAAGGCAAACATGTCATAGAGACTAATGTTCTTCCTTCACCCAATGTCCCAAATAAGGGGTTTGCTATTGACGCCAATGGTAAATGTAGTGACAATGCTAGCATCGAGGATGTCCTCGAGTTTATTCTTGCGCTGTGTAAAGCACTTTATGTAATCATGGAGACTCTCGCCAGTCTTGTGGTTGCATCCTAGGAGGTTCCATGAGGTACCTACTTAGTGTAAGCCCCCTCAAAGTGATTACAGAATGCCTTTTCAAGGTCAGTCCATCGCTTGATCATGCCTTCCCCAAGGTTGTTTAGCTAGTTTCTAGCAGAGTTAGTGAGGTAGATTAGAAGATACTGAATCATGAAAAACATGTCCAATGTGGATGCCACTTTCATGGCGAGTTGGTAGTTTACCAACCAAATCTTTGGGTCTATCTCACCGTCGTATTTCTCAATGTTTAGAGCACAAAACCTACAGGGTGTTGGGGCTCACTGTATTTGGTATCTAAATGCAGGGGGTCCTAACAAGTCATAGGGATCGCACTCGATGGCGCGTGGCGCCAGCTCAGGGCGGTTCCTAGGATTTCTCCCATCGTGATGGTATCGCCCTCGCCGTTAGAGCAATAGCTACTCCCCAAATCATTGTTAGCCCCATCGTCTTCGTGACTCCCTCCATTGGCAGAGTGCCCTTCGCTGCCACCTCCTTGTCCACCACCTCCCTATTCACCACCATTGTCACCCAGTTGTGGGGTGGGACCTTGGTGGCATCTAGGATTATGGCATGGGGATCTTTGGGGTGCATGGCTACGTGTGGCAGATGCATCACTAGGTGCTGGTATGTGGTCGACAATGACCGCTATCCGCTCTTGAATCCTTTGGAAAAACCTATTGGTCCTCTTCTGTGGATGGATGTGACATCGCCACCGCTTCCCTCATGGCCTTGGCTAAGTTTGGATTGGCGTTACAAAACACTAGAGCCGCTCACAGAATTTCATTATGGGCCTCACGGCCCTGAGTTGTGTTCTGCTATTAGAGCTGATGTTGGAGTTTTTGATTTTCATCTGCTAGCATGTCATTGTGATTAAGCAGACAATCCTGGGTCTGCTGGCTAGTTTTGTAAGGTGTTGCATAATCAAACTCGAAATGATCTGGGGCGAACGTTTAGGGGTGATGTACCCGTTCCCCTTGTGATCATTTGCACCAAGATGGCAATTGCGTGTATGTGAGATGAGGTCATCATCGTGAACATCCATGTGGTTAACTCCATGTGGCCGATAGTAGTCATAGAGAGAAAGGCATGAAGCCACTGTGTTAATGTGTTTGGCAGCTCCAATGTCATGGCACTGATTGCTCTCATCGGAGTGGTCTGATTGTTCTAGGACGGTGCCGCCTAGGTTGACATTGTGGATGGTGACCCCGACTAGGTTCGAGTCAAAGCCATCATCACTGTGATCCCGATCAGTATGACATGGGTTTTTTGGATTCTCTGTAGGAGATCTAAAATGTGGTGTGATAGCCTAAAGAAGCTAGATTAGGCGAGTCATTGCCACGTGCATTGGCACTCCCGTGGGTCGGGAATGAATCAGATCAGGTACTGTATCCACCGTCGGGACTGGATCCCTAATCTTGTGAAGGAAAAGAGTGGCATTAAGTCTAGGCTCTTGGCCAGTTTCGTCAAAAAGCTGACCATGGTGGGTTAGATGGCGAGCGATGGCGAGCGGTCCTCCATCGACAGCCACCTCTAGTCCGGTGGTGAAAGCTCAGATTTGGAGCGACTGCTCCTCCTCCTGTTTGGATGGCTCAGGCTCCAGCGGGCATAGGTCCCCAAACCAGTCACGTGATGAAGTCGAGCTTGCTAAAGATGATCCTCATGCCCAGCTACATCTTCTCTGGTTCATCATTGAAGTCGAAGATGATTCCCATCTAAAACACAAAAATGAATCTGAATGCGAAAGGGCCCTACCTAGCACGCCAACTATCGGATTGTTTTGCTCTGGCAATATCCAGCAACATGATCATGTAGACAAAATCAGATGGTAGCACATGAGACACAGAGATTTATACTAGTTCAGGGCGTGGTGCATGCTAATCCCTACTCTAGTGGTGCGGCTGCTCTTGTATTCATATGCTCAATTATAGGGGCTGTTGCTCCTAGCAACATGTAGATGGAATATGTGATGGAACTGCCCAATTTATACAAGATCAAGTATGGATGTCCCTGCTAACACATTGACACGTGCATACTTTCACTTATATAAACCCGGTAGTCCACCGAGTGTTGCGAAGGACCTCGGTAAATCATGATCACAACCAAGATTGTATGATTAAGCAAATACACATCACATACACAAAGTTGCAGCAAAAATAATATTATAAATGGGTTCACAAATAATAGTACAAGTTTGGGTTTCAAAACCGATTAGTGAAAACAACATAGCTTTCAAATGATTACATTAATATAAGTTCCAAATACATTGGTAGCATAAGTGACATCATCTGTAAAAGCATATAGATGAGAAATAAATATAGAGTCATCGAGCCCACCGGTGGTTATCCACCATCTTCAGCAGGCCAAGAACTTCACCTGCAACATGGTGGGATAAACCCTAACTACTCGAATGTACTCAGCTAGACTTACCCATCATAAACCAAAAATAAAGTGACACCAAAGATTATGCAAGGCGTTGTAAGTGGAGCTAGCTTGACAACATTTTGCATAAAGAGCGACAAATTCTGTTGTACAATTATACTTTGGTCATCAAGTTAATTATAGCTATTCATCTCTAGATTAGCAACTAACCTATGCCAAACATGTGGTATATCATTTAGTAGTATAGCAACAGTAACCATAGCCGGTGTACTAATTCCATGTTCATCCGAACCATTACATTCCATAATACAATTACTATGATGTTGGAGCTAGCTAAGTTTCTCACTATCCGGGAGAGACAGCGATTCGAATCGATTTCAACCAGCTAGGAATTTATTCCTAACACAAACCTAGGTCTACCAGCCACAGTAGCCTTAGGTCACCTTTGGAACAACTCAGGTCCACATTTTGCAGGTTTAGCTAGTGCCACATAATCAGGGATGACCAGCTGCCACGACAATCAGGACTACCCTACCCTTGGGCTCATGTCTGGCTTCCCGCACATCCTTACTACCATCTAGAGTACGCACTTTTACAGAATGGGGCCTTGCTAGAGTTGAGCTACTTGGCTTCGCGATAGGAATGAGTTATCTGGCCAGCTAAGTGATAGGCATGTGTTCAATCTTGTCAGAAGTGCTAATAATAGTACGGTCCTTAATCGGCACAGATAGAATCACATGAGTCAACCTACACATAGACTCTGCCCGGCCTCCATTTACATTACCCCATGGTTCTTTTCCACGATAGCAAATATAGCCAACCATGCTTTGATATCCACCTATATCTCGCAGGTGATAGGAAATCACCCGACTTCTACCGATCTAAGCATGGCTAAGCATATATTAGATCCTGGACCTACACAGGGTTAAAGGTATATTTGTGGACAAGGAAATTATATGCATCAAGTGGTTCCAATCAACTCTTATAACATAATGCATCAAACATAAAGGACTCAAGTGATATTTGTAAAAACATAGGAGGCTTAGAATGTTCCGGGGCTTGCCTGGAATCCAACACTAGGTTACTGTTTGTTAGACGACACTCGCTGGGTGATCATCTCCCATTCAGGCATGTACTCCAAGGGTCCTTCCATCTTTGGGATAGGTCCACCATACACTATCTTCAGGTTCGGTTCCAACATCACATCCTTCACGTGGTTCATCTAGTGTACCTAGATGAGATGCAAGTGCATGAATATGAAGAATGGTAATATGAGATGCATCACATAATAGCATTTAAGGTAAACATAAGATCATGCAAGACATAGGTACCTAGAGTTATTTAACTAAACATCACACAACCTATTATAGAGGGATAGCAAGCATATCAGGCATGGCACACAAGTGAACTTAATTTCAAATATTGCACCCATGCATCAATCAAGAACTAACCAACATGTTTAGCCAAAACAAGAGCAAGCTAAAGCAATCACCTAACACATGTATAGAAATCTGGACAGCAGCACAACAGTCACTTGTTTTAACCATAACTGGAGATATAAGCATCCAACAAGGGTGACCATAGACTTTCTAGAAAGCTAATGAAATTTCCTACAACATTGTTACTATCACCAAAATCTTATTCTAAAGCTAACTAGGTCAAACATGCCAATGTTTAAGATATGCACAGAACTAGGACAGAAAAGTAGTAGCAATTTCAACAATGCATAACTAGAGTTATGGACATCAAACAAGCATGAACCTTAACTTTATAGAAAACTTATTAAATTATATAAAATATGTTTATTATCATCACAAGGTGATTCCTTAATTAACAAGGTCAGTCAAGCACAATTGAGCACCTTTGTCCAGACTTGGACAGATTCTACCTTGCAACTTCTCAAGCTTATAACTGGAGATTTCGACCACCAAAAGGTATGATCTTTAACAATTTGGTAAGATCATGAAAATCACTACACTTCTTATATTATCACCAAGACATGATTCGAAGCTTAGCTAAGTCAAACAACACAATCATTTAGATCTATACAGAGAGCATGCAAAATCTGACAATGAACTTGTAAAATCTATAGCTCCTAAATTATCTGGCCTATGGTCAGGAAAATTTATCATGAGCTAGATTATGAAATTAGCTACAACTTTGGTATTCACTACAACCATAGCAAACATCATTTACACAATGAAAATAATTGCACAAGCAAGACTGCATATGCAGCTCAAACAGTAGTGGTATAGAAAACTGATAGGAACTTCAGAGAAGTATAACTGGAGTTCTAGACCTCCAACAAACATGAATCATAACTTTTGGAAATCTTATGAAGTTACCTACAACTTTCTTATTATCATCTTAAGATGATTCTACAGCTAACAAGGTCAATTAATCCAATGAATGCTTCTCTATCCAAAACATGGACAGAGCCTGATATGCCACTTTAAACAGCTATAACTAGAGTTCTATATATCTAATAAATGTGTTTCTAGACTTTTTAGAAATATTAGCAAATTCTAAACAACTTTATTATAAACACCTAGAGCTAATTATACTATTAAAAAGGCCCGATGGTACCAACAAAGAAACCCTGTCAGGGTTTGGACAGAAATAGCCACAGAAATTTTAGCAACTATAACTAAAAATCTACTTAATAAAAAATTATGCTTTTTAGCTTTTTAAAAAGCTTAAGAAAAGTACTAGAACTCATTTATTGTCATCAAGGCATGATTCATAACTTAACTGAGCCAATTAATACAAGCATGCAGGCATATTCAGAATAGGAGCAAAGCAACATAGGGCATTTGTTATTTTTATACCTCTTAAACTATCAACCTAAAATTGTGACATTTTTACTAGACATCAACCATAAACTGAGTAGCACTCCATAAACATTTCACTTTTATTTGAGCAAAAAAATTGCAGTTATGACAAAGACAAGACACAACTAGTATTAAAAACCTAACTAAATAAATTGATTTTTACAACAAACAATTTAAACTAAATCATGCATATTATAGATCTATTGAATATATAATTTCATAAGGATACCAAAAAGTCCTCATTTGCTATTTTTGGAGTTTGCTACAATTTACTATGATTTTTCAAAGTTTAGCCTATTATATGCATATAATGAAAAAGAAAAGGAAAAACGCTTTTGCATCAGGGTCCTGGCAGAAAACACAAATTAAACGCCAGTGAATAGGTCCTTCTTGGTACTATTCAAATGAGTCACCGGTCCTTCACTAAACCCCCTAGAAAACATCTTATCTCGCGCGTGGTCCCTGTTCTCCTTCCTCTCGACGGTAGCGCAGGGGGGTGGTCGGGCCCACAGCTCCAGCTGGCTGAGGCGACGCCGACGGCAAGATGTTGCGGGCTCTAGCTGTCCCAGACCCTGACACGCCTCTAGGTGACTGTGGCATGGCCTAGGGTGGCCTGTGGCCTGCTAGCCACGTGAGCAGGCAAAATGCCAGTAGCTGCTCCATCGGCGTGGAGCAGCAGCGGCCATCGGCGCTGGTCTAGGAGGGCCAGAGGTGCGGCATGAACTAGGGAAGGAGGTGCCACGGTCAGTGGGGAGTGGTGGAGCATAGAGGAGAGGGGGCAGAGCAGTGCTATGAGCTCGACGTTGGAGTCCATGGCGGCTCTGCTCTGGTGCGGCCAGAGAGCGAGTAGGAGCCTAGGCGAGCGTGAGAGGGAGCAGAGAGTGAGTGAGGGATGCCAGGGTAGCTTGGCCATCCACTTTGGGGAGGCATAGGGAGCAGGGCGGTGTGTGGCAATGGAGGTGGGGTGCACTGCAGTGTATGACGGCCACGCGGCTTTATGTCGAACACGTGGTGCGCGTCGCGGTGCTTGACTTGGAGGCCATGTTAGTGTTGACTACGTGCCAAACTGGGCTATGGTCCTTGAAGCAAAATTGTTCCTCTTTTGATGCTCTACAAACTTGATTAAGGGGTCATAGCCATTAGGTCTTTGAAATAGCAGTTAATTAGCATCCAATTTTCAAGTGTCAACGTGTTGACACTGATTAATCAAATCCAAAAATCGATGGTCAAGACAAGGTCAAACGAGTGCCCTCTTTTTGCACGCTCTTCTCCACAATGTATACTCCAACTTTCATTTTGGGGCCCAATCACATTGCTTAACAAAATCATGAGAACGCGAGATGCCAAAGTCGATGGCGATGAATTCCAGACTTAGAAAAATTTTAAGTACTGAAAATAGCTGTTGATTCAAAGTTTGAGCCTCGGTTTGACTTTCTTACAAGCTAATCTAGCTCTTGGTCCAAAAACAAAGTTTGTTCTACTCCACTCAAACTTCAACTTTTATTTAAGGTGCAACTCCATGCAAGCACTGTAAGTGATTGGTCAACATAGGTCAAAATAGCATCACGGTAAAGCTTAAATTAGAGTTTTAAACCGATTGAGGCATTTTCTTGACCTTTGCTCAACATGAACCCTTCATGACTTTTGTTGTAGAGCTCATTTAGAGTCATTTGGGCAAGGTAGAAAGGTTTGGTTGATGACCTATAATTCCATTCACTTAATAAAGCAATCCAAGAAAGATTATAACTTATCATTTCATGTGACTTCTTGATTCCAAACTTCATGAAACTTTTCCACTGGTCAAGATGGATGAATATTGATGTAATGTACATGAAATAAGTATGTTTAACATTACTCTTGCATAATCTTAACAAGGGTCCACATGTAATTAAGGGTGTGTTGTCCAAGTTTAAGTTGGAGCTCACTCTTGTAGATTTGATTTTGACACCTTCATCATCACTTAACATGTCATGTTTGAGCTCAAACCCATTGCTTAACTGGTGACAAACACCTAGGGTGTTACAACCCCCCCCCCCCTTATGAGAATCTCATCCCAAGATTCGGTGCGAAAGACTTTTAAGGGATGAGAAGCATGTCCTCCATTTTCCAACATCAGTAATAGCATTAGGCTACTTAATTTTGGAGTATCAGAGAGGCTAATTTGGTCAAGACACTTTTTGATACTTGCCTTTTGTAGTAAGTTTTGTCTGAAGAATTTCCTTCATTGGCTTCCATGAAGCATTGTTACTTTGGGAGGAATCCAAGACAACACAATACTTTGTTCTTGGGATATGGAGAGTACTATGGAGCATAAACCAATTACCCACAATCTCTAATTACCTAATGAATATAGCATGGACCATGTGAACTTTGCATTAGGCTGCAAGCTTCTGAAAGCTACTCATTAAAATGGTTCCATGTTCATTCACAAAGTTTAACAAACAGTTCTCTACCAAAGTAGCTTGAGTACAACCTTTAATAAGGGATGAGATCATAGACGGGGTAAACATCCTCTGAGGTTGTGAGAAACCGAGTAACTAATAGACAATATCTATGCTTGTCATAACTGTTCAATCACTCAGATGCCAATCGATGGAAAACTACATAATGTTCCATGTGACTGCATTATCTGAGTCCGTTGAGTGAGCGGTGAATGTGATAGCTGACTCTGTTGACTTAGCATTTTCGAGGATCATTATTTGAGAGAATCCTCGTATCCAAGCGGTAGTAGTTATCTAGGTTGAGCCTAAGGCAACCTCTTGGGTAAAAACACATAGAATGTACCAAGGACAAGTCTGCCTTGGAAAACAATGCTGAAGAAGGATGACAACGAGTTTTGGAGGTCAACGAAAGTTGTAAGCATACACCAATTGGAAAAACAGTACACTACTAAGCAGGTTGAGCACAATTTGCCTTCATGGTACAGTGCGTAGTAAGTTGGGTTGACTTGCACTATCACAAAAATTAGCCTGGTTGGACTACTTTTGACATTGACGCTTCCTTTCTAATGTCAATCAACAACTCATAAGCAAAATCTGAAATATGTTGTTTGACACTTTTCAAATTGTTTTTGACTCGCAAAGGCACAAATTGACATGTAGAACACCTTAACTGCTCAAGCATTATTGATATGAGAGGGCAAAAGCAAGGCATAAAAGGGTGCCAAGAGTCTTCTCTAGGGCATATAAAGTATTAACAATCATCACATTGCCAACTTGACCTGATCTACAAACACAACCTTCTAATATAAGGGATGATAGTAGTAAGCAGAGAAATCATAGATTTTGTACTTCTTGATAATCAGTTCATATCCTGCAAACTACTGCTCCATGGTGCACAAAATTAGGTAGGCATTTAGATCAAAGAGTCCTTTAACTACTGACCAAAATTCAGCTCAAACGGACACCGTTTGACTATCCAAACAAATCATCTACCAAAACTGCTTTGTTCTACAATTTTGGGACTGAACTATCAAAACATCTCTCAAATCCGATGCTTTATTCAACCAATCCTCAAACCAACTTAAGATATCTGAGTACCTTAAGCGAGGAATGAGATCACCAAGTTTGGTGTGAATTGAACCAGGTTTGAGCTGCTAATCATTGGTTTAAAGATAACCGGTTTAGTGCCATAAAATCTCGATAGATTTCCTGCTCTTCTTCTCTTTTGCTTCATGAGTTGTGGAGTGTGTTCTGCACTCTCTAATTCTCTTGATAACCGCAATAGCTTTCTCGCTGAGGATGGAGGCTAGGGTTTTCCTCACATGTCTCTTAGGAAATAACTTCAATTGATGATTTAGGCACTAGGTCAACGATACACAAGCATTGGACTGGTGGGCTATTTGTGCAGGGCAGAATGCATACTTCATGTGGAGTGACAGTCCTACATAGATAAGGGAACATCTCTGATTATCCTTCTATGCTTCATCCAATAGAATCTAGAATGATCCTTTGATAGCACTATATACATAACGATGCTGACCGAAACTAGGGACGTGCTTTCTCTAGCACTTTACTTAGCTGGTATAGCATCCTGCACTATCTATGCGATTGTCCAAGATGGAATTGACTTGACGACATAGGGCCTAGAGAAGAAAGCAGTACTGGCATCGCTGACCGGCTTTGCTGTTTCTTTGCTTAGCATTGTCCTGTGAGACATAGCCTTCGGAGTTACCAAAGAGTCGTTACCTAGCTAGAGACTAACTTTCCTATTGGTAACTAAGTAGTTGTCTAACAACATATAAAAGCTTGAAAACTTCTTTTTGATGGCAACAATTGTAGTTGATGTGTAAACAAACAGTCGCCATGGAAGTCAGCAAAAAAGGGTCATACTGAAGAAGGTCGGTTGATCATCTTGCACATAAAGGTCAAGGCTAAGATAGATAGCTCATAAGCACCAGGTGACCTATTACAGGACATAATATCCTGGTCCATGTATCATCTGACTGATAACTTGCCCAACTTTTAAATATTGTGTAGCCTTTTGATCCAATGGGACGACATAAGTTGCTCACTAGATGACCGATGTCATTACAAGGATAGTCAAGTAGAGTCACTTGTCTACCATCTCTTGTAGTCTGTTTATGTTCATGTGAGTGACCTATTCTTCAAGGTTATCCTTTGGACAACTTCAAAAGGAAGTCCTATTGCATCTGGTTCGACCTATAGATCTTCTAACAAGATAAGGAGAGATAACCAAGGAAGAGATCACATGAAAATAACACATCGGTGTAGTTTTGTAATGGATCATGACTAGGAACTTCGATACCAGCGTGTGCCGAGTAGCACAACCTTGTGTCGCACGCCATAGGAGGCTCTCGGTTTCGTCACGGCACCGTAGTTGCTACTCATAACACCATTACTGATCACACACCCAAAGTGAAATTTCAAGTTGCATAGATTGGGTCGGATGACCAAGCACTATGCATAGGAGGGATAGCAAGCAAAGGTGGTCACAAGGTTAGGAGTCAACAAACAGGTGATTCGAAGATCAAAACATAGCGCAAGAGAACATAGCCTAATTGCCGAAGACAATTGAGTAGGGGACTCTTGCCTAATTTCCATATACATCTTGTGTCCACCAGGGGGATTACCAGATAAAGATTAACATGAGATTTGGTCTTACCAAGCAGCAACATGATATCAAGATTGATAAACATCTAGAGGCTAGGAAGAGTTGGACACAAAACAAATGAGATTCAAGGGACAGAGCCAAGGCACTAACTAGGGATTTAGTTGATAAAGCAATGACATGATCTGTGAGAAAAAAGTTCCAAAGCCAGGGTAGATAGCGATTAGTGTTACACCAGATCATTTGTAAAAGGAGCAATGAGGCCCGACAAGGATTTTGAGCAGGGTCCTCCCACACAGGAGCAAGACAACCATGACACATGCAAGCATTCAAGGAAACTAAGCTTGGGCTTAAGGTCAAGCAAAGGCATGGATATAGGTCTTCGAAGCGCAATGTTCAATGGCTAGCAACCACGTGTATAGGCTCAGGCTCCTAAGAGAGAACTTAATTGGAGACAACAACCATGAGATTATCAAAACTTGGATGTTGTTCTAGGATAGCACTCTTCAACATTCATATGCTTACCAAGGGCAAAAAGGGTGATAGCTATGGCACTACCTAGATAACAAGCATCCACACATACATCATGGTCTTAAGCAAGCAATTCAAAACGCTCAATCCAATTAGCTTAAGCAACTATTACTAAGCACAAAGCTCGCACATAACAAGTAGTCACCTACAGCAACACCACTACACATATCATGCAAAACATGGTGATAAGGTACTATTATCTTTTATTTCCTTTTTACGGAGTAGGTGGATATCTCTACAAAACAAGTTTTACTTACATTTAGCAATTTAGTTTTTGAAGGGGTGAAGTTTTTGCTAACTAATAACTTGTCATCTATTTCCTTTGGAAGCAAACATATAAGGCAAAGCTGATCACACACTATCTTCAAGCACAGCTATTCAAGCGGCATGGACCAAGGCATTTTGTCTAGCTTCACACAAGGAAGATAGTAACGTCACATGGTCACAAGTTACTTAGTATTAAAACAAAGTGAAGGAAGCATATTTATGCACAAGCACAATCAGGATGCATGACTGTCCTATTTGGCATCACAAAATTGCCAGCCTAAGGTGGCAATCACGTTCTATGTCAGTGGCATAACCCATACTCTGCAAAACTGCTAGCTACATTCAATCTACGCATTCATGGTTAGCATACCTTCAAAAGGATTTCATTTCAGCCCAACCCTACAATTATATATGCAGAAATGAAAGTTTGGGCTCTAGGTTGCAAGCAAAATACTTCCATATATATATATAACCATATATATATATACTTCCGTATCAAAGCTATCGATCATTCAATTTGCTACCAACAATTAAATATGCACCATACACACATGGAAGCATGCGTATACAGTTGTATCAAAGCTAGCTCTCCCCTTTGACCGCACACTCACATCTTGCGGTCATGCCACTCATCAACTTACCTTCTTACCTAGGCATAGAGGTATAGTGATCCATACATTACCATTCAAGAGAATGGCATCCATACTATAGCACATCGTATGGACAACGAAAGTAAAAACCCCCATGTTAGTACTTAGATAGCCACCTAATAGTCCTTAACTAGGCATAAAGGAGGATGTTGCTAGCATAGGGTTGCAAATTAGTATTGACAAATTTGCCTATAGCTAAAGTTTTATCTAAAATAGGCTTTTTAAAACCAAAACTTTGTTTTTAAAACTATGTACATGATAGTATTATGCTTAATCTTGCTCTGAAGTGCCAACAACGGTATAGTCCTTAATTGTCATAGACAGAATCACATGAGTCAACCTACACATAAACTCCACCCGGCCTCCATTTACATTACCCCATGGTTCTTTTCCATGATAGCAAATATAGCCAACCGTGCTTTGGTATCCACCTATATCTCACAGGTGACAGGAAATCACCCAACTTCTACCGGTCTAAGCATGGATAAGCATATATTCGATCTTGGACCTACACAGGGTTAAAGGTATATTTCTGGACAAGGAAATTATATGCATCAAACATAAAGGACTCAAGTGATATTTTTAAAAACATAGGAGGCTTAGAATGCTTTGGGGCTTGCCTGGAATCCAACACTAGGTTAGTGTTTGTTAGACAACACTCGCTTGGTGATCATCTCCCATTCAGGCATGTACTCTAGGGGTCCTTCCATCTTCGGGATAGGTCCACTATACACCATCTTCGGGTTTGGTTCTAATATCACATCCTTCACGTGGTTCATCTAGCGTACCTAGATGAGATGCAAGTGCATGAATAGGAAGAATGGTAATATGAGATGCATCACATAATAGCATTTAAGGTAAACATAAGATCATGCAAGACATAGGTACCTAGAGTTATTTAACTAAACATCACACAACCTATTATAGAGGGATAGCAAGCATATCAGGCATGGCACACAAGTGAACTTAAGTTCAAATATTGAACCCATGCATTGATCAAGAACTAACCAACATGTTTAGCCAAAACAAGAGCAAGCTAAAGCAATCACCTAGCACATGTATAGAAATCTGGATAGTAGCACAGCAGTCACTTGTTTTAACCATAACTAGAGATATAAGCACCCAACAAGGGTGACCCTAGACTTTCTAGAAAGCTAATGAAATTGCCTACAACATTGTTATTATCACCAAAAGCTTATTCCAAAGCTAACTAGGTCAAACATGCCAATGTTTCAGATCTACACAGAACTAGGATAGAAAAGTAGCAACGATTTGAACAATGCATAACTAGAGTTATGGACATCAAACAAGCATGAACCTTAACTTTATAGAAATATTATTAAATTATATAAAACATGTTTATTATCATCACAAGGTGATTCCTCAATTAACAAGGTCAGTCAAGCACAATTGAGCACCTCTGTCCAGACTTGGATAGATTCTGCCATGCAACTTCTCAAGCTTATAACTAGAGATTTCGACCACCAAAAGGTGTGATCTTTAACAATTTGGTAAGATCATGAAAATCACTACACTTCTTACATTATCTCCAAGATATGATTCAAAGCTTAGCTAAGTCAAACAACATAATCAATTAGATCTATACAGAGAGCATGCAAAATCTGACAATGAACTTGTAAAATCTATAGCTCCTAAATTATCAGGCCTATGATCAAGAAAATTTATCACAAGCTATATTATGAAATTAGATACAACTTTGGTATTCACTACAACCATAGAAAACATCATTTACACCACGAAAATAATTGCACAAGCAAGACTGCATATTGAGCCAAAACAACAGTGGTATAGAAAACTGATATGAACTTTAGAGAAGCATAACTGGAGTTCTAGACCTCCAAAAACATGAATCATAACTTTTTCAAAATCTTATGAAGTTACCTACAACTTTGTTATTATCATCTTAAGATGATTCTATAGCTAACAAGGTCAATTAATCCAATGAATGCATCTTTGTCCAAAACATGGACATAATCAGATATGCCACTTTAAACAGCTATAACTAGAGCTCTACATGTCCAATAAATGTGGTTCTAGACTTTTTAGAAAGCTTAGAAAATTGTAAACAACTTTGTTATAAACACCTAGAGCTAATTAGACTATTAAAAAGACCCTATAGTACCAACAAGGAAACCCTATCTGGGTTTGGGCAGAAACAGCCATAGAAATTTAAGCAACTATAACTAAAAATCTTCTTAACCAAAAATTATGCTTTTGAGCTTTTTAAAAATCTTAAGTACTAGAACTCATTTATTGTCATCAAGTCATGATTCATAACTTAACAGAGCCAATTAATACAAGCATGCAGACCTATTTAGAATAGGAGCAAAGCAACACAGGACAATTGTTATTTTTGTAGATCTTAAACTATCAAGCCTAAAATCGTGAGAATTTTTACCAGACATCAACCACAACCTTAGTAGCACTCCATAAAAATTTCACATTTGTTTGAGCCCAACAACTATAGTATGAAAAAGACAAGACACAACTAGTATTAAAAACCTAACTGCATAAATAGATTTTTATAGCAAAAACTTTAAACTAAATCATGCCATATTATAGATCCATTGCATAGAAAATTTCACAAGGATTCCAAAAAGTCCTCATTTGCTATTTTTGAAGTTTTCTACAATTACTATGATTTTTCAAACTTTAGCTAATTATATGTATATAATGAAAAAGAAAAGGAAAAACGCTTTTGCATCGGGGTCCCTACAGAAAACACAAATTAAATGCCAGCGAACAGGTCCTTCTTGGTACTATTCAAATGAGTCACCGGTCCTTCACTTAACCCCCTATAAAACATCCTATTCTCACGCGTGGTCCCCCTTCTCCTTCCTCTCACGGCAGCACAGGGGGTGGCCAGCCCCGCAGCTCCGGCCAGCTGAGGCGGCGCCGGTGGCGAGATGTTGCGAGCTCCGGCTGTCCTAGAACTTGGCGTGCCTCTAGGTGACCGTGGCATGGCCTGGGGTGGCCTGTGGCCTGCTAGCCGCGCAAGCAGGCGGAACGCCGACAACAGCGCCCATCGATGCTGGTCTAGGAGGGCCAGAGGTGCGGCGTGAGCTGGGGAAGGAGGTGCCACGGTTAGCGGGGAGTGGTGGAGCATAGAGGTGAGGGGTCGGCGCCCATGGTGGCTCCGCTCTGGTGTGGCCAGAGAGCGTGCGGGAGCCTAGGCAAGCGCAGGAGGGAGCAGAGAGTAAGTGAGGGATGCCATGGTAGTTCGGGCATCTACTTTGGGGTGGCATAGGGAGTAGGGCGGCGCATGGCAACACAGGAGGGGCGCACTATGGTGCATGGCGGCCACGTAGCTTTATGTTGAACACGTGGTGCACGTCGCGGTGCTTGACTTGGAGGCTGAGTTAGGGTTGATTGCATGCCAAACTGGGCTATGGTCCTTGAAGCAAAATTGTTCCTCTTATGATGCTCTACAAAATCACAAGAACACGAGAAGCTAATGTCAATGATGATGAATTCCAGACTTAAAAATTTTATGTACTAAAAACAGCTGTTGATTCAAAGTTTGAGCCTCGGTTTGACTTTCTTACAAGCTGATCTAGCTCTTGGTACAAAAACAAATTTTGTTCTAGTCCACTCAAACTTCAACTTTTATTTAAGGTGCAACTCCATGCAAGCACTGTAAGCGAATGGTCAACATAGGTCAAAATAGTATCACGGTAAAGCTTAAATCAGAGTTTTAGACCGAATGAGGCATTTTCTTGACCTTTGCTCAACACGAAATCTTCATGACTTTTGTTGTAGAGTTTATTTAGAGTCATTTGGGCAAGGTAAAAAGGTTTGGTTGATGACCTATAATTCCATTCACTTAATAAAGCAATCTAAGAAAGATTATAACTTATCATTTCATGTGACTTCTTGATTCCAAACTTCATGAAACTTTTCCACTAGTCAAGATGGATGCATGTTGATGTAATGTACCTGAAATAAGTATGTTTAACATTACTCTTGCATAATCTTAACAAGGGTCCACATGTAATTAAGGGTGTGTTGTCCAAGTTTAAGTTGGAGCTCACTCTTGTAGATTTGATCTTGACACCTTCATCATCACTTAACATGTCATGTTTGAGCTCAAACCCATTGCTTAACTAGTGACAAACACCTGGGGTGTTATAGAATAGGTGGAAGATGGATCCTGAGCCCAAGATCCCTACCCTCCTTTATATAGGCAGGAGAGGTAGGGTTAGAGAGAGGGCGATTGGGCTAACAAATTATTTCCTAGTTTGTTACAATAGATTGATCCTAGCTATAGTCTAGATACACCTGCCTTGGTTTGCCTTAGTCTCCATGTTGGTCGATCGCATCAACCCTTGCGGGCCTCCTCCTTGACGGCTGCTAGGCCGATAGCTTGGTGCTGGTCATATATATGGGTGGTGCAGGTACCCCTAGCCCATATCTCTGACACTTAGGAATTAGTCTCTCTATTGCATCTACTTAGTCTGGCTATTGCTATCATAAGGAATACTCTGAGTGTTCATTTATCATATATTTATCATTCAATATATATCCTATCTCTTGATTTACCCCTGTTTAGAGTAGAAAGTTGGATGGTTTATTCGTCCATCATAAGTATAAGTATGAGTTATCAATGTATTTCCTTCGCTAGTCCTTCCCCGAGGTAAAAATATAAATAACGATACCTGGAATACTCCCGGGTGAAGTGCTACAATGTTATATTATCTGTGCGTTTGCAAAATTCTTTATATATATATTTATTCTTTCTGAGTCACAATTAAATACCAAAGTATTTCTTAAGTATCAATAGTGAAGCTAAGAAGTACCAACAAGCATTTCTGGCGCCATTGCCGGGGAAGATAGCTAGGCAAAAAGGAATATTTATAAACTTCTACTTATAGATGAGATCGGAAAACCATTTACCTCTACTCCAGGCTAACCCCTGTTCTATCTACTTTTATTTCTTATGTAGAGTAATGTATGACTGGTTTTGACCTTCCAACAAAATACGATGAAGATCTAGAAGCACTATTTAGGAGGACTAAAGCTAAACTCAAGAAAATTTCAGCTTTAGAATCAGAAGACAACCAGACAAGGCATAGCTTAACACTAGTTTTTGAAGCCATGGCTGACAAGACTCTCCGCGAATTCTCTGCTCTAACTACGACCAACATCCGTACTAAACTGGTGATTAATATTGGAGACAATGCTTTTGAGGTCAAGCCAGCTCTCATCAACATGGAGCCAGCTAGCCAGTTTTGTGGAAAGGAACATGAAGATGCGAGTGCTCATCTCCAACACTTCCTTGAGATTTGCAGCACTTTCACCATCAAAGGAGTTGCCAGAGATGCCATTTTACTTTGCCTCTTCCTATTTTCACTTTTGGGGAAGGTGAAGCAATGGTTCTATGCCACCAAAGATAGGAATACCACCTAGGAAAACTACTCTGATAGCTTGGTGCTGGTCATATATATGAGCGGCGTAGGTACCCTTGGCCCATATCTCTAACACTTAGGAATTAGTCTCTCTATTGCATCTACTTAGTCTGGCTATTGCTATCATAAGGAGTACTCTGAGTGTTCATTTATCATATATTTATCATTCAATATATATATCCTATCTCTTGATTTACCCCTATTTAGAGTAGAAGGTTGGATGGTTTATTTGTCCATCATAAGTATAAGTATGAGTTATCAATGTATTTCCTTCGCTAGTCCTTCCTCGAGGTAAAAATATAAATAACGATACCTGGAATACTCCTGGGTGAAGTGCTACAATGTTATATTATCTGTGCGTTTGCAAAATTCTTTATATATATTCTTTCTGAGTCACAATTAAATACTAAAGTATTTCTTAAGTATCAATAGTGAAGCTAAGAAGTACCAACAAGCATTTCTGGCGCCGTTGCCGGGGAAGATAGCTAGTCAAAAAGGAATATTTACAAACTTCTACTTATAGTGAGATCGGAAAACCATTTACCTCTACTCCAGGCTAACCCCTGTTCTATCTACTTTTATTTCTTATGTAGGGTAATGTATGACTGGTTTTGACCTTCCAACAAAATACGATGAAGATCCAGAAGCACTATTTAGGAGGACTAAAGCTAAACTCAAGAAAATTTTAGCTTTAGAATCAGAAGACAACCAGACAAGGCATAGCTTAACACTAGTTTTTGAAGCCATGGCTGACAAGACTCTCCGTGAATTCTCTGCTCTAACTACGACCAACATCCGTACTGAACTGGTGATCAATATTGGAGACAATGCTTTTAAGCTGAAGCCAGCTCTCATCAACATGGAGCCAGCTAGCTAGTTTTGTGGAAAGGAACATGAAGATGCGAGTGCTCAGCTCCAACACTTCCTTGAGATTTGCAACACTTTCACCATCAAAGGAGTTACCAAAGATGCCATTTTACTTTGCCTCTTCCCATTTTCACTTTTGGGGAAGGTGAAGCAATGGTTCTATGCCACCAAAGACAGGAATACCACCTAGGAAAACTGCTCCACTGCGTTGAAGAATTTCAAGCTTCCAACAACAATAAGATGAATCTGTTCCTGAGGCATGGGAACGCTTCCAAGACTATATATTAGGATGTCCTCATCATGGAATGGAGAATTGGCTACTCATGCAAACCTTCTATCATGGGTTGACAAACAGCACCCATGAGAATATGGATGCTGCTACAAGAGGTGCATTTTTGTCACTTAGAATCACACAAGCAACAACACTCATAGAGAAGATGGCCTCCAACCAGTAATGGAATGAAGAATGCCTTCAACCCCACAAGAGAGGTGGAGGTATGCATCAACTCAAGGAGACAGACATGCTGTCTGCCAAGATGGATCTACTAATGAAGAGGCTTGAAGACCAAGCCACTGAGAAGCAAGAAGTCATGCACATTCATGATTTCCGCATGACATGTGAAGAATGTGGAAACACCAGGCATTCAGGGATTAACTGCCCTAAAACCCATGAGGATGTGAACTTCATTAACAACAACAACTATTGTCCTCAACAGAATTAACGTGTAACAGAGGCCAAATTACTAAAGTAATAAACAAGGTAACTATCAAGGTAATAATTTTAATAATTTCAATAACTAGCCATCTTTGAGAGACTTAGTCTCTAGTCAAGCTAAAATTATGAAGGGTTTATCTAGAAAACTAGCTTCTAGTGACAAAATCTTAGAAAATATAAGTAGTAGGATGGATAGCTTCTCCTCAGCTATTAAAAACTAGAATAGCTTTAATAAAATGATATAATCACAAATAGCTCAGCTAGCGGCTGCTGTTCCTTTGATCGACAAAGGTAAGATTCTAGGGCAGCCAGAAGATCTCAAAACTACAAATCTTGTCGATATTCACAATGCAGGATTCTATAGAGAACCATCTAGTGGAGGATGGGAGGACTATTCCTTGCCCATCAAGAAAGGTGATCCAAGAAGACCTACCATCCCCATAGCCATTGGACCTCATGTGTTCAAAGAAGCTATCTGTGATTTCCGAGAAAGTGTTAATGTCATGCCAAAAGTAATTTATGAGAAAATTCATGGAGATCCTTTGCTATGCACAAATATGCATTTATAGCTTACAGATCAGTCACTCTGCCACCCCAAGGGAATTCTTGAAGACATATGTGTACGAATTGGATCCTTGTATGTACCCATAGACTTTGTGGTTTTGGAGACAGGAGGAGATATAAGGGCACCCATTATCTTGGGTCGACCTTTCCTAAGCACCGCAAAAGCCATCATCTACGCGGACAGTGCTAAAATCTATTTCATAATTAAGGATAGAAAGGAGAAATTTACTTCAAAAATCATATATTGCATTCTCCTAGTCATCCACAGATGTCGTACCTGCCCGAGGATACAACAGTGAGCAAGAAAAGAAACAACTAAAGAAGGAAGAATAGGGCTAGGCAGCCAAGAGAAGAATCCATCAAGATGATCAACACAGTTCGATCAGAGTATGGCCACCTCCTCACTTCACCATTCCTTACCAAGAAGAAAGATCCAGGTGTACCGACAAATGAGTGTACAATTGGACAGAGAATCTTCCACAACACCTTCTGTGATCTTGGATCGGGTGTCAACATAATGTCCAATGTAACATATGACTATTTGCTTGGTGATGAACCTTTGTTTCCTACATATATGCAATTGCAGATGGCAGAGCAAATAGTTCGATTTCTGGAGGGAATAGCAAAATACATCATTGCAAAAATACAAGATTACTATGTCCTAGCCGACTTCACGATTCTTGACATAGGAGAGGAAGAAGAAGATGTACCTATCATTCTTGGAACACCGTTCCTCAACACTACCAATGCTATCATCTACATCGGATCAGGACAAATCCACTTCTAATTCCTAGGACAAAAAGTACGATGCTCTTTCAATAGTTATATGACTTATGAACAGCCAAATAAGATCTATCCCAAGAGAAGACGTTGATCATCCCAACATCAGGGGAATCAACTTCAAAAGAACAAAGAAGAAAGAGAAGTTGAGCGTAACGAACCTTCTACACCAAAAGCGAGTCCACAACCTAAGCAGGTCTAGAAGAAAAAGGTGGCATCATCATCAGAGTCACCATCACGAGAGGTGCAACCATCAAGGTCTCCATCTCTACAATCGACAGATGCACCTGAAGAATAAACAAGACTAGATGAGTCCTGTTCGAAGGACTCTAAACACCGAACCCTTGTCGGGAGGTAAAATCAGTAGTTATCCATATTTACTCTTTCGTATGCATAAATTTTCACTTTAGCATATTTACTTCTCTGCATTAGCATCTAGAAAATAAAATAATAATCTCATTACTACATTAAAAATCCTAAGCCACATGTGAATATTTTTTATGGAGTGTAAAAACCCACAAGAATATTCATCGTGGTGGCATAAAAATTTAAAAAAATACCATGCATACATTTAGTTATATTCCATTATATTATAAAATCCAAAAATATTGGAAAGACGTCCTGCTAAAATCCTGCCAATTCAAGATTACTTCTAAATTCCTAGAATGACTAACCCCTAGATGGCTGACCGCTAACCTCTTTATTCAAATCCGTTCCATGAGTTTTGTTGTTCTTGTTGGCATTTTGCGAGATGATGCAAAAGATCAAGAGCAAGTTCACCCGACCATCTTCACCTTGCTCCACCAAGAGTACACTCCTCCTAAGCTGGCTCTAATATAAAACATTGATAAACCAACCGCTGGAGCCGCTGCACCTGCTGCAAGAAGAACCCAACTTCCTAATGGATGAGAAGGACATTCGAGGGTGAAACCGCTTTGAGAAGGATCGCATAACTTCAACATTCAACCACGACAACAACCAGCTTGGGGGAAGAGCATCCCCCATATATCTAGATAAGTATTTCTTTTTGGTTTTATTTCTAAGTTTTATTTATAAAAGATGCATAACTAAAAACAAAATAAAAAAATTCATCTTTGTGTTATATATATTAGTAATATGTAATCTAAGAATAAAAACGAAATAAAAGGTGTGTGTGTCTAGTTTTTTTTAAGTTTGATTTTTAAGAACTGAATAAAATAAAAAGGACTCTGAAGATAATCTCTTAAAATGGAAATGATGAATAGTTGCTTTGTCGTAATTCATTTCAAGTACCTAGTTTTTAGCCATGAATTCTCCCAAGTTTTGGATAAGATTGTTTTGATATAAGAATTTACTCTAAACTTGAAACTCGTGGGTAGCATATGCTTGATTATTTATGGATATGATATGAGAAGGTCTGAGCTGTTGTTTATCTTGTTCCAAGAAATACTAAAGTTCTGGAGATTTATCTTTTGATAAACATAAAAATGCTACATGATGAGTTCCTATATGACAAAGCTTGAATTCCTACCAGAGCCATACATGTTATTTAGGCAAGGAAAACTTCCACATATATGCTGCATGTTTTGCATTGAGTTTTGTCAAGCTTTGTTGACCCTAATGAGAGATTTGTCATGCTCTTAAAATCAAGATCACATACACACCACCCAAATATGCACTACTCCTACACTAGGGGTAGGCACAAAAACAAGCCATTCCATTTAGATCCATCCAAAAATGTTTTTCTCCTACATTGGGAGTAAACACGAAAAGTATACTTGATAGGTTCTTCATCCACCAAATAAATGCTCCAAGTTCTTGTTGCTATCTCTCAAAAAAATTTGCAGAAAAGAGGCATAGGCTATGCAAAAGTTATTCAATATAAAAAAAGTTGAAAAATAGACAAGTGTCCAAGATATCTAAAACAATGGGTACTTAGATGCCCGCCTAAAAAAAGAAAAAAAGAAAGATTAATAAGATAGCCCATGTTTTCTTGCAAAAATATTTCCATGTTTCAAAAGAGAGATATGTTTTCAAGGAGCATAGTAAAGTTTGGTTAGCCACCATATATCCACACATGCACATCTTGATTTGATTGTATGATTTAACTCTTTGGATCCAAGGTTTGACTTTACAATATATGTATTGCAAGTATGCTCATTCCCAAAATCCCATGATAGCAAGTATATCTTGATAGCCATTGACTATGTATCCAAATGGGTGGAGACCTTACCAAGCAGAGCTACCAATGCCAATCATGCCCGAAGGATGTTCCATGAAGTGATCTTCCCTCGCTTTGGAACACCCAAGATGGTCATAAGTGACGGAGGGTCTCATTTCATTGATAAGACCTTCCAAAACTTCCTCTTGGAACTTGGATCAAAGAACAACATAGCCACACCTTATCATCCTCAAACAAGCGGTCATGCAGAAACATCGAACAAGCAGATCAAAAACATCCTACAGAAAATGGTCAATGAAATGGGGAAAGGCTGATGCACTTTGGGCATATAGGACAACTTAAAAAAACCCATCGGCATGTCACCATACCAGCTCATTTATGGAAAAATTTGCCACTTACCAGTCGAGCTTGAGCATAGAGCTCACTGGGCAATAAAGAGCTAGAAAATGGACGTAAAACTAGCCGGCAGAAATCGACAAAAGAAAATTGCCGAGCTAGAAGAATGGAGGGAGAAGGCTTACCACAGTGCCAAGCTTTATAAAGAAAGAACCAAAAGATGGCACGATCACTGAATCAAGCAAAAAGAGTTCAAGGTAGGAGACAAAGTTCTTCTATTCAACTCCAAGGTCAAACTCTCCGGTGAAGGAAAACTTCGAAGCAAGTGGAAAGGACTGTACACCATCGTCAACACATCATCACATGGCGCGATCACAATTAAAGATGACGAAGGTAATACTTATAAGGTAAACAACCAACGATTAAAAGTTTTCTTGGAGCCTTCATATAATCCCAAAGAAAAAATATATGTAATAAAATTAATTGCTTTTAACAATTTCCCTAACTCAAAATAAGTACATCTCAAATTCAATAAAGATTTTTAGTAGAATTGTTGTCTACACTTGTCTTTGTGTTTTCTTTTATTTACAACTAAGACAGGTGCAAAAACAAGTGTGGGGAGAAGACACGCTCAAATACTCCTCCCCAAAAGATGCACAAGTGGTCAACATGATCAAATTTTGGTTTGTGCATCCTCACTCCTTATATTTAAAATAAAGGTTAGAGCTAAATAATTTAAAAATTACAAAACTAAAAAGGAGTAACGCTCCATCTCCATGTCTTCCTATGATTAAAAAAGTTTGCATACTCTTTATTCCTTGCTAAGATTCCTATAACTTGTGAACACTTATCATAGGGACCCCATTTTATCTAAGTGATTGGCAAATTAGATATGGTAGGATGACATGACACTTACTCTTTCTTGCAAAGTACTTGGGATTTATCTTTACAAAACAAAAATTCAAAATAGCATGTTCCTTGAATGATATACAAATACCTACCAAGGCCTTATATGATCATGCATGACAAAACCTTCCACATATCCCTGTTGAGAGATGCTTCATGCTCCCAAGATCAAAACTCACATACATGCCACAAATAAACACCTATTCCTACACTGGGAATACACTAAGACATGCTTCCATCACATACATACTCCATACTCTAAAATATGATCTCCCTAGCATATTTATAGTAAAGGAGATAGAAAGGCTATGCAAAAGTACTAAAAAAGAATGGGGCACATGAAGGTTGAAAGGATCAAGATGCCCAAGAGGGGGGGGGGGTAAATTGGGCTAATTCTAAAATTCTTTACAATAATTAAACCCTATGGTTAGCCCACTTCACCCCTTGTGCCTAGAATGTGTTTCTAATATTCTACCGCACAAAAGTTTTGCACCCTAAGTTTCAATCCTACTCTAGCATGGAAATTGAATTGCTCAAAGTAAATGCTTAAAGTAAAGAGAGAAGGAGGAACACAGTGATGTTTTGCTAAGGTATCAGAGAGTCATCACTCCCCACTAGTCCTTGTTGGAGCACCCGCACAAGGGTGTAGCTCCCCCTTGATTCATGCAAGGATCAAGTGCTCTCTACGGGTTGATTCCTCGACACTCCATCATGGTGAATCACCCATAACTGCTAACAACTTGAGTTGGGTCATCCACAAGCTCCACCAGATGATCACCAAACTCCCAATCACCACCAAGCCATCTAGGTGATGGCGATCACCAAGAGTAACAAGCAAGAACTCTCACTTGACCACAACAAGCCTAATGAGAAGGGTGGATGCTTACTTGCTACTCTCTTTATGCTAATGAGGCCTCTCTCTTGGATTCTCAAATCGCAATCACCTCACTAGGACCTTGCTCTCCTTGGCACTCTCAAGGGTGTTTCTTAGCATTTGAAATGAGCAAAAGTCATCCCTTGAGTGAATAGAGGAAGTATTTATAACCCCTCATTCAAAATGAACCATTATGTGCCTTTGTGGGGTGACCAAACACTCCGATCAAGTTGATCGGATGCTCTGATTAGTTCTCCCCGCCATAGAGCAATTAAGTTGTGACTGACACTGATCAACGTCCAGTCAGCACTGATAGGATGCGTCTAGTCACAAAAACTGCTCTCTAGAACCATACTGATGTTGATCAGACTCTAGCACCCAACATCCGGTCTCTTTGCTGCTCAGCGTCCGGTCAATAGCCAGAACCTGACCAGCGTCCGGTCGGCACTGACCGGACATGTCCGATCAGCACTGACCGAACGCGTCCGATCAGGATTCTCCCTCTCTAGAACCTTACTGGAGTTGACCAGACTCTGGCACCCAGCATCCGATCACATTTCTCTTAGCATCTGGTCGCAACCAGATGACTTCACCTTGATTAAATGAACTGACCAGACTCTGAGCCAGCGTCCAGTCACACCAGAACCAGCATTCGGTAAACATTTGACCCTCCATTCACTTCCAACTCAAAATCATATGTGAATGAAGTTTGCTCCAATTGATCTTAGGGCTATTTAGGAGCTACCTAGTGCTAGATTTGACAAGTGTGCACCACACCTAACCCACTAGACTCACCTAGGTCAAGCTACCCATCCATAACCCCCTTAATAGTATGGCCAAAGGAAAACCAAAGTCCTAACTACTCTAAGTGTCTCTTCAACACCAAACGACACTTAGAACTAGTCCATCCTTAACCTTGTTGTCCATCCTTTGAAAACCGAAATGATTTCCATCATAGGGGCATGACAACCATGATTGCCCAATCAATTGCCATTACCATGACCTAACTTAGTTGCCTCTGCAAAACACACATTAGTCATAGTAATCTCATATTATCATTAATCACTGAAACCCAACTAGGGGCCTAGATGCTTTCAATCTCCCCCTTTTTGGTGATTGATGACAATACAACCTCGAGTATATAAAAGAGATGAGGTTTTCAACATGCTTGGTTCATATAAGCTTTTGACAATAAAAACAAAAGAGTTAGGCAAGCTTATATGACCCAAGCCAATATAATGTACTCAATAGATATGAAATAAGCATGAGTACAAGAAATAAAGCTCATTCGCATTGGAGTAAAACACGGAAGCAAGGAAAATGAGCATAACCAAGTGACATGACATATATAAAGATCATAGTAGAGAGCACACATGTCACATATCACATAAATATCACATAGATATCACTATCACACTTATATAGTTCAATGCATGAAAGTAAACATGAATGCATAATAATGTATCACACATAGAAAACCAAATGTAATAAATAGGCTCCCCCTAAATATGTCACTCCCCCTATGTCTAATCATACTCGATCCCTCTCCCCCTTTGGTGTCAAACACCAAAACCTAAGGGTCTGTCGATGGGGCTGCAACGGACGAGTTAGGCGCTAAGGTGCGATGAGCGATCTAGAACTGGGTAGCATCATCATCTGATCCTAAGCTCTAAGTAGTATGACCCTCTATTGCTAGAAGTGACATTGAAGCAGTCTGGGTCGGATCTAGTACTAGTGCGGCTTGTGACTCTGTAGGTATTACTGAAGCATGTGGCTCTGATGATGAAACCTATGAAGGGAGCATCTCTATAGTACCAGTGATAGGAGCAACTATGGAAGGACCAGGGACATGTAGATCTAGCGATGTCAGTTGCCCTGTCAACTCACTGAAGGTAGCACTAAGGCTCTTGGAAACTGGGGTATCAGTGACAAGCAATGAGGAGCTCTGAGCCAGTGTGAAGCCTATGCGAAGCGGTGTGAACTACAGACCCTAGGCTATCACTAGCGAAGCAAACCACTAGGGCACCTTGGCTGTCCCTGACTTTGAAGCCCACTGGGCTATACAACTAGAGTCTATGAAGTGGTCGTAGGCTAGCTGAGCGGAGGTGTAAGCTATGTCGGTGGAGCCACAATAGCAGTAACAACATGCTACATGAAACCAAGTAACTATTGTTGTATGAGGAGCTGCTGCTGCTGCGTGGCCTGCTGCTACTACTAGATAGCCTACTGCTACCGCTGGAACACATCATGTCTAGCCTGAACCTGTGCTAGAGCAGCTGCTGTCTCTTGGGCCTGGTGAGCCTGATCTTGTCTCATCCGCTCAAGTATAGCAAGTAGAGCGGGGTCTATCTATGGTGCAGGTGGAGCTGAGCTAGAGCCACTGGCCTCACCATGATGTCGAGGAGGCATCCGAGGGATACCCTGGTAGTCATCATCTATACTATCGCTGGGGTCGCTCTCGACCATACCCTCCTATTGAGCATCTAGCTGCTCATCCTCTATCGCTACAATGCCCCTGATAGTCTCATCCTACTGGGCTATAGACTCTGGCACCTCTAGGCGATGGCATAGCTGGCTAGATGTCCTCGCTGCACTATGGCAGAGCATCTGAGTCATGTTGTATGCTGGAAACTCTATAGTAGCTCTTGAATACTCTGCCAACATCTTAGGAGGCCTCACTGTGACTGCCCTGTGAATCAAAAAAGTGATCTAGTGAGCATACGATAGTTGTCTATGTCCTCTAAATCCCTCTGCAAGGGTATCCTCCATCTCAGAAAGAATGACATCACATACATCAAACACAGTCTGCTAGATCAGGGGGTTCAGTAGCCACAACTGTATGCGAGTCAATCCCTCGCGATATCCCATCCTCGGTAGCAGGGTCCTCCTCATGATAACATCAAGCAGTCTAGCTATAGGAGTGAGATCCCTAGCTGTCTTGCTCGACCCCTCGCCGAATGGCTCTATGAAGCAAGGTCAGATGAGATCTGTGGGAGGCACAAGACCACCGTGAGGGCATCTAGGAGGCTCTGTATGACCATAGCAAACCTCATGTAGCCAGATGGGTGACTCCTATAATCTGAGGATCTCTCTAACCCTAAAGCTCATCAGCCTGTAGTCATGACCTCATAATGCAAAGTGAACGAATTTGTGGCCTGGGTCAATCCAAAGTATAGCATAGAACTCACAGACCCATAATGGTACATATATGCCTGTTCATCCAAGTAAGTCTATTAGCCCCAGTAGGTAAGAAAGGTGAGGATGGATCTGCTCTCCTATAGCTGCTATAATGGCCTCAATGGAACAAACTCGCTGAGATCTGAAGGCCACCCCACTGTTAAGATATGCATTATAAAAGTCCTCCTACAGTGGTGTATAGAACCCCTCTAAAGCACGCTCATCCCTCATTGGTGGGAACCAGTCCTCGAATGGTATGAACCTGAGCTACTGTACCTGCTTGGCCATGGCGGCCCTTAAATCTAGTTGAGTCATTGGAGGTGGACCCTGTGGTCTGGGAGGCAGATGAGAACCCCTCCACTGTGTCTCTGGCCTCGGTGTCACCTAAGTATGGGTATGACTAGAGCGGCGAAGCTATGGCTGAGATGCCTGCTCTATCTCCTCGGTCTACTCTGTCTACTGTTGTGGCTCCCCCTGAGGCTAAGTCTCCTCTATAGAAACACATCGTCCCTCAAGCATGATAGTCCTAGCTGGACTACCATGATGATGCTCAACCTGCTCAATGGCTGCCCTCTATGCTGGTGAAAGATGATCTACAATCTGGACTCCACACCATGCACCTCCTCTCTCTACACACTCTGCAATGGCTGCCACTACTGCTGCTCTCGCTGTATCAGCATCTGCATACTTTCGCTTCTTCAACATGATCTTCTTCATCACCTTGCCTTTCACATCAGTAGGCAAGCGAGGTGGAGGTCTCAGATCCTCATCACCTAGACCACCTTCGGCGTTCTTAACACGAGCCATTGCTGAAGCTGAAACAAACTGCAATCATGGACAAGAACCAACTATCAATACCACTTCCAACACTTGGCCTTGATCTATACTCATGGGCTTGGCCCTGAGTTATTTGACAACTGCCAAAGTGACCTCAACAACACTGACTCGCTACATGATGTAATAGATTGGATATATGAATAATTTCAAAATACATCTAGAGATACAAAAACCTAAGAAGCAAGCATTAGATACAAAATTAGAAGCGAGGGCTTGCTACTAGATGAACCAACGAACCAAAGAGTAAGGAAAGGATCACGGAGAACCACCGAGACTAAGGTTTGGATCACGATGCGGCAGTCGAGCAATGTGGCACTATTGCAGGACGTGGAAGCTATCAGCTCTGGCATGGATGGTAGCTAGGGTTCCGATGAGGCTCTAGTGGCGGCGCTGACGTGGTGGGGGAGGTGCAGGCACAAGCTAGGGCTAGGGCATGGTGGCGCTATTGCGGCAAGGGAGGCACAGGTAGCGGCGCTGGTGAGCTATGGGCAATGTGGGTGCGATGGCGGTGCTGGCGTGGCTATGTAGGCGCACGACGACGCTGGAGAGTTACGGTGGTGCAGGAGCAGTAGGGAGGCGCAATGTGGCACGTCGGCTCAGCTTGAGAATAGTGAAGTCGGCATGGGCATACGGGATTAGGTCCAGGCAGTGCTACAGTTATATGAGGTGGCCACCGTGATAGATAAGGAAACAGAGAAGAGACCTGAAACCGCATGACTTCTACTGACTGGATGCTCTGGTGGCAACGACCGGATGCTACCACCTAGAGTCCAGTTGACTCTAGAGAGGTCCAAATCCCCTCGAGTCATGATCGAACGCGTCCGATCCCTACTGACCAGACACAGGAACGCCATTTGACCGGACATAGGGAAAGAACTATTTTAGCGTCCGGTCACTCCTTTGCAGCAATGGTTCACAACCTGTGAACTGACCGGACGCTGGACATCAGAGTCTAGTGCAGCGTCCGGTCACTCTTTTTCAGCAAATCTTCAAAGTTCCTTCGTGCTGTCTATTCCCAATCAAGTCCCAACTTCAATAAGACCCAAATAAACATTAATTTGGACTGATGTGAGTGACCTCTGTCAAAGCCTCAATTTTTTCAAAGTATTTTGCCTTAGGCTATAATTCTTTTTAAGAAAATAGACAATAAAAGGGTGTTTGAAGAGAAATGACAAAACAACATAGATGCATATGCAATGCAATACTTGAAAGTAATTCTAGTTGGTTGTCAAGTTTGATCCAAGGTTAAGCTTCTTCACATGCTTTTCGGCGGTTATCTTAACCATGTTAGACAAGCCCTAAGCGCATTACCAAAAACTAAACATGTTGTATATTACAATGCAATGCAAGGGACAACACAAGCTCATTTTCTAGTGAAGTTGCTAAAATCAAGCACATTGAGCTCATTCCTCAACTGACAAAAAATAGCCTCATCTAGCGGTTTAGTGAAGATATCCGCTAATTGATCCTCGGTCCTTACACCTTCTAGTGATATATCATTCTTAGCAACATGATCTCTAAGAAAGTGATGGTAGATATCTATGTGCTTGGTGCGAGAGTGTTAAACCAGATTATTAGCAAGCTTTACCGCACTCTCATTGTCACACAAAAGAGATATTTTTTCTAGAACTACACCATAGTCTAGCAAAGTTTGCTTCATGTAGAGTATTTATGCACAACAAGCATCTGCGGCAATATATTTCGCTTCAGCGGTGGATAAAGCCACACTATTTTGCTTCTTGGAGGACCAAGACACAGGTGATCTACCAAGCAAATGGCACCCTTCGGATGTGCTTTTCCTATCATCTTTGCAACTGGCATAATCCGAATCAGAATAGCCAACTAATTTAAATCTAGCTCCTTTGAGATACCAAAGGCCAATGTTTGGTGTGTGCTTAAGGTACCTAAGGATTCTTTTAACAGCAATCAAATGAGCTTCCTTAGGATTAGCTTGAAATCTAGCACACATACACACACTAAACATGATGTTAGGCCTAGATGCGGTTAACTATAACAAGCTACCAATCATAGAGCAGTAGAGAGTTTGATCAACCGTTTTAACTCCCTCATCTAGGTCGAGATGTCCATTAGATGGTATTGGTGTCTTGATTGTCTTACATTCATCCATATTGAACCTCTTGAGAAGATCCTTGGTATACTTTTCTTGAGAGATGAGAATCCCTTCTCTCATTTGCTTGACTTGAAAACCAACAAAGAATGTAAGCTCTCCAATCATAGACATCTCAAACTCTTTCGACATCAATTCACCAAATTCATTGCAAGAATCTTCATTTGACGATCCAAATATGATATCATCAACATATACTTGACAAATGAAGATCTCTCCATCAAGCTTCTTGGTGAATAGTGTGGTGTCGACCTTCCCAATGGTGAAGCCCTTCTTAATAAGAAAATCCCGAAGGTGCTCATACCAAGCTCTTGGTGCTTGCTTAAGCCCATGTAGCGCCTTGGACAACCTATAAACATGATTAGGATATCTAGGGTCTTCAAACATAGGTGATTGATCAACATAGACTAGTTCATTAATAAAGCCATTTAAAAATGCACTTTTAACATCCATTTGTTATAATTTCATTTCATGATGCAATGCATATGCAAGGAGGATACGAATGGCTTCAAGTCTTGCAACCGGTGCAAAGGTCTCTTCAAAATCCAACCATTCAACTTGAGAGAACCCCTTTGCAACTAGTCTTGCTTTGTTCCTCACAACAATGACTTGATCATCTTGCTTGTTGCGGAACACCCACTTTGTTCTAATGACTCTAGCACCTTGTGGTCGCTCTTCAAGAGTCCAAACTTCATTGTGAGTGAAGTTGTTCATCTCTCCATGCATGGCATTGATCCAATCTGAATCTTGAAGAGCTTATTCTACATTCTTAGGTTCAACACAAGAGACAAAATAGTGATGTTCAATAAAAGAAGCAAGCTTTTGAGATCAAGTCATTACACCCTTTGATGGACTCCCTATGATGAGATCTTGTGGATGAGCTTATAGTAGAGGTGAGTTTCTTCTATCAACCACTTGAGGGGGAGGTTGTGGAGCATCAACATCTTGTGCTTGTGCCACCATTTGATCATGAAAGACATGAGTATCTTCATTTTCTACTCTCCCATCTTTTATCACCATCTTGTGGCACATTTGATGAAGAAGGTGGATTAATCACTTGTACATCATCTTCATCATCTTTAGGCTTGATGTCTCCAACCGAAATATTCTTCATGGCCTCCCTCAATGGTTCATCAACTACATCATCAAGATTCTCATCTGCTCCTTGGGAATCATTAGATTCATCAAATTCCACATCATATGTTTCTTCAACCAAGCTGGTGGCATGATTAAATACTCTATATGCTTTGGACTTTGATGAGTAACCAACAAGAAAACCAATATCACAATGTCTTTAAAACTTCTCTAGGTGTTGCTGCTTCTTGTAGATGTAGCATTTGCAACCAAACACCCTAAAGGAGACGTTCGACTTCTTCCCATTGAGCAACTCATAAGGTGTCTTGCTAAGAAACTTTTGAAGGAATAGGTAGTTGGATGCATAGCATGCGGTGTTGATAGCTTCCACCCATAGAGCTTCAGGTGTGTTGTACTCATCAAGCATTGTTCTTGCAAGTGTGATTAGTGTCCGGTTCTTTCTCTTAACTACACCATTTTGTTGAGGAGTGTATGTTGCGGAGACCTCATGCTTGATTCCAACTTCATCACAATAGGCTTCAATGTTTGTGTTGTCAAACTCTTTGCCATTATCACTCCTAATCTTCTTGAGCTTCACTTCAAACTCATTTTGTGCTCTCTTGGCCAACTTCTTGAAGCATGATGCAACTTTGGTCTTGTCATGAAGGAAGAACACCCATGTATATCTTGAGTAGTCATCAACAATCACAAGACAATAAAGATTTCCTCCCAAACTCTTGTAAGTTGTTGGTCCAAATAAGTCTATGTGAAGGAGCTCTAGTACTCTTGTTGTTGACATGAAAGCTTTTGTAGGATGAGTGTTTGCAACTTGCTTGCCGGCTTGACATGCACCACAAATCTTGTCCTTCTCAAATTTCACATCCTTCAACCCTCTCACCAATTCATTCTTCATAAGCTTCTTGAGTGAACTCATTCCAACATGAGCAAGTCTTCTATGCCATAGCCACCCAAGTGATGTTTTGGTGAATAGGCATGTCTTCAAGTTATCATCTTCGGAGGTGAAATCCACTAGATATAGGTTATTGTATCTGAATCTCTTGAATATAACTTGATCATCATCTTGCTTAGATACAACCACTTCCTTCTTGGTAAATAGGCATTGGAAGCCAAGATCACACAATTGTCCAATGGATAGCAAGTTGAAGCTCAAAGAAGCAACATATAGCACATTTGAGATAGAGTGGTCATTTGATATTGCCACTTTGCCCAATCCTTTCACTTTGCCCTTTGAATTATCTCCAAATGTGATTCTTTCTTAGCCATCTACTTCTTCATCTAGTGAGGTGAACATACGAGGATCACCGATCATATGTGGTGTGCAACCACTATCAATTACCTAATGACTTCCACTGGTCTTGTAGTTCACCTACACACAAGAGATCAAGCTTGTTTAGGGACCCATACTTGTTGAGGGCCCTTGACTTTCTCTACTAGTGACTTTGCAACCCAAATTTTCTTAGGCCTATTCTTGTTGGGAGGTCCTAAGAACATGATTTTCATTTTTCCATTAGAGTCCTTTCTAAGCATGTAATGAGCATTGAAAGGAAAGGGTCTAGCATGCTTGGGCAAGGGGTGTGATGGTGGAGTTTAACACTCATGGGCAAAGTGGCCTTCTTGTCCACACTCAAAACACCTCTTTGACTTTGGCTTTGACCTTTGTTGTTGTTGGTGGTATTGAGCTTGATCCTTCTTCTCTTGATTTGCCAAATATCCAATTCTACTTCTATCCATCTTCATGACGGTGTTCATTAGTAGCTCACTTTGAAGATGCTTGCCTCTTGTGAACTTGCTCAAGCTAATCTTGAGATGTTCTTTCTCCAACTTGAGTTTCTTGTTCTCTTCTTTTAGCTCATCATGATTTTTCTCCATCTTTAGTTTCTTGTTCTCTTCTTTGAGTTTCCCATTCTCTTCCTTGAGCTCTACATCATAATCATGATCAAGGTTCTCTAACACAATAGTGCTTGTGGTTGATAGCTTCTCAAGATCTTTCTTTAGCTTCTCATTCTTATTCTTGATCTTGACATACTCATCATAGTCATCGAACTCAACCACTTGCTTGCCTTTGCTACTAGAACCTTGCTCAATGCTCTCAATAATCAAATCATCACATGATGTAGCTATATCAATCTTAACAACATCGTTAGTAGTATCATGTGGCTCATTAGATAAATACTCATGAGAGATAACAAGATTATCATGATTGATCTTGAGATTTGTATATTCATCTTTTAGCATTTTGTAGCTAGTGATGAGCTCCTTATGTATCCTCTCAAGTTTATCATGTTTATCTTTAAGCTCTTTCTTATAAGATTTGAGCTCCTGGAGTTTGGATGACATAGCATCATTTGCTTCTCTAAGCTCAACACTAGTCTTTTCCTCTATATCACATTTAGCTAAAAGAGAATCATTCTTAGCTTCTAGCTTGTCATTCTTAGCTCTAGTCTTTCTAATGATTTTAGTGTATTGGTTTAGCAATTTGACAAGATCATCATATGAAGGTGATCAAATTCATCATCATCACTATCACTATCACTATCACCATCATCATTGTTAGCATGATCATCACCACTACTATCATCATCATTTGATACCTTTCATTCACCTTTGGCCATAAGGCATAGGTGTGCAGAGGATGATGGCGGTGGTGTCGGTGAAGATGATGAAGCATCAATCACAATAGTGTGCCACCTCCTCATTGTCACTATCATCATCGGATGAGCAACTTGATGAATTAATGTTCGTGAGCCAATCACCGACGATGTATGCCTTCCCATTTTTCTTCTTCTTGTGGAAGTCCTTCTTGCCATATTTCTTCTTGTATGGCTTGTTTTTCTTCTTCTCATCATTATCTTCATCACTTGAGTCATCTTTCTTGCCCTTGTACTTCTTCTTGTACTTGTCTTTCTTGGGCTTGGTGCATTGATGAGCTAGATGACCAAGTTCTCCACAATTGTAGCAATCCATCTCAAAATTTCTTTTTCTTGCCATCAAACTTGACATCATTCTTGTTGAGCTTCTTTAGCATCTTGGTGGTTCTTCTCACCATGAGAGCAAGACTTGCATCATCAACTTCATCATCACTTGAGCTCTCATACTCAAGTCTTGCTTTACCCTTCTCTTGGCTAGCCTTGAATGCCAAGTCTTTGTCTTTCTTCTTGGTAGAGGATAAGCCATCTTGTGGTGTGATGTGCATGTACATCTCATGAGCATTGATCTTTCCCAAGATTTGAGTTGGTGTAGCAGTGGAAAGATCACCTTGATGAAGCACGGTCACAATATGCCCATATTTGTCAATGGGGAGGACACTCAAGATCTTTCCTACAACATTGGATGTTTACATTTGTGTAAGTCCAAGCCCATTGACTTCCTCTACAAGAACATTCAAGTGTGAGTACATTTCATTAGCACTCTCTTTAGAAAGCATCTCAAAAGAATTAAGCTTTTTCATTATGAGATGATAGTGTTCCTCACGCTCACTCTTAGTTCCCTCATGGAGCGCACAAATATCCGACCATAGTGTATGGGTGTCTTTGTGGTTCCTCACCCGGTTAACACGTCTTTGCAAAGGCCTCTAAAGATGGTGTTTCTAGCCTTTGCATTCCATTTTTCATAGTTCACTTCATCGCCTTGAAGGTGCATGGGACCTCGAGGCTTTGGAAATCCTTGTGAGGTGGCTCTAAGTATTCCAACATCTAGAGCTTCTAAATACGCCTCCATGCAGATTTTCTAATAAGGAAAATCATCTCCCTCAAAGATAGGAGGAGGTCCATCCCTGTGAGACATCTTTCTCTAGGTAGTTAAGCCTAAATACATGAGCATGAGGCTCTGATACCAATTGAAAGGATCAAGATGCCCAAGAGGGGGTGAATTGGGCTAATTAAAATTCTTTGCAATAATTAAACCCTATGGTTAGCCCACTTCACCTCTTGTGCCTAGAATGTGTTTCTAATATTCTACAGCACAAAAGTTTTGCACCCTAAGTTCCAATCCTACTCTAGCATGGTAATTCTATGAATGTAAAGACAAGAACTGAATTGCTCAAAGTAAATGCTTAAAGTAAAGAGAGAAGGAGGAACGCAGTGATGTTTTGCCGAGGTATCAGAAAGTCGCCACTCCCTACTAGTCCTCATTGGAGCACCCACATAAGGGTGTAGCTCCCCCTTGATCCGCGCAAGAATCAAGTGCTCTCTATGGGTTGATTCTTCGACACTCCATCATGGTGAATCACCCACAACCGCTCACAACTTGAGTTGGGTCATCCACAAGCTCCACCGGATGATCACCAAACTCCAAATCACCATCAAGCCGTCTAGGTGATGGCAATCACCAAGAGTAACAAGCAAGAACTCTCACTTGACCACAATAAGCCTAATGAGAAGGGTGGATGCACACTTGCTACTCTCTTTTTGCTAATGAGGCCTCTCTCTTGGATTCTCAAATCTCAATCACCTCACTAAGACCTTGCTCTCCTTGGCACTCTCAAGGGTGTTTCTTAGCTGTTAAATGAGCAAAAGTAATCCCTTGAGTGAATAGAGGATGTATTTATAACTCCTCATTCAAAATGAACCATTATGTGCCTTTGCGGGGTGACTGGATACTCTAGTCAAGTTGACTAGATGCTCTAGTCAGTTCTCCCCACCACTAAGAAGTTAAGTTGTGACCGGACACTGATCAGCGTCCGGTCAGCACTGACCGGGCTCGTTTGGTCACAAAAACTACTCTTTGGAACCTTATCTATGTTGACTAGACTCTGGCACCCAGCATTTGGTCACTTTACTGCTCAGTGTCCGATCAATAGCCAGAACCTGACTAGCGTCCGGTCAGCACTGACTGGACATATCCGATCAGAATTCTCCCTCTCTAGAACCTTACTGGAGTTGGCCGGACTTTGGCACCCAGCATCCGATCACATTTCTCTTAGTGTTCGGTCACAACTAGACGACTTCACCTTGATCAAATGAACTGATCGGACTCTGAGCCAGCGTCCGGTCACACCGAAACCAGCATTCGGTCAACATTTGACCCTCCATTCACTTCCAACTCAAAATAATATATGAATGAAGTTTGCTCCAATTGATCTTAGGGCTATTTAGGAGCTACCTAGTGCTAGATTTGACAAGTGTGCACCACACCTAACCCACTAAACTCACCTAGATCAAACTACCTGTCCATACCCCGCTTAATAGTATGGCCAAAGGAAAAACAAAGTCCTAAACTACTCTAAGTGTCTCTTCAACACCAAACAACACTTAGAACTAATCCATCCTAAACCTTGTCATCCATCCTTTAAAAACCGAAATAATTTCCATCATAGGGGAATGACAACCATGATTGCCCAATCAATTGCCATTATCATGACCTAACTTAATTGCCTCTGCAAAACACACGTTAGTCACAGTAATCTCGTATTGTCATTAACCATCAAAACCCAACTAGGGGCCTAGATGCTTTGAAAGGTCCCAAAGCATTGAAAATAAAAATGATGAGCACATGAAGGCTCATAATAAGAAGAAAATAATGCTAGCCCTATCTCCAAATAAAAGCTAGAGGAAGAGATCATCTCAAACAAAGAAGTATACTTTCACCAAATTCCACACATTTGCACTGTTTTGATCTAAGAGTATGACGCTTCCCTCTGGTGATCTAGAATTTGACTTTACAATATATGCAGGGTAAGTATGCTTCAAATTTTCATCCCTACCCAAGCTCTGTGTAAGCCTTTAGAAGTCGGATGATCAAAAAGAAGGCAAATCATGCCTTGGTAAGGAACCACTTACAAATGTGAGTGACTTGAGTGAATCATTCAAGGAACAAAAAGCTATCTTTATGTTTTCAAAACCATAAAAATCCAAGTTTCTAAGCAGGGATAGAGTGAGAACACTTGAATCCAAGCTGTTCCATTTTTCAATTACCCAAGATATTTTGGTAGAAACTTGGAAGTTCACAGGTTCAGGTGATGCCTGGAATAACTTGTATGCAGATTTCAAATCAAGGAGATAAATCCGCTTAGTCCTTAGAACCTTACTGAGGATGAGCAACAGACTATGTGTGGGGAAGCTTGTTGGCGGTCCTTAATGATAAAATCTGACCACCAATTAAGACACAAGAAGAGAGCAAGAGGAGAAGAAGAGCTTCATTCCTACCTAGGCTTTAGCTAGAATAATATAGGGAATGAGAGAGGGAAGAGTTGGAGAAGTGTCAGGGCTGTCGGCAACCTTGCCTAGTGTACTCGCAACACTTAGCGAAAGGAGAGTTAGAGCTAGCAACTCCTCCACTTGTACCTCTACGATCATCTTACTACTTGAAGTAAGAAGTTCATATTTTACTTTGGAATTGATATCTTAAGAAAAGTTATCTTTGTTTATTATAAGCTTGCGGGTTCATCGTCCGTCCCCATGATGCATGCTCTAGTAGAGGACTTCTGATAAAGATGGATATTCCTGGCCACGCTAGAGTAGTAACCAATAGCGTAGACGTGGTGTCTGAGCTAGAAGTTACCATCATTTGTCTCGTACTCCATGGTTAAGGGATAGGCAGCAGGTGATGACAGCCCTATCCATCCCTTGTAACCCCCCATGTTTAGGTACGACATAGAGTTGTAGGTCAGCAATGCTTGGTAGACCAAGTGTTATCCGATGCCCGAAGTAAGTCTATAGTGGTAAAGTTATCTTAACTTAGGATCTCTATCCTTAGAAAAACCTCGCTACCCGAGCTATCCTTCTTCTTGTTATCTTGGGTGAACTAGCTAAGAGCCTTTACACATCCATTCCTTTGGGAAAATATGATACCCTGAATGCTTTCGGGTGAAGTGCTGCAACGGTATACCCGTGCGCTTGTGGACTTTTTTGCTTACACTAAGAAATACCAACAATGGGCACCCCCTCGTCCACTAGGTGTCCGAGGTGGCAATCGCAACTAGGAGGTCAATCAACCTATGTCGTACAACACCCGCGAGCACATCAACGCCAACATCGATGCCTGTAACTGCATCGAGATCCAGCGTCGGCAGTAGTACGATGCCAAGCACAAAGCGCCTACCGCACCCTGAGCACCACCTATCACCAACACCACTAGACTGCGTCCCTTCATCACTAGGTTGTGAGTCGTCTGGTGGCCCACGAGCATCAAGATCTTTGGATAGATACATATGATGGTGAGGCCAACCCTAAGTAGTGGCTGACGCTATATGAGATCGCCGAGCGCATTGCCGTAGGAAGCGAAGATGTGATGGCAAACTATTTGCCCATCATGCTCAACCAATCTATGAACAACTAACTCCTCAGCCTTAGGTTGGACTCCATTGGATCTTAGGAGGACCTCAAGAGGGCTTTTGTCGCAAACTACATGGCCATGTGTGAGCAGCCAGGCACCAAGTATGATTTGGAAAAGCTTCATCAAACCTCCGGGGAGCCCCTATGTAGCTTCATCAGGTGCTTCTCAGAGACAAGGAACTCTATCCCCAACATCAGCGACAACGAGGTTATTGCTATGTTTACCAAAGGGCTCCTCTATCATGAGTAGCTTCGCAGGAAGTTATATCACAAGAGGCCAACTATCATCGATGAGTTGTTGCAGACAGCGAACGCCTATGCTGACACTGAAGAAACTAATTAGGCCACTTGCCTCGAGCGGCAACGGCATCATAGTGATGACCATCGTGAGGAGAACCACTATGATAACTACTGCCACGAGGACCACAACTGCCACCACGACGACCATGACCATCACCGCGATGATCAGGACCACCAGCACGACAATAGGCCAGAAGGCTCAAGAGGCAGACAAAACCACTGCCACAGGCCAGATAACTCAATCAATGTTGTTAATGCCCAAGCTAAGCATAGCTACAATGCTAACTACACAAAGCTCAAGGATGGTCCCTGCCCAATTCACATGGGCGCGAAGCACACCATGGGCGAGTGCAAAGGTCTAAACAAGGCATTCCACGAAGAAGATAGGAAGAGGCTGCGCCCTTGGGATGATGCGGCAGACAATGGCTAGGAAGAGGATTGTGGCAAGGATGCTCGTCCTACCTACCAGGACCCCACCAAGACTATTGCCTCCATCTTCGGTGGGAGAGCCATCTCCGAGAACAGACGGGAGCAGAAACTCACCGCCCAGTAGACCATGTTTGTCACCACCTACGATGACACCATCGTAGATTCCAAGTACCTAGACTAGTTGGAGTATCCAATCACCTTCTCCAGGGTTGACCAGTGGGCCAATATCCCATACCCAGGGTGTTTCCCGCTCATCCTAGACCCCATCATCAAGAGCGTGCGCTTCTAGAAGGTCCTCATCCATAGTGGCAGTGCCCTTAACATCCTATTTGCTGGATCACTAGCTGAACTAGGGCTCACCAAGGAAGACCTCACCCCCATGGACTCTATATTCTGGGTATCATTCCTAGGAAGGCGTCCCAACCCCTAGGGCAGATCACACTATTGATACAGTTTGGCACTACCGAGCACTTGCGCACCGACTATGTCAACTTCCTAGTTGTTGATTTCAACATGGTGTACCACGCCATCCTCAGTCAATTAGCCCTCGCCAAGTTTATGGTTGTGCCACATTACACATACCTGGTCTTGAAGATGCCAATGGAGCAAGGGATCCTTAGCTTGTGCGCTAACCTCAGCATTGCTATAACACCCTAGTGTTAAGCTTTGCATTTGGCATCTGCATTTCAAGAGCACAACATCATCCAAGCATTCATGAACATGAGCATATGAAATTTCATCTCATTCTTATACATTGTCACATGAAATGTTGATTATATATATATGCTTGTGCTTGTAATCATGTATGACCAATGTATGAAACGGTTGTGAGGTCATGAAAACACCTTAGACACATCTAGAATGGAAAATGGAACAATTTTTATATTCATGACATAGACCAAATTTGCTTCTAAGTGTTGATTTACTATAAAATGCCTTTTTCATGATGCTAGTTTGACCAAAGTTGAATAGTAGCTTAGAGCATTTGCATGGCTATGTCACCTAAACAAAAGTTGTAGTTCACATTAAGAACTTTATTTAAGGGTCATGAGCTGAATCAGTCTCTAACTTAGTCAAATAGGGCTCACAAGAATCAACAAAATGCTGTTTTGAAACTTAGAAAATTTTTGCTAAGTCATGTGCTGACTATAGTTTCAAAGTTCTCTACTTTGGAGCTTTGTAGTTTGTAAACCATTGGGAAACAAAGCTATGCGATGCCGCTGCCCTCCCTCGTTCGCCCACATTAGCGCTCCTCTGCCTCGCTTTGCCTCTCTCTCGCCGCTGAGCTCCGCCGAGCTCGCACGCCACCATCGTAGCACCATTCCCCGATACCTCGCGCACACTGCTCTGCCATTTCCCCCTCCACCTCGCCGACCACCCATCGCCTTAGCCTGAGCCAAGGTAATGTGACATTTCACGTCGCCGTCGCCGACATGGTCATGGAGCGTTGCTGAGCTCCAAGCTCACCGTGGCCAGCCTTATCCACCACTCCTCCTACCTCTTTCTCCCTAGTTCCATCATCGCCTTAGGTCATAGATGCTCACATCATCGTTTATTTAACCGCTTCCGCCGCCATCACACGGGAACGCGCGACGCCACAGTGGGCGTCCGCCATGGCAGCAAGCACGCACTCGTCGCCGCTGACTTCACTGGCCACCCTTAGCTCGCTCTGGTACTCGTTACCGTGTCGCCTAGAGGTGTAGCACCTTCCCCGATGATGGAGACCTACCTTCGGCCGCCATCTCATCAAAACGTTGACAAGATAAGTGCTTTTAAAGTAGTTTATATCTTGTAAAATGCATAACTTGAGCTGGAAAAGTGATAAAATTGTGATTCCAAATTTGTTGGTCTTGTATTGACATGCTCTAACTAGGAAAAATATTAAACTTACAGTAAACATACTTGTAATATGGTCTTCATATTTAATCTTAATTAATTGCTAGTTTCTAGTGAAATTAAATAGGGTAAAAATACATAACAAATGATCATACAAATTTTTACACAGTATTCTTATGCTAGGAGGAAAGTAAGAAAATATTAAATCTGCTGCTTGACACTTTTCACTGTGCTAAACTATTTTTGCTAAAATAAGCATATGTAACTTGTCATTTTTGTAGAGATGGCTATACTTATCCAAATGGCATGAAATTTATACACTAGGCTATTAGGGTCATATTTAGGTTTCTTTAATTTTCTCAAAATTTATTGAGCATTAGAAATATTTATCCTTTAAATCACCTTGATATATAAAGAAAATAATAAATGAAAATAAATAAATTAGTTGGGCTTAACCATGATATTTTCTATGGTATTTGTGATGCATATAGCCTGTTGATGTTATCAGATAGGCTTAGGAATGATTGGTTGTAGACAACTAGCTAATTATTGTTTTATAATTCACTTAGATGGCTGCATGTGTAGTTTCTGTCCTGGTAATAATTTCATGATGACAATGATCTTTTCTGTGAAACTTATTAATAACAAAGTTGTAGATAAATTAATTATCTACCTTGTTTTAAATTTTCAAAGTCATAGGACTTATGGTTTAAGAATTATAGCTGTTAGAACTATGTTGTTAGAAATCCTTGCTCTCTAGATAGATCTGAAAAATTAAATTGTTTGACCTAGATAACTACTGAACCACTATTATATGATTAAAATAAAGTTGTAGATAATTTCATAAGCTTTCCAGAAAATCCACAATCATATTATTTAGATGTGTATAACTCTAGTTATGGTCAAAACAAATGGCTGTTGTCTTGAAGTCCAGAAAATTGCTTAGATGAGAATTTGTCTAGTTACTAGTAAAATAAGATGTAACATGTTATCACCTTAATACAATGCTGTTGAAAACACCTTTGAGGATGCATTTCATCACACCATATCATACGATAGATGTCATTATATATGCATCCATGATATCTTATTTCATGCTTGAGCATATAGGATCGTCTGAAGGGATAACTTTTTTAGAGTTCAACGAAGAAGAAGAGGAGGAACAACATGAGACACCTCAGGCCATAACTCTAGAAGGAGAGGAGCAAACTCTTAAGGACCTCCCTAAGTGCCCCGATCATAGGCTAACCTCTTTCCTCAAAGGCAAGCCCCAGAGCATTTTAAGTCTCCCATGTTTTACAAAATATCACTTGAGTCCTTTATGTTTGTTGCATTAGATTATAAGAGTTGATTAGAAACACTTAATGCATAGAACTATCTTGTCTATATATATATACCTTTAACCCTGTGTAGGTCCAAGATCGAATATATGCTTAGCCATGCTTAGACCGATAGAACTCAGGTGATTTCCTGTCACCTGCGAGATATAGGTGGATACCGAAGCACGGTTGGCTATATTTGCTATCGTGGAATAGAACCATGGGGTAATGTAACTAGAGGCTAGGCAGAGTCTATGTGCAGGTTGACTCATGTGATTCTATCTGTGTCGGTTAAGGACCGTACCATTATTGGCACTTCTAACAAGATTGAACGCATGCCTCTCACTTAGCTAGCCGAATAACTCATTCTAACCGTGAAGCCAAGTAGCTCAACTCAGACCGGGCCTCGTTCTATAAAAGTGTGCACTTTGGATGATAGTAAGGATGTGTGGGGAGCCAGACATGAGCCCAAGGGCAGGCCAGTCCTGAACGTCCTGGCAGCTGGTTGTCCCTGATTGTGCGGTGTTGGGTGAACCCATAAAATGTGGACCTGAGTTGTACCAAAGGTGACCTAAGGTGACCGTTGATCTGGTCTACTTGGGTTTGTGTTAGGAATAAATTCCTGACTGGTTGAAATTGATTCGAATCGCCATCTCTCCCGGATAGTGAGAAACTTGGTTAGCTCCAACATCGTAGTAACTGTATTATGGAATGATGGTTATGATAAACATGGAATTATTATACCGGCTATCATTACTATTGTTATGCTACTAAATGATATATCACATGTTTGGCATAGGTTAGTTGCTAATCTAGAGATGAATAGCTATAATTAACTTGATGACCAAATTATAACTGTATACTTGAATTGGTAAGCTTTTTATGCAAAATGTTGTCAAGCTAGCTCCACTTATAAAGCCTTGCATAATCCTTGGAGTCACTTTATTTTTGGTTTATGATGGGTAAGTCTAACTGAGTACCTTCTCATACTTAGGGTTTTATTCCCATTATTGTAGATGGTACAGTTTATCATGGCTATTGCAAGAACTGCTTCTGTCCCATCATGGACGAGGAGTAAGTCATGGGCAGGCATCTCTTATGCTTTTTAGATTGCTACTCTGGTTTTCACCAGATCACCATGAAGGAAGAAGATCAAGTCAAGACATCATTCATCATGCCCTTTGGCGCCTACTACTACATCACCATGTCCTTTGGGCTCAAGAATGTGGGAGCTACTTATCAAAGAGCCATCTAGTGTTGCCTTAAGGACCAGATCAAGAAGAACGTTGAGGCTGACGTTGATGATGCAGTGGTTAAGTCTAAGACTATCGATAATCTCATCGCCAACCTCAACAAAACATTCAAAGCCTTGAAAGAGTATCGGTGGAAGCTAAATCTAACTAAGTGCATTTAGGGCGTTCCATCGGGCATCCTCTTAGGCAACATCCTCAGCCACCATGGCATTGAGGCTAATCTAGAGAAGATAAAGGAAGTGACCAAGATGAAACTACCCACCTTCATCAAAGATGTCCAAAAGCTAACAGGGTGCATGGTGGCTTTAAGTCATTTCATATCCTGGTTAGGCAAAAAGGGACTCCCCTTCTTCAAGCTGCTCAAGGCTATCAAGAAGTTCACCTAGTTGGAGGACGCTGACAAGGCATTCACCGAGCTCAAGCACTTCCTCACTCAACCTTCGATCATGACCACTCCTTAGACTAATGAAGCCCTGCTACTCTACATAGCCATGACCAACTGGGTGGTCAGCATGGCCATAGTCATTGAGTGCGAAGAGGCCAGATATGCTTATAAAGTCCAGCACCTAGCCTATTTCATCAATGAGGTCCTGAACAAGTCTAAGACTCGCTACCCTCAGGTCTAGAAGCTACTATACACCATTCTAATCATGTCCTGAAAGATTCATCATTACTTTGAAGCACATCCTAAGGCGGTGGTTATGGAGTACCCACTCGGTGATATCCTGTGAAACAAGGAAGCCATCGGTCGCTTCATCAAATGGGCGGTCAAACTTGGCACCTACTCCATTGAGTTCAGGCCACGCCAGATGATCAAGTCGTAGGTGCTCGCCAACTTTATCGCAGAGTAGATGGATATGTAGACCCCTGTCCTGGTCGATCATCCTAAGCATTGGACTATGTACTTCGATGGATCTCTCAACATTGATGACACCAGGGCGGGCATATATTTTATTTCCCCACCTGGGGACAAGCTTCGCTACATCCTTTGGATCCACTTTCAGGCATCCAACAATGCCAAAGTACAAGGCAGCACTGCATGGTCTCCGTATAGCTATTGAGCTTGGCGTTAAATGCCTCATAGTGCACGGTGACTCCATCCTTGTAATCAACGAACTCAATAAAGATTGGAGCTGCACCAGCGAAAAGATGGGCCCCTACTGCGCTGAGACGAGGAAGCTTGAAGGCAAGTTCTATGGTGTCAAATACATCATGTGGTTCGGGCTAACAATCAAGCAGCTGATGAGTTGTTGAAGTTAGGGTCAACTTGAGCAGAAGTTCCAGCCGGAGTGTTCATCTAGGACCTTGTGACACCTTCTATCAAGCAGGGGCAAGAAGTCATTGAAGAAGTGCCACCTACTAAGCATATAGTCATAGCGGTCCCTAGGCCGAGCAATGATTGGAGGGAACCCTTTATCAAGCACTTAACCACCACAGATGTCCTGGCTGATAAGACTGAGATGGAGCATCTTATCCGATGCAACAAGCACTATGTCCTGGTTGATGGCAGACTAATGCTCAAGAATGCCAAGTTTTTTTCCTAATCTACTGGACATTGTCTCATCCCTCGCTGAATAGGTCAACGTCTCTAGCAAGCTTCACTGTTGCTTCCTCTGCCTTGTCCTCTAGCTTCGTGATCTTCACCGTGCTCGTCCCTCGAGCATAACTAGTCATTATCACTTTAGGTTTCACCACGAGCACATGGATTATAGATCCTTGGGTGGCGCTGCATGTGAACTCCTTGAAGTTCATCTAGGCCCTCTGGCACCGATCTAAGATTGGTTGGTGGGGCAGGTCGCCGGGCAGCCACGTGGATCCCTCGGGTGGCTCAAAGCCGACATAGTCAAGCACGGGTTTGATCCCTGCTATCACTGCCTCTAGCTTCTCCTCCTAGGCCCTCACTTGCTCTCTGAACACCTAGAACTACGCCTGTGCATTATAACAGTATTCTACAACAAGGCGATGGCATGTTAAACATGTTCCTAGCACTACAAGAATGGATTCTATAGAAGATAAACTCACCCTCAAGATCCTTCATCACACTATCAGCCTTCTCCTCCGCTTCCTCCTTCTCCTTCTGGAGTTAGGTGATGACCTCATGGGAAAGGCCAAGCTCCATCTCCAAATCTGCACAAGAAAAGATGAGATAAGCAATTCATGACACTGAACACCCACATGATAGTGATGAAGGTCTTACCCCTCTGCTGGTTGGCACTATGGCTAAGCCGCTCGGTTAGCGACCGGTTCTCTACCTCCAGCAATTGGTGCTCCTTCTCTAATGCTAGGACCTTCACCTCCAAGTCCTCCTCTCGATGGTGTGCCCTGGTTAGCCTTGCCTCGAGGTCCTTCATCGACGATTGCAACTTCTTGTTTTCCTTGAGAATAGGAGCCATCTCATCCAGTTGCCGCCGACACTGCTCAGATGTCTTCATCACACCCTGCAGAAGCAATTGGTCTACAACCACACCTAGAGAAGAACACAACAACAAGATTGTTTTTTACTTACTTCAATCTAACCTATCATCATCGATAGGTCGGCCCTCAGCCTCTTCACCTTCATGATCGCCTCTTCCTCCTCTAGCATGTCAAACTCATCACCACACGCGGATAACTATGTGGAAGAATTGAGGAGGGTGCATAGGCTCTCGTGGTATTTCCTCAACTTGTACATCAACCATCCTCGGAGGAGATCTCCTTGGACACTGTTGTGCCTAGACAGGACGGCTAGGGCCTATCTCCATCACCGGCGATGCCTTAGGCACCGCATGCTCCACGACTATGGGTGGATCCTGCATCGTGCTATTCGGCGCCCTTTGTAGTCTCTACTCTAGCTCCAATAGAGTCCACTAGCACACCTACCATGGCCCACACCTCTTCATCACCTAATGCGTCCCTAGGGTCACCCTCATCATGTGCCCCACCACCATAGGAGGTTGGCCCAATAGCTAGTGGCTCCTCCACACTAGGGATGACCAGGTCCACTCCCGCTTGCCCCTGTGCGACATCAGGAGCCCCCGTTTCCGCCTGGCACTACCCGTCATCAGCAGTCGATAGATGTAGCTCTTTAGTTGTATCCGCGCTAAGACAAGGAAATAGATTTGTCAAACAACACCATCAATCTAACGAAGCAATGCAAACAAAGAAAAAACTTACAATTTTGACTCTCGCCGAGCTATTTTGAAGCAGCGCACCCATCTAGATTCAACCTGTCCAGTAGCAGTGCTGGCTAGTGTCTCAGCATTCCTCTAGCCAGCGGCCTCGGCTGCCACCGCCGGGGTCACCTAGGTAGGCTCGGGGACTTGATTGGTGGCCCTAGCTGTCGTCGCTGGGGTCATTCGAGCAGTCTCAGGGACTACGGCCATAGCCTCCCATGCTCAATGCCTCTCCTATGTCTCTGCTCTAGCCGACATAGCTGGCGAAGGCATCTCGGTGCTTGGAGGAGGAAGAACCGCTGTCTCGTCGTCGTTAGATGAGTTCGGTAGAACCATCTGCCGCCTTCGGGGCTACGCAGCACCCCCAATGTTCACTAGCCCCTCCTCATGGTGGGAGGAGCCTGATGTCTTCTTTCTCTTTAGTGATGGCTCATCTCATGCTGGCCACTTCCCTTGTAGTTTTTCATAGACATAGGTGGTCCGCGCATCTTCATCTCCATCTCCAGGGCCGTCCGATCTCTCCTCGCTAGTCCTTGAGCTAGATTGACGCTAAGGACTGCTCGGTCGGGCATCTACATCCCTCGGCCAGTCCACCGACGACACCATCGAGTAGTACACCGCCTAGTCCTACCCATGAATCATCAAGAATGCACATGAGTACATTGCATACAGTTAAAGATTAAGTATACACTGCAAGCAAATTCTTACCGCTGGGGGAAGGCTCACCACGTTGAAGGCCCTCTGCTGATCATTGATGGAAGCGTGCACCACGAGGTTGAACAACATCAGGATGCACTGCTTGACTTCATTCTAGTCGACCTCCTCAGGCACCTCGCGGGTCTCGTCGGTTTCCCCCAGAACTCATATCCAGGATGCGCCCTCTCTTTATAGGGTTGGATCCACCGGAAGGTGAAATTCATCACCACTACAACTCCATCTAGCTTCTTGTGATTTATCAAAGTCAGGAGCTCCCACACTTGCTCCATTCCATTGGAATTAGGCCTCTTCGACCACCTAGGGTTGCTCACTGGAACCTGATCAAAGTCGCACCGCACATATGGCTCCACGTGTCTGATGTAGAACCATCTGCAGGCCTAGTACTTCACATTCATGTTAAGTGGGATAGTAATGTACTGACATGCCATCCTATCCCACAACTATAGATAGGCCCTACCAACCACCCTAGATCTGGTTCCCCCTGATTTTGAGGCAGAAGAAATGGTGGAATAGGTCAAAGTGGGGAAGTATTCCTAGATACGACTCACTGAGATTGATAACGGTAGTGACGTGACAGATAGAATTTGGGCTGAAATTACAAAGGTCTGCCATAAATCCGCTGAGGAAAGGATGAATAGGAATGCCAAATCCATGGAAGAAATAATCTTCGAAGACAACCAATTCATCGGACTGGGAAGTGAGAAAGTCCTCACCGGCTGTCGGGCCCACCCTGCCATTGCCCAGTCGGGTAGGATGCCGTACACCACTAGGTTGTTGAGCGTCGTCCCGTCGCTGATGGATCGCACCAACTCTTTCTCGCGGTTGATCTCGCATGCTGCCTTCTTTGAGCTCCCGTGGTCTCTCTTCAGCGCCATTGAGCGGATCTGGTGAGTAGAGATCGCTTTGTGCTTGGAGCTGCTCTAATGGTGGAGCGGTTGTAGTGGAAGAAATGTGAGCGCAAGGAAGATGATGCGGTGCGTGGAGAAATGGGGAGTGCTTCTTGGAGCTGTGATGGATTTATAACGGTTCGACCCCAACTCTTCAGCTTCAAGGGTTTTTGGGAAACCATGCCCACCACGCCGCGTTCACTGCCAAAATGCCACGCGCCATCATGGGCCGCTAACTAGGCCTAGTGGATCTGCCACTGAAGCCACATCGCACGTGGGGCACCAAGTGGAGTTCAGTTTTTTGCACTATTTCGTCGATATATTTAGGAATTTCAATCAAGATTTTTTCTTGATCCTGCTACAAGATTTCTTCTCAATCTTCCAGCAGTCTTAGGGACTACGTGATTACACATCATCTAGCAATGATTATTCTGATTTTTCTCAGCTAAGCTAGGGACTGGTTTGCCATATGAGGTCTACAATTTTTTACCTTGGCACCACATGAATACTTCACCTACTATCAGGCTCGGGGACTAAGTGGGCACACTTCACCTAGCAATGAATGTGCTTATTTCTAGGACTCCGTGTTTCTTCTAAATGACTAAGTCACGAATGATAATCATCAGCACTCTTTGTTTGGCTCTAAGTGCCTCTTTTTCCTAAGGCATGTATGCTAAGCATCTACTGTTGTAAATGAGGGACTAAGTTCCTCCGCGCTGACTAAGTCAGGGACGCTAAGCGTCCAACTTCACCTCCCGAAAACTAAGTGGGCACACTTCACCTAAGGTGAAGGCTTCAAATTTTTTACTTGAGCTCCTTACATCCTTCTGACAAACCTTACCCTCGAGTGAGTCTGAGCTCGGCTCCAAGTTAAATTGGTCGGATGCACATTCCAACTGCTCGGCACCTAGTTAAACTGGTCGGATGCGCGTTCCAACTGCTCGGCACCCAATTAAACTGGTTGGATGCTTGATTCAATAGCTCGGCTCCTAGTTAAACTGGTTGGACACCTGCTCCTAATGATCGGTGTCAAGTTTAACAGCTCGGACAAGCTTAAGGCGGCGTTGCTTAGTAGATACAAGGAGCTCGGGGACTAGCTGTGGGGGTATAACCCCAGACACCCACAGGGTTGTACATAGGTCGTGCTCCTAGGGGAGGCCCAGCCCATGAGATCAAGCCACGCAGGACATGGCATAGGTCGGCGTGCGTCGTAAACCTACGTGAAGCATCCTTAATGACGAAGGAGAATCTGATCGGATATGCTAGATATCGTATTCCTTGTAAACACATATCATGTAACCGATTAGGATAGATACAACTGACCTGTAACCCTAACCCCCATGCTATATAAGGCATGTAGGGACCACCCTCATTTTTATACCTCATCTCATAATACAATCCACCAAAGACACAAGACGTAGTGTATTACGTCAAGCTGACGGCCTGAGCCTACGTAAATCGTTGTCTCTATGTTTCGTGTCACCGTTTAGCTCCCATCACGCGCACCTCCACCGATTCATCTACTACCGTGGGTATACACCTCGGTAGATTGCCGACTAGATTTTGTCGACAAAACCCTACCTAACTCGAAAGATAGGCGTATGATCACACCCACTACCGGTATGGGATACACGACTGGGAGTCAGCTCCCACCAAACTATCCGGATCCAAAGTCCCCCGACCCGACCACTAGAGGGTGGGCAACGTTGCCGCGACCAGGGGAGCAGGCAACTCGCGAAGGGCAGTCACCTTCTCCGTACCAAGGCGCCACGACGCCACCCCAGGATGATAGGCGTCAGGACAACAGCCACGACTTGCTCTGAAAGCCATGCTGCACATGGAAATTGGTGAACAACTACTGCCCGCAGTGTGTTGGCATGACTTGCACAGTGCCGCCATGACGCGCCATACCTTAACGTGAGGAACAAGAACCCGGCAACCATACTCGGACGTATCCATAGGATCAAGGACAAGACATGGAGGGCCCACCGACCGAGCTCGCCTGCTTCTCCCTCCCCTGGGGCTCTCGACCACTTAGGTGTCCCTTCTCCTCTCAAGCTATAGCCCTGGCCCCATGACTATACATAAGTGGAGCTGAGCCTTCTTTTAGATGGATCAATTTCTCCAACCTCGAACCCTTCTCTCTGTAGAACCCTAGCTTACGAACCCCCATTTGTAAGCCTCAGAAGCACTTGAACTGAGGAACATGAACTCGCATATCTCCACTTTGGACGTAGGGTTCCGTCCCAGACCCAGTATAATTTCTTGTGTCTCGAGTGCCACTATCGATTCCCTTGAGCGGCGCGGCGCTAAATTTACTAGTCGGTCCACAAAACAACGACAGTTGGCGCACCAGGTAGAGGAAAGTCGCGCACTCATGTTAGTGATCAGGAAGTCGATGGCACCCTGAACCTTTGTCGGACGCGCTCTTAGTGCAGCCACCGGCGGCCGCATCCATTTTGGGAGCCTCAAGTTCGTTGACACCGATGGGCTGATGCTCGTCTTCGGTTTATACCCTGACCAGGCTCTCCACCTCGGAGACGTGGACTTTGCGGCTGACCGCCTGGGTCAGCTGCACCTCTACGACGGCATCGTGCCTCCGCCGCAGACGCCACGGCCGGACCCCACGCCCCAGGGCAGCGGTCCCATTGCTATTGATTCGGATACACTAGCGCAACAAATCGTGACACATCTCGGGTCTAACCCAGAGCCAGAGCAGAGCTGGCGCATCTTTTATGCGCTAGCCAATGCTTGCTCTCACACCTCTAGAGGCGAGCCCATGCCCCTAGAGGCCGAATTCTAGGACCTCCGCGTCATGTTGCCTTACGGCAGGAGGAACGCTGCGGAACTCTTTGAGCGGGAGCCAGCACAGCGAGCGCACACTATGCTGGCTCCTGGCTCCTCTGAGCTCGTGGGAATGGTAGACGACCACTACCCCGAATCCTTCTAATCCTCCCCAGGCATTACGGACTCCGAGTGCAGCTCCGCGGGGAGCTGCCATCCTTTGCGAAAGTGCAAGTTGTTGCACCTCTTAGGGAACGGGGTGGCTGCGGAGGAAGAAGAATGGGATGGGCCGGCTCCAATCCTTTGAACCCCGGAGGAGCAGGCGGCGTATGATTAGGAGTGGCTGGAGCGGGCCATGGCCTGCGTGGCCGATCTGGCGAATGCACGCCAAAACTGGAAGTTCCGGAGCGTACAGCACCTCGGTGCGACCGGCTCGCGAGCGAGGGCCCGACACGTTTTTGGCCAGATTCAGCAGGGCGAGGGAGAAATGCCAGTCTTTCCCAAAGCCAGCCAAAACGTCGCTACGACCTACAAGCATCTAGCAACTACGCCACTGCGCATAAATAAATAGGGTACAAGCTTGAAAAAGCTTGTTCTGGTACCGAATAATTATATACAATAAGTCAGGCATGCTTTGATTTGTAATACTATAAGGTCGTCCTTGTATTATTAATAATGTGCTCGTGCAAGCAGTAGACTCTGGTGACTGCTTGCTTACTTGTATGCATGCACTAAGTTCGTTCTAATATCAAGCTGTTAAGGCCCTGTTTTGGATTTATTCTGATAATAGTTATTAGCTAGCTAATACCTCATTAATTATCTGATTTGGTCATACTGATGGGATAGTTGTTATCTAAAGATCCAACTAACAATTAGCCAGTCTATGATCTACATATATTTGGATCCAAAAGAAATAATTATTAGCAGATAACTACTGTCTATAGGGTTCCAAACATGGCGGCGCGTGGTTTAATTTCTGAATGTTATTCTTTTTTAAAATATAAACGGCCGGCTGTCTGTGTATCAGCAGGTTCGAGAGACCAAAACAACATTAACTAAAGCTTGCTTTTGATCTAAAACATAGTTTACGTTGAAGATTGTGTAATTTTACGACATGATTTAATCTAGAAACAAGCATGATCGAGCTAGCAATCCATTCATCGCGTATGCGATCTGCTACCATGCTGCTCCGCGCGATACCGACTAGCAACCACACCACTGCGCATAATTAAACAAGGTACAAGCTTCTTCTGGCACCGAGAATAATCTAATTATATATGTACGATAATTCAGTCGTGCTTCATCAAAGCGTGTGGTTTTCTGTTGGAAGAATAAATAGACTTGGTCCAATTGATTGTTTTATCAAGGAAACTTTTATTAAACTTTCAAGCAGTCACTACTAAAAAGATTTCCATAGACGAATAATTTTGTTTTAGAGACGCGCAAACTGTCCGTCTTTAAGGAATGGTCACCGGTAATGGCCTTTACAGAGGCGGTCAACATGTCTGTCTTTCTCGATTGCCATGCCTGTCTTTGTAAAGTGTTTCTCAAGGCTCATCTAACAATTCCCTAACCACTGCACTACACACTAATTTCTGAGTATATAAATGCCATTTTCTTTTTCTAATCAACATTTCATAATATTGTATTAAATATTTTAGCTACTACTGAAATTAAATGGAAAAATTTTAACTATAATTTTTTAAATCTTGTCAACCACTACAACATTTTTTGAAGGAAAAAAACTGTGGACGATTTCCCCATATTACTTAAATTAAAAATATTAACAGGGGTGAGCGACATACTTATAGAGCTTGAAACAAACAAGGAAGAATTAACTAATAGCATCTAATTAGAAGCTAAAGAAACATCTAATATCTTCCTTGAAACAGATAGAACGGAGAATACTTCAGTTATTGAAGTTAGAGAACCAAATATTATCACTCGGTTGTCTTCTTTCAAAGATCTTGTCATTTCCGAGTTTTCACAGCTCCTAGGTGGCTATCATCACAACTTCCACAAAGAAGGGTAGCAAACTAGCAACCACCATACAATCTTGAAGCTTGATGGCTCTTCTTGTACGGAATTATTAGATCACTACCTAATATTAAGAGTGAGACGTTTTTTTTCAACCCACTTTTCTTTCCTTCCAAAATTACCCCTTGTAATCGTTCGTAGAACACACGTCGCTCGTGAGGGTTGGAATTGAAAGTCCGAGTCCCGAACCATGAACATCATTACATCAACAACAGCTGCTATAGAGGTCGTAAGAAAGGCTAGACAAAGTTGGAAACTAACACAGGATCAATTTCAGCACTAGCTTCCTAAGTCAAACAGAAATAAAATATATCCATATCACATATATGAACAGACCTCTCAGATCCCTAGAATCAACCCAAAATCATATGCACCCATGCCACAAATAGAACCATAACAACCACTAAAAATCACAGAAAATTCTCCACTTCACAACATTGTCCCCAATCATGAACTGACAAAAAGGTAAAGTTTCACCCTGGCTGGAGCCTCCATGCTCACCTGCTTGAGCGAGAAGGGAAAAGTGACCTTCATGACTCCATAGCCGGCGCGGCCGCACAACGGCGAAGCAGCCACCTACCACCAGCGACACACGTAGGCACAGGAGATGACACCGGTGCAAATCCACTGTGAGACGCCCCCCGCTCAGCTGCGTCTGCCAGTGCAGTACAGCAATAATCCTCCTTGAGACACCGTGTTCAGCCGCGCGTAGCCTCGCGTGCTCACACCACCCACCAATAGCTTCTGCGTCTGCCAATGTAGTTCGCCGGGAGAGGCTCGAGCTGCCTCTCATATTCTGTGATCACTTTGGATTATGATAACTAGTATATTAATTTACGAGATTTAGGGCAAAAGGTCCGTGCGCCTCTGTCGGCAGAACCGCAGAAGATAGCAGCGCCGAGCCCACGCAGCCTGGCCCACGCGGAAGAACCGCAGAACCGCAGAACCGGATCGGGATTGGCGGCGTTCGATCGAAGATGCGTCGGTTCCTGCTGCTTGGGTTCCAGCTCTCCTGCGGTCAGGGCCTAATTGGCTACGGCCCAGCAATGAAGATAGGGAGGAGGAGGCTGTCACTGGGCCTGCGATGGCAGGGACCAAGGAAGAGCTGGGGCACGGGAAGGAAAGGCAGAAGCTGGGCTTGGCCCGAGTAGCTAGGAAAAGGTGGCTGAAAATAGCCTAGCGGCTAGGAGAGAGAGAGAGTGGATTTGCTAAAAAAAAAGGGAGAGAGAGGGGAAACAAACTTTTTCAATTTCTAGAACTGTAGTGGAGATTGAGCTTCTCCTAGCTCAATTCCCAGAAAGAGCTGTTGGGGGTGCTGATCTTGGGGTCTCCTAAGTTGCCATTGGTGCCCACCATGCTGCTCCTCCTGTTCGCATTTCCCTCCTTGCTTGGGTGGTGTTCTATGGGGTTGGAAGTACAAGAACATGATAGAGTGTGTGTGAGAGAGTGAGTGGAGAGAGAGAAGCTGCCCTCCAGGTGACTTTGGTCGTGGAAAGGATCCGATCTGCGATAACATGTGGGTCTAGGAGAGATTGGAGCTCGACAATTCACAAGTCCATGCAAGTATGGGTGCTGACGGACTGTCCATCATGAATTGGTGGACTGTCTGTCGGCATCATGTGCTGTGCAAGTGTTAGAATTTTGTCTGGCCATCTCAGATATAGAACCCAAAATAATGTTGTCTTGTCATGCAAGTTTCGAAAATATGAATTTGGATGAAGATTATGCTCATGATGTGCATGGTAATCGATGCATGAGTGGGTTGTGAAACATCACATATGAAGAAGCAAGGTAAACCCTTCCAACCTTGTTTACTTCCAAATCATCCAACTTTTTGAGACTGAGCTTTGGAATATTGATCTTGTGGCCATACATGAAGTTATTAATGACATTACCTAATTGATCTATGATAGTCTCACTATTGCCTCCTTGAGGCATGAATGATGTAACTTCTGCTACTTTGTTGATCACAACTTGATGATGCCTTAAACAATTCATAAAGCCAATCTTTCTTACTATTCCAGTACGAGGATGCGTATATTAATCTTCTCGGGGTATAGATTTAGTGTCAATGTTGATGCTACTCTTAGCGTAAAAATGTGGCGATGCGATCAACACACAGCAAGCCAAACAATCTGAACTGGAGATTGTAACACCCTAAATTTTGCCTCTTTTGAAAATAGGTTTAAAATGATTTATTTCTGAATTTTAAGCTTATGAAATATAGGAATTTTTTTTTACTAAATTAAAATTCATCATAAGGTTTAGCAACATGTTTGTGCATACATGCCCTTGCATTTGATATATTTGATTGAGTGGTTTTGATTGAAAATTCAAAATGGTTTAAATTGCTTTTGCAAATGAAATTAAAAATGGCTTTAAAGTAAAAGAAAAGAAAATTTGAAAATAAAAGAGTTTAAAAAGATGTAAAATTTATTTTTGGGAGCATACCAAAATTTCTCATTTTTATTTGTATTAAAAAGTGTATTTTAAACTCTATTTGAATTTAATTTGGTTCACAATTGAATTTGGTTTTGAAAACAAATTCTTTCCCTTTCCCCTGCTTTTGGCCTAGCCGGCCCGCCTCGCTCGCGGCCCGTTTTCGCCCGTGTGGCCTTGCTTTTCAGCGCCGTGCCCCGTCTCCTCCCACTGGCCCACTCGCGCCTGCTCTTTCCGCTAGCCCAGCTAGCCGTGGTCCTTCTACTCTCCTCCCTGCTCGGGCCGAAGCCCCGACCGGCCCATCTCCCGCGCCGCGCACTCCGCAGCGGCATAGCCTGCCGCCACGCTGCATGTTTTCTCTCCATCCCGCTGATGCGCCGGGCTTGCCTGTCGGGTGTGTCTCCCTCTCCGCGCCGTACCCGGGCCGGAGTCCTCTGCGCCGATGCTGCCCGTATCCGGCCTCGTCACGACTCGTGCGCCATGCGGCCCAAGTTTCCGTGCCCCATAAATAGCCGCCGAACTTGTGCCGCCTCTCTATCCCACCTTGCATCAAGGATTCCGCCCATGCCAGCTCACAGCCGCCTAGCCCGAAGCACCGCCGCGAGAGCCGTCACTCGTCGAGCGCCACACCACCTTCCGTTGGTTCCCGCTCGCTTCTCTTCGGTCCGATGAGTTCCCCACTCTCCTCTCTCTCTCTCTGTCTCGGACTTTTCCGTTTGAAAAACCGTGCTCCGTAGGTCAAGAACTAACGTCGCCGATGAGCTCTCCTTGCTCCATCCATGGCGCCGCCGTTACCCACTTCGCCGGCGGCCACCTTCACCCGCCCGATCCAATCACGGCCGTCCATCTCTAATCCAATGGCCCAAGATCAAAGTTACCCCTTCGCTGTTAGATTTATAAAAAGCCCCTTATAAATACTTGAGACTTAACCCGCAGTCCAAAACATCTTTTCCGATTCCGTTTTCTTCTTTTGAAAGCGTACTTTGTTTCGGTTAGAGAAAATACGTTTTCACTTATTTATAGATTTGCCACTGATTTTGTTTTAACCATAACTTCTCCGTTTTAACTCTAATTTGATCTGTTCAAATTGCGTTATGTTCATATTTATGTTGTCTTTGTGTTTATATCACTGTTAGATGTGTTTTCAACTTTGAAAATTCAAGGCTAGATTTAATCTATTATTTTATTAAAGAAAATCTTGTTTAATTCATATTTTCTATGTTTTAACTCTGTTTTAATCCATTCAAGTTGTGTTGGATTCGTAATAACATAAACCACGCATTGGTAACAATGTTTATCATATCATTATTTCTAGAATTTATTGGTTTAAACTCTAATTTGAATAATAATTATGCAACTAGATTTTATAGATAAAATATGATTTGTTTACTTTAGGTTTATAATTTGAATCTAAATTCGATTTAATTCATTTTATATAAGCTTTTATATAGTTAAAATAAATGAAGCCTATAGTTTTCTTTTCCACGCATAAAGCAGATCTATTGGTAGATGTATCTTTTTCACCAAAGCTCCGATTAGCGTGCCTCTCGCGTCCGTGTATTCGTAGTGATGTGTAGAATCGTATTTCAAACTCTTTCACTTATTTTTCTATGATTGGTGTATTGTTCGGATTTAGCTCTATTATTTGCTTTGTGTATGGTTGTGCGGATGCTTGTGTGGTGCTTTATGATTACGTCCAGTCGGTGAGATATACATGGTGATCAAGAAGAAGAAGAAGAACGTTGAAGATTAAAGCTTATCGAAGGATCGGTGTTTAATGCAAGTATAGCATGGGATCTTCCTTGTTGTCTTATAACCTTTAATCATTTAATTCATACTGCATGTGTCTACCTTGACTACCACTAAGGATGTCCAAGTACTTTGTACCTTGTACCTTGATACCTATGGGGTATTGCATTGGGTAGTATGATGCTAGTGCTCAACTACAACCATGATCTTGTAACTTGACTAATGGCATATGCAATAAACACTAAAAGATGCTTTTTAGCAATATGGAACAAGGGGGCTAGAGCATTGGGCTATTTTATGGTGCTCTAGATTCCTCTCCCTAAGGACTTATCTGTAAGTGATCATCCGGGACTTATAGTATAACTATGAGGGCTACATGGCTTTGGCTTTAGCTCAGTATGAGGACCTTTTCTAGCTTGTTAGTGGTTACCTTTATTGGCATAAGAATGGCTTAATGAATTGGGTATAGTGCGGCCTTTGTCCCCTTGTGTGTAGGTTGTGCGTCAATGTGTCATTGGGAAGGGGGGCTCTACATCTGTTTGCCGAGTGAATCTAATGGCCCTAACTTGTTAGACAAACCTTTGAAAGGCTTCATAGTGAACCCTGCCGACCTTCCTTAGAAGTGGGTCAAGAGATTAGCTACCTCAGGAGAAAGGGTAAATCATAACTCATGGTGAAAGTGTATAACCTCTGTAAAGTGTAAAACTGTTATAACAGCCGTGCTCACGGTCACGAGCGGCCTTGGAACCCTTACAGAATAGATGATCACTAATGATTAATGATGATGAACACGGATGATACTAATGATAAATATGCTCATTAATGATTACTGTTTATGCTATTCATTATTCATGTTTACCTGATCATGTATTTATGGGTTTGAGATAAACTTGTTGCTACTCCTATGCTAAAACCATGACTCGTTAAAAGCTAATCATAGTTAACCAGCGTCAGCCTTTTGAGCCTCATGAACCCCATGTTATATTTGTTGAGTACGACATGTACTTATGCTTGTTTTACTTTTCAAATATTTGGATGAAAATCCCAGATGGGTACCAGATTGCTAGAGTTTGGAGGAATTAGGCTTGTGATCAACGAGTCAGTTGTCCCTATGAATTTGGAGTACTCGCCTGAAGATCAGAGTTGTCTTTTCGCTATCTATACTTTGAGGTTATAATCTTTGTACTAATACGCTATATATTTAAGCATTGTCTTTTGATATTACCCTTATTTGTAGCTATATGTGAGATTTGACTTTCTAGGCTCACATATGGTGTGTATCTAGTTTTGTTCTTAAAATTGGATGCTACAAAGTGGTATCAGAGCAATGCTGATGGTAGGACGTAAACCTAGATAGAACTGGATGTTTTAGCATGCTTTTAGCTTTGCTTGGTTCTTGCTTTCTCTCTAACCTTGTTATTTGCTAAAAGTTATGCTCACTTCGGCCTCTGTTCTGTTGTGAAAACCTTGTCTCTATTCTGAACCTTCTCTCTTCATCTATATAGATGGGTTTTAATGAGGAGACCACCAGCATCAAAGGTTAGGAGGACCAAGCTATGATTTTCGTAAGCGCATTCGACAAGGAGAAGCTTGTAGCTATGCAACAACAAGTACTTGAAGGAATGACTCAATATGGGAGTTCTCCACAGTGCTTGCCACAAGGTCAAACCAACATGCCAAAGGGACTAGTTAAGAGACAAGTGGTAGAAGCTTGGAAGAAAATGAAGTCCAATGAAGGTGCTGGTAGTAATACGCTTGGAGTTTAGTATCAATGTCAATGCTGCAAGCATTATGGTTTTCCCTATCTTCAGAACAAGTCTAATAAGAGGGAAGTCAAGGTGAACCTGGGTTGTGAAGCTAATGTGGATAAGAAGAGGAAGGCGGTCTCCTTAGAGCTAGAATTGGGAAACAATCAACATTCGAGTTCCACTACGTTGCCACATCCAGCTCTAATCCCTAGTCAGATAAGCTCAGACTCTAAAGAGTCAGAAGTTTCTCAAGCTAAGATTACTCCACTCTTTCCATAGGAGGTATGCATAGATGGGTGGACGATCACCTATAAAGAGTTTCAACCCCAAAAGATCAAACGAGCTAAAAAGCAGTCAAGTCTAACAAAGATGAACCTTTGGAGTCAGCAAGCTGACTACACACTAAGCAACAATTCTATGGAGTATGACATCACAAAGGATCTAGCTAAGAGAAAGTGTTATCATTGTCAGCAGAAAGGATATTATGTTAAATCTTACCCATAGAAGAATCAACAATTACACCATGGAAGTAGCTAGAGTCGGATCACTACCAGACTACCACCAAAAAGTGTCAGTGATACCCAACCTGAAAGAAGCATTCGGTGAGAGTGATGAATGAAGAAGTCATGCTAGACTAGCCAAGATCCTTAGATAAGGAATAGGATTTTGTGCCCTTTATGTAATAAAAATGATAGTATCACAAGTTGAGTCAATGATTGAATTGTGCATCTTTATTGCTTGTTGAATTGTCATTATGCTTATGATTGTTTGAATCTTTGTAATGATTACAATGATCTTGTTGGGTGTTCCCACAATTTCATTTAGTTTATAGGCCTAAGGTATAAGGATTAGTGCAATAAATAGTTGGGTTATGGTTTTTTTCTGTTTTCTCCATCCTATCTTTTTGGAGCAGCCTGCACTCTTCGGCTTATATCTCTGATTTTGGATGATAAAAAATCATGAGAAAATTCTCGATAAATAGTAGACTTCAATATCTTTCTCTGAGCAGAAGAATCAACTTGATAGCTATTTTTGTTATGGAGATACGAAACTCACAAGGCGATGTATTTGTGCTGTTTGGAACCTGGAACTATTTTTATTGTGCACTGTTTTCGACCAAGTTAACTGTGGAATTTAGAAATGTGTTCTATAAGGAAGTTGTAGAGAATTTGGTAAGATTTCCAATGGTATAAGCTACAACTTCATTGGATTAACAGAATGGGAGTTATAGATGTTTTACTGCACTGCTGTTTTTCATGTTGCGAGGAATTTTAGGTTTCTTGTTCTTGCTCATACACAAGAGTATCGTTGGGATGTCAGAACATCTTGATACTAGTTAGCACATCTAAATGAATGTGCAAGCTATGCTTAGTGTCCCCTAGTTTATCTTTTCTTAAGGGGGTAGCCAAGTTGAAGAATTTGCAAGCTAAAGTGTCCTACGTTCTAGTTTGCGCAGCAGAAGCATGGTGGTACCCAAAGATGTGAGAGAAACTCAGAGTCTCAATGAGTTTTGATTAAAGGTTCAAGGGAGGTTTAACCAAGATCATCAAGATTTTGATAGAGCTACTGGAGAAGTTTTCAAGTTAGTTTGGATAAAGAAACTTTAGGTAAGTGTTTGAAGGAATCCTAGAAGATGTTGGAGTAAAACACAAGTATTAGCTTTGCCAGATCCAGACAAGAGCTTCATATCTACAATGATGCACCTTGTCAAGGTGTGGGATGTGTCTTTATGCAAGAAGAAAAATATAGTACCTTGTTCATTAAGTCAACTAATGAAGCGTGAGTTGAACTACCTAACATGCATATGGAGTTATCCATTATGGAGCATGGAATTAATATCTTCTTGGAAGTAAAAGTGACATATAGGAGGGCCACAAGAATCTACAGGACATCTTCACTAAGTTGGTCTTGAGCTTGTGATAGCCTCGTTGGAATGAAATTAATTGTGACTTGGAAAAAGTGCTATCACTTGGAGAAGCAAAAAGTCATGGCCTATGACCTTAGCAATGGGGAATTGTGCTAAGAAGGTTCAGGTGACACTGAGGATTAAGAATTGTATTCCAAGTTTGAGCAACTTGATCAGAATCATTAATGTTTTGAAGAATGGTGGTAAATTCGCTTTTTGATCAAGAGATTCATAAGGTTTCGTTAGAAGGTGAATATTTTAAGAAAAAGGGAATGATATTATGGACTAAAAAGGAAAGGTGGCCTAGTGATTGGAGATACCTGAGAGTTGTTCAAGGTGCTTGTTAAAATCTTGGAATCAGTTTAACAAGTTAATTAGAGTAAGATCAACATGTATGCAAAGTAAAGTGGGATCCTTATTGAGAAGATGGAATTACACGAGGAAGTAGAGAAGAATTCAAAGATAGAGTATCCCTATCTCCTAGTTGACGTCTTCCGAATCTCAGGGATGAGATTCATCTTAAGGGGGGTAGAATTGTAACACCCTAAAATTTGCCTCTTTTGAAAAATAGGTTTAAAATGATTAATCTTCTCGGTGTATAGATTTAGTGTCAATGTTGATGCTATTGTTGGCGCAAAAATATGGCGATGCGATCAACACACAACAAGCTAGACGATCTGAACTGGAGATCTGCTTAGCTTCAACACAAGAACGGTTGGTTTCAGGACCAAAGGTGTGCCAGTCAATTTAACCCTGCAATTGACAAGAAGAGAATAATTAGTTTAAGGTGGAACATGTCGGTGTTGCACCAGACAATTTCAATATGTGGCCAAATAGCCAATTCAATGGGGCTATCGACTAAATAGTCGATATCCAACGTATTAGTAAAGCAAGTATCGCTGAATTGATGATTATTGGCTAATATCAATAATGATGGTATAAATTCAAAATAATCGATACTCATGGGTCATAGCGATTTTATTATGATTGATTAATCCAAACAGAACTAGTACAATACACCCAGATATAAGTAATATAAAGAAACATCATCAGCTCGATGAATTTAACCAGTGTACAACATTTGAGCCGATAAGTTTAACAAGAAGGGATATAACATGCGAACAAATCGACTATCTGGTACAAATGGATCTACAAACGCTCTAAATCTAATCTGTTACCATCAACAGTGAGGTTCGACTGAATCGATACAACTATGATAATGATAACAAACTAAAGTCAAAGAATCCATAAAACCATTTATATATTGACAGGCTCATGAAAGAGTGCCATATATGTGAAAGCACAGGCGAATCGGCTAAAATAGCCGATGCATGCATAGCAAATAAACAGAGTACATATCTCGACCATGAACAAAACCACTAATCGATAATCTCTAACCTAAAGTCTTACCAGTGAGGTTCAACCGAATTGATGCAGTTATGGTAGTGTGATTAGATTGGATCTCATTAACTAGTGAGTTTATTCAGGATTGAAACATGTCTTTGAATGCATACTATCTTTGATTGGAATAGAGATAAAACAACTGATCTAGCATAATCAAGTCATCAATCATAAGATTCAAAGCGTGACCAGACTAGAAGACGACCAATTGTGATGATATGATGCCGATCTATCTCTATCTCAATCAGGTGATTTATTATAATTAATGGAACATTAATTATAATAAGTTCAATAACTGGTGAATTAGCCAAAAACAACAAGGAAAATCTTACTAATCTTAGCAGATTTGATAACTAGTGATATTGTATTAAACAACAAGTTGTTTAACACAAGGTCGATAACTTTGATTTATATTATGATTTGTAAGAGATCAATTAGTTGATGCAATCTTACAAATAATGATACAGATCGATAAATAACTTATATTATACTCATAAAAGATCAATCGGCTGATGCAGCTTTACAAGTATGATATGAGTCGTGATCGTACTCCCAGACAAGCCTGAGGTCGATCGGTCGATGCAGCCCTGCTTGTTGAAGAACTTGTCGAGATCTATAGTACTCCTATTTGTAAGGGTTTGCGTGAAGCCAGAAAAGTAATTGTATTGATTAATTTAGTCATTTTTTACCATAGCCGGGGTCCAATATTTATACCTGGAACCTAAACATGAATCTTACTCAAATACGACTCATTATAATTCTTGTAATAAAAGAAAATATTCCTAACTTAATATAACTTGGACCCTAATCTTTTCTTTTTTGTAGAGTCCGACATATTTTTCCCTGACACCATCCGTATGTAGTCCATTGTTATTTGCTAATGTCATCCAAAAAAGAGCCAATCCCGACACTACCTCAAAACCAGCCGATATCGATTCACATCTGATTGATTCCTTGATGATACAATATTAGAAGCTTCGAGTTCCTGCTTTTTTCTTTCAAAATTTTGGTGTAAACACATGCCCCCCAATTTTGGGATAAAAATGATTTTATTCCAAAATTTCTATTTACCTACTCACCATGTCATAACCGTTTATTCTAAAACATACGCGTGACTCCTGATTTCTCAGTCCAAATTTTATACCCCAACAATATTAATTTCAACTCACTCGGCCTATTCACTTCCCCTTCTTTCTTGAGCAAGCTTCAACAACCAAAGCCGCCATCACCAAGGCCTTGACCCTAGCAAATCCTCTACTCTATCAAGCTGTTATTCAAGTAACCTTCCTTAGATTTAGGTACATTTTGGCTGCGATGGCGACCAGCGACCACGTCCCTAAGGTATGCTTTCAAGTTCCCATCTTCCAAGTATTAGTCGTTACCCTATATTTCCTTCTCAAATTTATTCTATCTAGTTTCTAGGAAATGAGGAACGAAATTTTAATTCCATTAGCTATTGTTCCCAATGTCTATTATCTTGGGGCTATGGGTAACCCTGATCCATCTGACTTTATCAGTCAAGAAACCAACCGAATCCCCTTCAAACAATCTGTAGTAGATTTGTCCTCCTAGAACACCAAAACTCCATTTAGAAACTGACCCAAAATGCCTAAGGGATGGAGAGATTGATTTCGTAGAGTATCAGAGGAAAAGGCTAGAGATTAGGAGACTTATGATTTGAATCAATGCTTGATACTCTCACTGTTTGGAATGGAGAGAAATAATTCACTTATGATTTCTGCATCTTACTTTTGGTCCAATACCTTAAATGCTTTTGTTTTTTTGTCATGGCCTAGTGACCATCACTTTGGCCGATGTTGATATGTTGACCGGCCTTAGAATAATAAGATAAATGCAACCTTATGACTTCTTAAGTGCTGAATCCAAGAAACTAGCCAAAATATTAGACTGCATAGGATAGGCCGATCAATTGATTAATAACTAACTGTGAATCTCCAAATACTTTAATTGACTCAGCCTTTACTTCATAAAGAAGTTGAAGTCCCTTAAGAATAGCTTCATATTCTGCTTGATTGTTGGTAGTCACTGGTTTAATTGGAAAAGCAAACGCAAAACTTGCCCCCGAGGTGAAACAATAACAATACCAATGCCACCACCCTGCTTGCACGAAAATCCATCAAAGAACAATATCCAAGGTATCAGTTCTACATAGCCAATACTTGGTTTATGATGTTGAGTAATAAAATCTGCTATTACCTGCCCCTTAACTGATTTAGCCGATTCGTACCTCAAGTCAAATTCCGATAATGCAAGAATCCACTTTCTCATTCTCCCATTTAATATTGGCATTGATAACATGTGCTTGATCACATCAGCCTTAGAAACAACTATACATGCAGTCGATAATAAGTAATGTTGCAACTTAGTGCAAGAGAAATATAAGTATAAGCATAACTTTTTAATAGGAGAATATCTTGTTTCTAGATCCAAAAGCCTTGTACTTAAATAGAAAAAAAACTTGTTCTTTTTCTTCAAACTCTTGCATTAAGGCCGATCCAATTGTTTGGCTATCGGCCGATACGTACAACTTAAAAGTTTTACCTTGTTGAGGAGGGACCACAGGTGGACACTTCATATATTCTTTTATCTCCTCAAACGCCTTTTGTTGTATGTCACCCCATTTAAATTCTTGATCATTTTTCAACTTTAACAAAGGGGAAAATGGCAGAACCCTTTCTGACAAATTTGAAATAAACCTTCTGATAAAATTAATCTTACCAAGCAAAGATTGTAACTTTGTTTTAGTAGTTAGGGGCACTGCCTTATCAATTGCTTGCATACTTTTTTGACCAATTTCAATTCCTCTCTCGTGAACCATAAAACCCAAAAATTATCCAGCTGATACTCCAAAGGCGCACTTATTAGGATTCATCTTTAAACCATGTTTTTTAGTGCACTCTAGAGTCTCCCGCAAATCAGCTAGATGTCCTTTATACCCTTTTGATTTTACCACCACATCATCAATGTAGATTTCAACAATCATGCCAATCAACTTATGAAAAATATAATTCATCGCCCTCTAATAAGTTGCACTAGTATTCTTCAAACCAAAGGTCATCTCAACCCATTAAATAAGCCGATTGCATCAGGGCACCTAAAAGCTGTTTTTGCTATGCCTTCCTTAGCCATAAAAATTTGATTATATCCTGCATTGCCGTCCATAAAACTAATAACCTTGTGCCCGGCTACTGCATCTACCAACATATCAGCTATTGGTATTGGATAACCATCCATGGGTGTAGCCTTGTTTAGATCTCTGAAATCAATGCAAACTCTTAACTTCCTATTTTTCTTATATACAGGAACAACACTCGATATCCACTCTACATAATAGCACGGTCGAATAAATTTCGCTTCTAGTAATCTTTCAGTCTCCTTTTTGATATTATCAAGAACATTTGGGTTAAATCTCCTTGGAGCTTGTTTAAATGGCTGATATCTAGGTTTGATTGGTAACCGATGCTCAACAATTAATCGATCTAGACCAGGCATCTCATAATATTCCCAAGCAAAACAATCTTTAAATTCCTTTAATAAATCTATCAACTCTCGCTTATACTCAGGATCCAACTTAGCACTTATATATGTTGGCTTAGGCCTATCTCTAGAGCCAATATCTATCTCCTATAATTCATTGGCCGACATAAAGCCATGTCTTAGTTTACCATCTATACCATCTATTGGATTATCCATTAAAATAAACTCTTAGAGCCGACTGCTTGGATCGGCTATGGGCTTTTATCATTGATTTTAATGAAGCTTCCTTCCCATCGCTTGCCAGGAAAACACTCGAAATCTTCTAGTTCCAAATACATTGGGACAATTGTTGCTATACTCACAGAATCATCAGCATGAACCAGCTCAACATCATCTCCATGCCACTAAATCAAGCATTGATGCATAGTCGATGGTACATAATAATTTGCATAAATCCAATCACGACCAAGGAGTAAACTGTATGAAACCTTTCCATCAATGGCAAAGAATGTAGTGAGCAAAGTTTTACTTCTAATTGTCAATTCAACGTTTATTGCCCTCTAGTCTTGGATGCGTTATGTAACACCTTTGGTGTTAAGACCTTGTTTAGCACCGAGATTTAGGCCTAAGAAAAATTTTCAAAAAATAAGTTTCTTGGATTTTGATTTACAACAAACTTGAAGTGATAAGTGAATCCTATGTGACTCACTTTTGCCGACTCAAATAAACGTCCAAGTTAAATTATTCAGTGTGTAAAGATATTTAGGAATGTCGAACGATAATTCTAGCCAATGGATAGCGAATAGTTTGTTCAATTAGATTAAGCATAAAAAACAACTTTTATAAATAAAATAAAATCTATTAATAAATAGAATGACATATATATATCTTTTGAATCTAATTTAAATTCGAGCTTTGTTAAAAATCTCCTTGTGCCTAGATGTTGCTACTGGTCTAAATTAGTAAGCCGATATATATATATATATATATACTCACGTGTTTATTTTGATAAACATGCTTAGTTGAAAAGCCTTGGTCTAGTGACATGTTTTTACGTATGGACTCATTTTAGTCCCTAAGATGAGTTGGTAACGTACCCGCGACAGCTGCCCGTCTAGCCGCCTCATAAATTTAACATGATTGGTGTGAAGCATGTAACAGACAAGAGATAGCGCAGCAGCTTCATTTATTTTTCCTAACATGGCGTACAACGTACTCGCCTTGCTTTGCAATTATGCACCGCCCCATCTCCCGTCGTGGCTCTGCACTCCGACATGTCTATTTGCCTACGCCATTGTCTTTCTCTCCCTCGCTAGCGTCTTGTTTGAATTTTAATGGGAGCACATGGCTCTGTCGTGCCACGCCAAGCTAAGCGCCACCGTTCGTTTGCTTGTTCTATCACTTCAGTCTACAGCACCATGAATGCCTCTGCTGCCTCTGTCTGCCTTGCTCGTCTCTGTCTACCTTGATTGCTTTTGTCTGCCTCTGCTATCTCCATGGCTGGCGAGCAAAGCTCCAAGTCACCGAGTTCCCATGCCTCTACCTCGGTCTGCCTCTGCTATCTGCGTTTACTTATCTTGTCTGCCTCTACCAAGCCGAGCCAGACCGTCCTCTCACTCCATCCCTTTTTCTCCTACCGCCAGGATTGATGTCACCAACTCCTCCCTTGTGGACGTGTGCATGCCTCCATGGCAACGCTAGTCCTATAGTCTACCCCCACGCATTGTCCCTAGCGCCGCCCCTCCTTTCCTCGATCCTTGCACTCTGCAGCAGCCGCTGTCGCCCACAGCGCCATCGTGGCCACGCTCCCGTTGTCGACCACCTCATATGCGAGTGTGTGCAAACCTCCACAGCTCCACCTCGCCTCGCTCATCCTTGCACCCATGGCTCCTCCCGTGCCACGCGTTGGTGTCCCCACCACCGCTAAGGCGCACCTTGAGCGCACCGAGCCTGCTTCGCTCCATAGCGCTGTTCTTCGCCTATAGCGCCAATGCCCCTCCTCTCCCCCCTGCATCCCCGCCATCATCCGCTTCTAGCATAGCCACCATGCACACAAGCACGCCATGCCGCCTGGTGCTGAGGAGCTTGCCTCATCGTTCACCATGCCTTGCAACCACCCCGATGCATTGTGGCTACCACCGCCCAGCTGCGCACTCCTTCCCCGCGCATGCGCATCGCCGTTGCTCAGTCACCATGCCAGGATGCGCCAGCCGGTGCTCCCCTATATGTGCTCTGCTTTTGAGGATGAAGAGAAGGGTAAGAATCGAAGTAGAAAGTTATACAGGGTTCTTATTGGAAAATACATGACTCTCTAGAATAGTGACTTTGTATCGTGGATTAATTTGAGGAGAGCTCGGGGGCCTCATCATGAAAGTACCACCGACCATGCACCCCACTTGGGTTGGTCTTGTGCCACTTGTGCTGGGCCGCGTGCACGTCGGTGGGCCGCCTACCTGGCTTGCTAGGCCACTCGTGCCCCACCCTGCCGTCTGGCCGTTCGCACCCATGTGCTTGAGCTAGCCTTGTGCCGCGTTCGTCTGGGCCACTCGCTGGTCCAGTCTACTGCACGCCTAGCCGTGCTACTAGACCGCGCGCGCCTATTTCCGCATTGGACCGAGGTTGTTGATGCCGGCCCGTTTCAATTTGTAGAGCAATTTCTAAGTTAGCTTATAAGGTAAACTTGTAAATTCGTAGTAAATCATAGAAAAATCATAAAAATACCAAACTAGTTTTATTGAGTTCCTAAAATCATGATCTATCTAATAGTATATTTTCTTCACATAGATTCAGTATATTTTAGGGTTGCTCTAATTATTTTAACATGCTTAATATTGTTAAAAGGTGAACTTGTAGGAATTTCTGTGATAAATTTATAATAGTATTGGATCTGAAAATTTTATAGTAGGTTTCTAGCAATATTAGGTACCCACTGTAATTTTTGTAGCTCCAGAATAATTAGTTTGCTAGATAGGTAATGATACCCTATTTTAAATAAATATTAAATCGATAGGATAGAATAAAGAAACACCCTAGAATTGTATAACTAAAATATTTGCTGGTAAATAATGCCTTATTCGACAACATGGATATGTAGCCTACGTGTGGTCATTGTTAGGATAAGCTCGTTAACTTGAGAGGTGTAAATCATATATTATGAGTCATGATTGCAGTTGATTAATTACGTCTTTGTATTGCATCGCATTGCATATCATAATAGGGACGTTGATGGATCACGGAGTCATCGGGAGTTGCTAAAGAAATGGTGCTTTTGGAGATCGGTCACCCTGATGGAATGCTAACTTCTGATTAAATTTTTACCCAGGCAAGCCCTGGTGCATAACCCCTATTTTTTGTAGTTTAAATTATATTTGTGCATTAAGTTTTAAGGAGTTGAATGAAACCCACATGTATATATAAATATTTATCCTATGAGTCTCACTAGTATGATAGGATCGTGTAGATTGCTATGCTATAGGACTCCGATAGAAGTCGAGTGATTGCCTGTCACTCGCAAGAAATAGGAAAATTATTATTGTATTATTATCACTTGGAAAATATAAATGGTGGAAAGGAAAAGTGGTGACCGGGTAGGGATATGGTTTGGGTATTGGTGGGTGTAAGAAGTTGTGTCCTACGACCATGGGGCATAGCTTGGTTACACTGCTTTCCTTGTCTATGTCGGTTAAGGACCGGCCGTTGCATAAGACGCTAGGCAAGTCACAGACTTATTATCCCAAGCACATACTTGGGTATAGGCGCTTAGAAGACTTGTTACTCTCTTGTCATGGGTTTTGGCTCTTTTCGGACGAACTGTCTTGATTGTTTTTGGGTATTGGAGGTCCTTGCACCGCACTGAGTCTGGGACTCTAGGGTAGGGGCTTGGAGTCCTAGTTTGGACGAGGACCTAGACCCCATGATAGGAGGGTAGTGGGTTGGTCCTGCTTGTGCCTGGGGTACAAGTGGGGCATGTGTTTTTGGGATACCCAGCTGGGGGCATTGATTTGTGAATCGCTAGGCAATCCGGTATGGCTTGTCTAAACTCTAGCACCGTAGTAAGAACTGAAAGATGAGAGATGGTAAAAGGAAATCTGATTGCTTACCACCTGCTTAAAAGTAGCTCAAGTGCTTACATAGAATGGTTAGTTAATGAACTAATGCACTGCTAATAAAAATCGAATATAAGGACACACTTTTAGTAATACTCCTGCAGATGCAATAATCCCACAAGCCAGATAGCCTTGCATATCCTTGGAGTATTTTCTTTCCTCCTGTCAGGTAAGTCTTACTGAGTACAATTGAGTACTCAGGGTTTTATTTCCCCTTGTTGCAGGTCATAGGTGGATGCTCAAGCTGACTCTTGTGTGTGGATTCCTCCTGGTGGGCTTAGAGAGGATTTCCGTTATGCTACGATCATAGTTTTTATTTATAACTCTCACTACATGTTTTTATAAATGAAAGTTTTATAATCTGTTGTCATAGTTTATATTTCAATGCTTCATCATGTCATGAATAGACATTTATTTCGCTGATGTTCACATGTTTATATTCTACTGTTCAATTAAATTGTTCTTAACTCTGATAATATGATTACATTCCGCTATTATAACAATAAATATTATACTCTGATGTTGTATTAAAAGTGATGTAAGAAATGGTTAAGAATGATGTAAGCTTTATTCTCTCATTTGTGATCCTAATGGAAAATGTGGATTTTTGGGTTCTCCCTTGGGGTGTGCCTAACAGAACCGTGTGGTTTGGTGTTCTCCCTTGAGTGCTTAGTGTCTAATGGAAGATGAGCACTCCTAGAAGGCATTAGATTAGGCGGTTCTACCACACGTTAACTCCAAAATCCTTAAGCATCATGTCAGTCTCAATCAAATCTCTTGGTCCCTTCCCAAGCTTGTGAAAAGTAGTATAAGGCATAAGATTAATAAAAGCACCTGCAACCTCCAATATTTTGCTCATCAGCTTCCCATCAACAAAATATTGCACATATAAAGCCTTCAAGTGCCGATGCTTAACTAGCTTATCAAATATAGCTTGATGTATCGCTGCCAATTTGGCAATCATCTCCTCATATTTTGATTCATCAAAATCTGAATAGACTTCTTGATCTACTGGAGCTCTAAATTCTGATAGCAAAAGAAAAAGCCATTTGAATACTAGCCGATGGTTGACCCTTATCGATTGTTTGTTTAGCACGCCATATTTGAGGTTTACTAGATTTTTTAGCCTGTTCCAACTCTCTACTCCTTAGGCGTTGTACCCTTCTTTTCTGACTTCTTATTAAACATCCTGGACACTATTGCCCTTCCTACCAAACATATTCTTCCTTATCACCTTCTTCTTCATAATTAGCCCAATTTTGGTCAACAACTCGCTTCCCTAGCGGATCATGAACACTTCCATTTTTAAACGCCAATCCATATTATCATGATAATACTCAATTCGAGCATGGATAGACCGACGGTTGGCTTGGGATAGCCTAAACTCACAATATTGTTCACTACACTCAAAGCAATTATTTCTAGTAGGCAATTTCAAACCTATATTTTTCTCTTCTAACCAATGCTGATAATCCTTTCCTTCTGCTGTTGCCACTTATTCAACAAAATTCTAGATGTAACACGTGACCTTATCGCCCTATAGACGTCTCTCCTTGCTCACATCGGCTCTTCTATTGGTCACAACGCCTTTTAATTTTTCTATATTCATTAGCCAATATTTGTATTTATGGATCAACTGTTCTAGTTTTCTTGGCCCTAGTTGATGTTAGAACTTTACTCTTCTCTTTGAGCAACTTAGCATCAACCATATTATGATCTTTTAGGAAAGGATTATCATCAACTTTCATCTTCCGAGGTGTATCAAATTTAAGCTTCCCTTGTTGAATAGTCCTCTGTATATGTTGCCGGAAAATTCTGCACTCATTAGTGGAATGAGAAATAGTGTTATAAAATTTGCAAAACTTCTTATTCTTTAACTGATCAGGAGGTAATATAATATGATTGGCGGGCAATTTGATCTATCCTTTCTCAAGCAAGAAATCAAAGAGCTTGTCTGATTTTGTGACGTCAAAATCATAACTTTCTTCAACTCCTTTTCCTCAAGGATTGGGAACCATTACTATCTTTTTACCCCAATTCCATTCAGCTACAACAATCTCCTCTTCTTCATCATCCTCACTATCATTATCAACTAAATATGGATTATAAGCTTTAGCAATTGCGGCATTCTTCTGGAATCAGGTATCTCTGCGTATGTTCTAGAATTGGCTATTAAGTGCTGCCACCCGTTGAGCCAACTGACCTAAATTGTCAAACTCTTGCCCAAGCAGTTTTTCTCTCTATGTTGGCAACATTCCTTGAATAGCCAAAGCAGCTAGCTGATCATCAGTCAGATTCAATGAAAAGCACAAATTTCATGTTTCTCACAACCTCTAAAGAAACTCAACACCTGATTCATTAGTTCCTTGCATTATGGTCATCAAATCTATGATTTTCTTTTCTCCTGTACTAGTATAGAAATATGTATGAAATTTTTTCTCTAGGTCAGTCCAATTGGTAATAGAATTAACTGGTAATGACAAAAACTAGGTGAAAGCTAGTCCTGACAGGGACAAAGAGAAGAAACAAACTTGATGAGCATCTTCAATGGATGCTTCACCCAACTAAGTAAGATATCGACTGACATGTTTGTAAGGAAAATGGACCCTAGGCCCATTTACTATGGATTTTGGTGTTTGATGACCAATATAACCAAATTGGACTAATGAATTTGCAAGTGATTGTTTTGTAGTTCAATAGGATGCAAGACATGAATTGGACAAAGGTGACATGATGATCTGATGATCAACACCTTAAGCAAGACCTTAGGAGCACAAGAGAAGACCCAAGATATCAAGCAAAGTCCAAGCACAAAGATAGGAACCAAGCCGCATGCAAGATCATGAAGAAACGAGCTCACAGAAGCGACCGGACGCTGGAGGAGAGCGACCAGACGCTCCGATAAGGAGGCTCGGTAATAGCAGTAGCGATCGGACCCTAGATTAGATGCTGATGAAAAGCAACCGGATGCTCCAATTAGAGGCTCGACAACAGCAGCAGCGACCGGACGCTGGACTTGACGCTGGCGGCAAACCGACCGGACGCAGGACAACAGCGTCCGATCGAGTACAGAGAGGTTCCAGAGCGGCGAACTTGTGACCGGACGCATCCGGTGAAAAGTGACCAGACGCTGGCAGCGTCCGATCAGTTGTTCGCGGCTCCAACGGTCGGGACGACCGGACACGTCCGATCAGGATGACTTCAGCGTCCGGTCAGTAGCAGAAAAGTGGGATTTCATCCTTAACGGCTACTTTCTCAGTGGGGCTTATAAATATAACCCCCAACCAGCCATTTGAGATGTGTGGAGCTGAGGAAACATACCAAGGGTGTTGATACACCATTTTAGTGATCTCCACTTGCATAGTGCTTAGTGTTTATTAGGTGATTAGCATAGGTGCTTTGCGAAGTGCTTAGGTTGATTAGACCACCTCTTATGTGCTTGCTCTAGGTTTAGGCCTAGTGTTTAGTGAGGTTTGCATACCTCTTACCACTCAGTGCTTGTGAGCACCATTGTTGTACATCGGAGGGGCTTGTAATCTTGTGAGATCACACCAACCGCATTTGTGGTGTGGCTGCCACCATGTACCAGAGGGAACAAGGCCTGCGGCGTTTTGGTCGGAAGCTTGATAGTGAAGACGGCGGAGAGCATCTGGGAGAGGCTTGCCAGAAGGCACGTCAGAGACCCACTTGCACGTGGGGAAGGCCCAAGGCTATCTACGGAGTTACCCGACCGGGAGCTTGGCCCTTGCGAGGGGCTCCAACGAGGACTAGGAGGAAGCTTGCGCACTTCTCGATACCTCGGTAAAAATACCAGAGTCATCGATGGGAGTTTGCATGTCTCTACCTTGCTATTTAGCTTCTGCATTTACATTATTTGTATTACTCCTTTTGCGGTAGAGATAGCAACACACTAGCAAAACTGTAGTTGCACGTTACATAATTTATCTTTTACATAGGTTTTGCTAGGGTTAGAAAAAGAGGCCATAGTTTAGGAGTTAGATTTTTAAGTTGCCTAATTCACCCCCCCCCTCTTAGGCATCACGGTCCTCTCCTCTACTTACAATTGGTATCAAAGCCGGTTGGCTCAATTTGGACCTTTGGCTAACCGCCGTTGAGCCGATGCTATTTAGAGTCGTTGGGATGGATACCTCTAGGCCTCCGCACTTTGATGGCACTAACTTCCCATACTATAGAGCTAGAATGGCTTGCTACCTTGAGGCAGTTGATTTGGGAGTTTGGAGAGTCACTCGTGATGGGATGAAACCCATTAAGAATCCCAATAAACCCACAAAGAGTGATGAAAAGGAAATTCATTTCAATGCTAGAGCAAAAAATTGCTTGTTTGAATCTTTTAGCATGGATGTGTTTAACCAAGTGTTCACTTTAAATACATCACATGAAATTTGGTTAAAGCTTCAAGAGCTCCATGATGGCACAAGTAATGTCCATGAGCAAAAGCATTGTCTAGCTAAACAAAATTATGATTCCTTCGAAATGAAAGATGGTGAGCTTGTTCGTGATATGTATTCTCATTTGAATCTAATTATCAATGAGCTCCATTCTATAGGATTAACAAAGCTAGATGATGCAGACATTGTGAGGAAGATCATCTCCATGCTACCACAAAAGAAATATGCAAGCATCATCACCATCCTTCATAATATGGAGGACTTGAGCACCATGACCCCAGCCATAGTCATTGGCTAGATAGTGGCATTTGAAATGTCACGCAAGATGGGTCAACAAGAAGCCTCTTCATCAATCAAAGGCAAAGCTCTTGCATGTGGCAAGAAAAAGAAGATGAAGGGCAAGCAAGTTGAGACAAGCTCAAGCTCAAGCTCCTCAAGTGAAGATGAAGAAGAAGATGAGGATGATGATGATGATGATGAAGATTCAAGTGATGATCAATCTTCCTCCTCCACCTCCGACCTTGATGAAGAATCAATCAAACTAATCAATAAGGTGGAGACGATGATCCAAAAGCTCAACATCAAAGGTGTGCCCATCCAAATTCAAGATCTCATTTCACCAATCAAAGAAATGAGCAAGGAAAGAGAGGATGCTATGGATGCGGCGAGATAGGGCACTTTGTGGAAGTTTGTCCAAATAAGCCCACACCCAAGACAAAGAAGAAGGCATGCAAGAAACAAGCCCTCACATCAATAAGGACATAGGATGATTCTTCAAGTGAAGAAGAAGACCATCACAAGGGGCGAGGGCACAAGCACTCATCATCAAGCTCTTCTTGTGTGTGCCTTATGGCACGAGGTAACAAAAGCTCATCCTCTAGTGAGAGTGATAGTGATGATGAAATACCTTCTTATGAAGAAATTATGCAACAAAACCTTAATTATGATAAAGTTTGCACAAGTCAATAAAAGAAGCTCGAGAAAATAAAAGAAAAGCTAGATAGTTCACAAGAAGCATACAAAACTTTGCTTGAACAATATGAGAATTTTGCTAATCTTAAAGTTCAACTATCTACTAAAATTGAGCAACTTGAGGCTAGTGCAACAACAAATGCATGCACAATTAATGATGAGCAACTTGTAAAGAAAAATGAAAAATTAAAAGAAAAATTAGCTTGCTCACAAGATGCTTATAAAAGTTTGCTTGCTAAAATGGAAACCATGTGCAAACATTGTGATGAGCTAACTAATAAAGTTGCTAATCTTGAAGCCATTAGTACTACTCTCACTAAGGCATCTAAAAGGAAAAGTTCTAACATGTCTAAAAAGGATGCCTCTACTTCTTGTAATGATTTATGTTTAGACTCATCCTTGTGCAACCAAGTTTGTATTCAGAAAGTTGTTGTAGATACATGCACACAAGAGATTCCAAAGGAGAATGAGCAACTCAAGCAAGAGTAGCTCGCCTCACCAAGGACTTGACTCAAGTCAAAGGCAAGTCAAAGCAAGCCCAACTTCATCAAGATAACACCATCAAGGGAGTGAAGAAGCTTGATGAAGGACAAACTGTGGTTTGCTACGTGTGCCATAAGGAAGGTCACTAGTCCTATGAGTGTAAGGTGAACAATGGGGGAGGAGCAAAGAAGAAGTAGAAGAAGCAAACAAGCAAGCTCTCCAACACCTACACCAACAAGGTGGACAAGAAGGCCTCCACACCTTATCTCTTGAAGAAGAAGAAAAATGACATGGTGGTGGCCATCAAGGTGGACAAGCAAGCCAACAATGGGGTCAAACACTTTTGGGTGCCAAAGGAAATCATCTCCAACATGAAGAGCACCAAAAATGTTTGAATCCCGAAAGGAAAGTGAGAAGTCCTATGGACTTTGGGGAATTTGGAGACTTGGCAAAGTATGGGTGCATTTCATGGGGTGCATCATGATGGACAAAATCATCGCCAAGTGGGTTAGTGAATACTATGGACCCAAATTTCCCTTTCCATGTTAGGTAACTAGATTTAATTTACTTTAATTGGTATTAGATTTAAATTTTCCTAAAATTCATATCTTTTAGCATCTAGTTACTCTTCATGCCAAGGTTTACATTTGCATTCTTATATATTTTGTCATGCATACACTAGGTATTTCAGATGGTAGGCTTGCTCGGTTTCATTCTTATTCCTTGGAGCAACCCTACATGGTTTAAAATTGTTTAGGAGCACGACACATAGCTTGTCCTTCAATTGTTCATCTAATATGTGCCAAAGTCCAAATTGTAGATAATTTCTCCCAAATATCACCTTCAAAAATGACTCTCACATTCATGTGATGTCATCTTCAAGTGGTATTTTTTATTCTAAAATCAATGTGCATGTTTCCTACAAGTATTCCATACTTGTGTCCACCAATTTAGGGAGAGGTTGCTCTACAAGTTGGATGCTTTGAGACTAACACCTTTTCAAGCTTATCATGTGTGTAGTAGTCTCATTGCAAGGAAAATGGAGTCACCAGATTTAAGCATCATGCTTCAAATATCCACCACTGATTGCAAGTGTTGATTTCTACATGTGGTATTTCTAAACCAATATCATCATGTTGATTTCATTTTGATATTTATATGCTTTCTCCATGCATTATATAAATTAAATTCCCTTGTGCAATACTTTGCCAATTATGCATATGCTTTGCCTTCTATCATATGTATGCACATATTTAGGGGGAGCTTAGTCTATATAATGTGAGAGTCAAATTTGGTTATCTATTTCACTCTACACACAAAGGATCACAAAGGTTGACCCTCCCTTGTGCTACTAATGTCTTCCTTTTCGGTATTTGATTCCAAAGGGGGAGAATTTAGAGGACCAAAAGCAAGCATTAATGTGTAGGACCGAAAGCTAGATCATTTACAAGTGGTAATGGTCTACAAGTGGTGTCTACAAGTGGTAATGGTCCGAGAAAGGGAGGATAGTGGATTATCGATTAGCCAATGTAATGGGAAAATTTATAGGAAGCTAGGCTTAAATCCATAATACGACATAGGGACATTTGCAAGGGCAAGATAAATTTTTATGTAGTCTTACAAGTAGTATCCTTTAGCATCATATAACATTGCCCCTTGGATTGCATCCTAGCAAGTAGATAGGTTTTAAATTCAAAATTTTTATTATTTACTTGCTTTGGTCGTGTTGTCATCAATCACATAAAAGGGGGAGATTGTAAGAAAAATGGACCCTAGGCCCATTTACTTTGGATTTTGGTGTTTGATGACCAACACAACCAAATTGGACTAATGAATTTGCAAGTGATTGTTTTGTAGTTCAATAGGATGCAAGGCGTGACTTGGACAAAGGCGACGTGATGATCCAATGATCAACACCTTAAGCAAGACCTTAGGAGCACAAGAGAAGTCCCAAAATATCAAGCAAAGTCCAAGCACGAAGATAGGAACCAAGCCGCATGCAAGATCGTGAAGAAACAATCTCACAGAAGCGACGACACTGGAGGAGAGCGATCGGACGCTCCAATAAGGAGGCTCGGCAATAGCAGTAGTGACCAGACACTGGACCAGACATTGACGAAAAGCAACTGAATGCTTCAATAAGAGGCTTGGCAATAGTAGCACCGATCGGACACTGGTGGTAAACCGACCAAACACCAGATAGCAGCGTCCGATCAAGTATAGAGAGGATCCAGAGCGGCGAACTTGCGACCAGACGCGTCCGATGGCAAGTGACCGGATGCTGGCAGCATTTGATCAGTTGTTCGTGGCTCCAACGGTCAGGATGATCGGACGCGTCCAATTAGGACAACTCCAGCATCCGGTCAGTAGCAGAAAAGTTGGATTTCATCCCCAACAGCTACTTTCTTAGTGGGGCTTATAAATACAACCCCCAACTGGCCATTTGAGATGTGTGGAGCTAAGGAAACATACCAAGGGTGTTGATACACCATTTTAGTGATCTCCACTTGCATAGTGCTTAGTGTTTTATTAGGTGATTAGCGTAGGTGCTTTGTGAAGTGCTTAGGTTGATTAGACCACCGCTTATGCGCTTGCTCTAGGTTTAGGCCTAGTGTTTAGTGAGGTTTGCATACCTATTACCACTCGGTGGTTGCAAGCACCATTGTTGTACATCGAACAGGCTTGTAGTCTTATGAGATCACACCAACCGCGTTTGTGGTGTGGCCACCACCGTGTACCGGAGGGAACAAGGCCCATGCCGTTTTGGCTAGAAGCTTGAAAGTGAAGACGACGGGGAGCATCCGGGAGAGGCTTGTCAGAAGGCATGTTGGAGACCCACTTGCACGTGGGGAAGGCCTAAGGCTATCCACGGAGTTACTCGACCGGGAGCTTGGCCCTTGCGAGGGATTCCTTGCGAGGGGCTCGAATGGGGACTAGGGGGAAGCTTGCGTGCTTCTCGATACCTCCGTAAAAATACTAGAGTCATCGATGGGAGTTTGCATATCTCTACCTTGCTCTTTAGCTTCCGCATTTATATTATTTGTATTACTCCTTTTGTGGTAGAGATAGCAACACACTAGCAAAACTGTAGTTGCACATTTAGATAGTTTATCTTTTGCATATGTTTTGCTAGGGTTAGAAAAAGAGGACATAGTTTAGGAGTTAGATTTTTAAGTTGCCTAATTCACCCCCCTTTTAGGCGTCACAATCCTCTCCTCTACTTACAATGTTCTATTGTACATGTACTATCTTGTCGGTGTTTCGAGTAAGCACTGTCTAGTAAATTTGTTTATTGTGTTGTCATAGAACTGACCAATTTATAAGAGCACAAGTACAAAAACAATCGCCGAAATGATCAAATTCTCAAACTTGAGCCCATATAAACCTGGTAGTCAATCGAAATCTCGAAGGATTTCAAACCAACTTGCATACAACCAAGATCACAGTAATTCAACATAACATATCATACGATACAACATTTCATAGATGTTCGCAAATAGATTACATCATCACAGAGTCATCGTTATTACAAAACAAGTCTTGGAAAACATGCGGAAGCAAATAGTTTAACTTACACACCCGAGTTCAAATACACATACTGGTTTGCTGATCATAGCCCACAAAAGCATTCAGATAAGAGAACAAAGATCATGCCCATGATCTAGTCTTCATCACCCGCCGGGTGGAGACAATACTTACAGAATCCCTAATATAGGAGGTCATCTGCAACAAGAGGGAATAAACCCTGAGTACAAGAATGTACTCAGCTAGACTTACCCATTGAAAACCAAAACAAACGACACCAAGGATTATGCATAGCTTAATGTAGTGGATCTGGCTGACACTTTGTTTTTGCAGAAAAGCATAAGTAATAATGATCAACTCTTAACCTGAACTAGCAGTGACTTTTAGCCATTAACCTATCAACTATATTAGCACCTGTACTAAGCAATCATTTTATTAGGTTGCAAACATTAATAATCATATTAGGTATTCATTGTGGCAACCTTATCATCATCATCCATTTAACCATATCGTTAAATTAATTGAATCTATGTTGCCGCTGCTTAGTCAAGTTCTCACTATCCAGGAGAGACGGTGATTCGAATCGATTCCTATCCAGATGGAGGGGTATTCCTAAACACAAACCCTGCTTCCCCCATCAGGGTCGCAAACAAGTCACCTTTGGTACGATTCAGGAGTCACGAGTCCGAACAGTGCTGCAAAATCAAAGAACCACTCTACCATGAGTGCTCAGTGACTTAACCCGCCCTTGGGCTTACACCAATGGCTCCCTGTACATCCTTACTTCCATCCAGATTGCGGACCCCTGCTCGCGTCCTCGGCCTGAACCGAGCTACTAGGCTTCACGGTCGGAACGACTTATCCGGCCAGCTAAGTGTTAAGCTGCGTTCAACATGACATGAGGACGTACAGCGTATCAGTCCTTAAATGACTCAGACAGAGTCACTATGTTCAAACCTACACAAGACCCCACCCGGTCTTAATTCATTATTCATATGGTTCTTTTCCACGACAGCAAATATAGCCAACCGTGATCCACCTCATCCTAAAGCTCGCAGGTGACAGGAAATCACCTGACTTCTACCGCACTAAGCATGGCTAAGCATTTAACCCGTCCTGAACTTAAATAGGATTCCAGTGCGATATCTGGACAAGGAAGGATATATAATGCAGCAATTGGTTCCAACCAATTCCTATACTTAATGCATCATCAACAATAAAAGATACTCAATGTATTTGTAAAAACATGGGAGGCTTAATATGCTCCGGGGCTTGCCTTTCAGGAACGAGGAAGGCTGGTGGTCTAGGCACTCGGGCAACTCCTCCGCGGTGGCTGCTTCGTCGGCTTCCTGCACCTCGGGCTCCTCCTCCTGGTTGGCTCCCTCGAACTCCAGCAGTGTCACTCCCTCCGGCACACCTATTGCATGAATGCGCAAGATAAATATCATGGATGCACATGAATGAATGTCTAGGATGCTCGGGGATTGCACATGTTCGCTGTAGTTTGCATATTCCAACTTAAGCCCTATTCAAATCACTTTCACTTACCAAGTTTATACAACCTAATGTATAATTGCTCATCTTCCGTTAATGACATAGCACCTGCACCTAAGCATATTCTCAAGTTAGGCTAACCCCTAAACAATCAACGAGAACATTGCATCAAGCATACACTCAAGCATTTGTATTTCAGAAAATGAAGACTATGTAGCGGTACAGTAAACTAGACATAACTGGAGATTTATAAATCCAAATGACTTGAAACAAGATAATCTAGAAAGCTTATGAAATTGTCTACAATTCATTTTCAGACCTCAAAGCATGATTCAACACTTTACCAAGTCGAATTCTTTGATCAACAGAACTCTGTCCTCACAAGGCAGAGAGTAAGCCAAACTGGAACCTAACTTTAAACAGCTATAGTTCTAACCTACTAGGCCAAATGCCCTCAAATTTTGATAGGAGCTAGATACATAAATTATCTACAACTCTTGTATTCATCACATTCACAGAAAACCAAAATATCATGGGAAACTTCCTAAAGTCCCCAGATCTGTCCAGAGGGACATAATGCAACGAAATAATTAATAACTTATGATGTAAACACATAATTGGACAAAACTAACTCTACTCACATATCACTCATATCACAAGAACACCAGAAAGTAGGGTGTTCGTCCCCAGAACATTTCTTTTAATACATTTCTTAATTTATTTAATTAATTAGAGGAAATAGTAAACATATATGAAAACTACACCATTAAATGTACAAAAATTACAGTAGACACTACATGCCCTAAGTAGACTACCATAAAAATTTCACACCATTTGAGTAAGCATAACAACCTACACAAAAATGATAAGGCATAATGGCTTAAAATGGCATAATTAGGAAACCTTAGTGAAAAGTGTCAAGCAACAGATTTCATATTTTTTCTAGCATCCTTAAGGTACTAGGATACTACCCACCAAGTTTCATGGTCATAGGATTCCTAGATAATTTACAAAAATTCACACAAGTATCCATCAATGATAAAAGGAAAATCTATAACTCAAAAACTACACATGCAATGACTTTCAAATTTTAACCAGAGCTTCTACTAAGCAAGACTAGCTTACCCACAAACTTTCACAATTTTTGGATGATAGAAACTCAAGATATGATTTAAACAAGTTTGCATGCATTCAAAAACACCTTTCAAGTTCCTATTTAATTCATCTAAAATTTCTACATCATGTGCTCAAGACATATTTTTCTTAAATACTAGACCTCACTGTGAGTCTAACAAAATTTGAATCACACCATTTGGATCTACACATTGGGAGTTACAAAATTTACAAAACAGCATTCAAAACTGAAAATTTGAACTATCCTTATGAACACACAGTCACTGACGTGTGGGACCCGGTTGTCAGTCGGACCCACTTGTCAGTGAGACAGAACAGGGGAGGCGGCTTCGACGGTGCTGAACACGGCGAAGCTCGCCGACGGCGACTCCTCCGGCAAAACCGATGGCACCGGCTTGCTCGCCTCGACGAACCGCATCTAGCCATGTCCTACACGCAACCTCTACTGAACCCTAGGTACGTCGTCCATGGCGCACAGCGGCTCGGCCATGGCGCACGGCGGAGCTCCGACAAAGTACGGCGCCAAATGCCCAGTTAAGGTGCACGTAGGCCTCCTAGGATCATGGTGGACCGATCTATGCTACCGCTATAGGCTAAGGTGAAGTGCTCGAGCGTGGCCATGGGAGGTCACCGGTAGCGACCATGGCATGGCGGTGTGCGGCCGTGTTCTGGCTCAGCCGGACTGGCTTCATCGGTAACATCATCACTAGAGCAACTATGCATGCTAGAGAAGACAGAACAAAGGCAAGGGAAGAAGGATCGGTGCGGTGATGCGCTGGCCATGACGAATCACAACTCCAGCGAGGTATGGCCATGGCTACGGCTTCGAAAACTGGCCAGGGGTCCTCACCTAAGGTTGATTTGACACAACAAGTTGGTGCAGATGATGGAGCTAAGCAATGCGAAGCTTCCGGCTAGCTGGAGCGAGGTAGAAGGAGATGGCGAGCGTGCTATGCGTCGGCGGAGCTGCTCAGTGGGACAATGGCAGGCGGTGGCTCCGCTTCGGCGCTTCTGGCGAGCAGAAGAAGTGAAGGAGGAGGCAGAGTGCGCACGGAGGGCAGCAGGGCGTCCTCTAGTTCAAGACGACCAGCGCACGGCGTGGTCAGGGCGAATCGGGCGCGTGGTGGCCACGCGGCGGCCACCTTCTGGCCTCGGTCGGCCATGACCGGCCTGAACTTCGCGTTTCAGGTTTCAACAGCACCGACTAACAGGCAAAGTTTGACAGTGATTAGTTCCTAATCTGAGATGAGTTAGTGGAAGAAATGTTCATGAAAGTTGTAGCCCTACCTTCCATCTTCAACTTCTATTCAAGGATCATAGTCTAATTCACCAAATCAGGAGTTACATCAAGCCAAAGTTGGCTCGATCAAACTAGAAATGTACTTAGGACTGAGAAATTTTTCAAGTGTTGAATCCACCTTCAATGCTGACTTGTGGGTCCTTTTTGAATATGTTGTGCACATTTTCATGACTTGACTTCTGAACAAAGTTTGTTCCTTATCAAATTTGCTACAACTTTGTTTTTGGTTGCTCAGACATGCAAACATCCTAAGCTACACTTTTTAAATAGTTAAACAAAAGGGTTTAGGGGTCAAAATTGGTCAAACCATGACTTGGGAACCTAATTAGGCAAAATGATCAACATGAACAATGTTCCAAATGACATTCTAGGTGTAACTAAGTTACTTAAAAAGAATTTTTAGCCACACCATACATTGGTCACACAAGAATCAAGCATGGTATGTATTGAAACAATGAAAAACACATGAAATGTTACACTTGTTTCATAGTCATGTTTCACATGTTTCATGATCTTGTTGCATGGTATTAACTAACTTTGTTTCACTAAAGTGAGTTGCACATGTTGCACACTTTTCATTTCATAATGGAAACAACACACATGAAATATAACGATACGTTGCGATGTTTCAAAAACATGTTTCAGGCAACATAAGCTTATGAATGGATGAATGATGCTCATGTTCATGAAATGCAAGTGCAAATGTGGAAGGCAAACACCTAGGGTGTTACAGCCCTCCCCCTTATAAAAATCTCGTCCTGAGATTTGAAAAGCGTACCATTGTTGATAGAATTCCTTATAACCATCCCTCAAATAATCTCCCTTTCCCATGTTGCATCGCGTTCACTACCCTGATTACTCCACATGACTTTGTAAAACTTGACCACCCGACTCCGAGTCACTCGCTCATGAGTGTCAATCACTCAGACCGGCTTTTCTTCAAGGTCAAATCAGATTTTAACTCGATATCCCCCAATGGAACTCTCTCTTCAGGGACGCGAAGACATTTCTTCAATTGGGATACATGAAAGACATTGAAGATAGCACTCATCTCAGGAGGTAATTGAATCTTGTACGCCACCTTACCACTTTGTCCAATGATTTCAAATGGACCAACATATCTCGGTGCAAGCTTTCGCTTTACACCGAAGCGTTGGACACTCTTCATAGGTGAGACTTTTAGATAAAAAGTCTCCAACTACGAACTTAATAGGTTTTCTACGTCGATCAGCATAACTTTTCTACCGAGCTTGAGCTGCGGCCATGTGGGTTTGGATAGTACGGACTTGTTCTTCAGCTTCTTGAACAAAATCAATTCCATAATATCTCCTTTCCCCGGCTTCTACCCAGTTCAACGAGGTTCTACACTTCTGACCATACAAAGCTTCAAACGGTGCCATCTTGATACTCTCTTGATAATTGTTATTGTATGAGAATTCAGCTAGGGGCAACCATTTTTCCCCTGAGCCCTTAGCCGAGATGGCACATGCTCTCAACATATCTTCTAAGATTTGATTCACTCGTTCAGTTTGCTCATTGGTTTGCGGATGATAGGCAGAACTTCTTACTAGCTTAGTTCCTAACAATCCAAGTAAGTGCTCCCAAAAGCGAGCAGTGAACTGTGGTCCTCTATCCGAGACAATAGTATGAGGAATCCCATGAGTCGGACTATCTGATTGAAGTATAACTCCGCATAGTCGGTTGGACAGAATTCTATGCGGACAGGAATGAAGTATGCAGACTTGGTCTGTCGGTCTACAATCACCCAAATGGAGTTAAAATTCCTCTGAGTGGTAGGGAGTCCAACAATAAAATCCATACTGATCTCCTCCCATTTCCAACCTGGGATAGAGAGTGGCTGAAGTAATCCAGCTTTCATGTGCACAGCCTTGACCCAACAACAAGTGTCACACCTAGCCACATAAGCGGCTATCTCTTTCTTCATTTTGGTCCACCAAAATCGAGGCTTCAAATCATGATACATTTTGCTACTACCAGGATGAATAGATAATTTAGAGGAATGGGCTTCGGATATGATTTGATTTCTAAGTTCTCTATCCTTCAGAACCACCAACCTATCCTTCAACCATAACACACCTTCCTCATCTACTCGAAAATGTTTGGTTTCTTACTCTTTCATCTTGTGCTTGATGTGAAACACACCAGCATCTGTCTTCTATAGCTCAATAATTCGACTCTGTAGAGTACAACTGACAGTGATGTTGTGAAGGACTACAGGATGAAGGAGCTTTGACAAATGGACATCACTCTCAATCAATGAGTGGCAATGAGACTTCCTGCTTAAGGCATCTGCCACGATGTTTGCCTTGCCAGGGTGATAGTGCACTTGGAGGTTATAATCCTTGATCAACTCGAGCCATCTTCTCTGACGCATATTCAACTCTGGTTGAGTGAAGATGTACTTGAGACTTTTATGATCAGTGTAGATGTTGCACACATTGCCAAGTAAATAATGTCCCCAGGCCTTCAAAGCATGAACATCGGCAGCGAGTTCCAAGTCATGCGTTGGATAATTCACTTCATGCTTCCAAAGTTGGCGAGAGGTATAAGCAATGACTCTACCCTCTTGCATAAGAACACCTCCTAACCCAATACCTGATGCATCATAGAACACATCAAAAGGTTTCTCGATATCTGATTGTGCCAAAACTAGAGCCGACATTAGAAGAGTTCATAGGGTGTGGAAAGCCGCATCACACTCAGAAGTCTAGACAAACTTCATGTCTTTTTGCAGCAACCGAGTCATAAGCTTGGCTATTTTAGAGAAATCTAGGATGAAGCGACGATAATAGCTAGCCAACCCTAGAAAACTCTGGACCTCATGCACCGAGATTGGAGCCTTCCAGTTCAACACCTCTTGCACCTTGGTGGGATCAATCATAATTCCACCATCGGATAACACGTGTCCAAGAAAAGGTACCTCACGAAGCCAAAATTCACATTTGCTAAACTTTGCATACAGCTGGTGTTCCCGCAATCTAGTGAGAACCACCTGCAAATGTTCAACATGATCTTCTTCATTCTTAGAATAGACCAGGATATCATCTATAAATACCACCACAAATTTGTCCAACTCGGGCATAAACACTGAATTCATCAGATACATAAAATGTGCGGGGGCATTGATCAATCCAAAAGACATAACCAGGTACTCATATAGACCATATCTTGTAGAGAATGCGGTTTTTCGGACATCCTTAGGCCGAATTTTGATTTGATGATACCCAGATCTCAAATCAATCTTGGAAAAGACTTTTGCTTTAGACAACTAATCAAATAAGATATCTATGCATGGCAGAGGGTACTTATTCTTGATTATAACAGCATTCAAGGGTATATAATCTACACACATGCGTAGAGACTGATCCTTCTTCTTCACAAAGATAGCTAGGCACCCCCACGGAGATGAACTAGGATGGATAAGGCCTTTCTTTAGAAGTTCATTCAACTGGGTCTTAAGTTCGGCTAGATCATTGGGAGGCATTCTATATGGCCTTCTAGAGATGGGAGCTATGCTAGGAAGCAACTCTATCTTGAACTCCACTTCCCGATCCAAGGGCAATCTAGGCAAATTATCGGGAAAAACATCCAGAAAGTCACACATAATGGGGATATCTGCCAGAGACTTTGCTTGCACCGCATTGGTTGTGCAAGAAAGATTAATGTCTCAGGGTAACTGTACTAGAAAACCTTCCTGATTACCAGGATCTCTAAGCATGACTACCCTAGTCAATGTATCAATAAGCACTCCATGATGGCTCATCCAATTCATTCCCAATATCACATCGATACCTAGTCTCGGTAAAACTACCAGATCAACCTAATAACTTCACCCCTCTATCTCAAATTGTACGTCCCCAACTACCAGCTTGGTTGGGATAATACCACTGGCAGCCCTAATACAATAACCCTCACCCTCAATAGTATATGTTTTCTGCATAAACTTGGATGCAAATGCTGGACTAATAAAGGAATGCGAAGCACCTGAATCAAATAGTACAACTGCGGGGTGTTGATCAATTAGAAAGTTACCAGCAGTCACTACCTCTCCTGAAGGAATCTCAGTAATATTAGTGTGATTCACTTGCCCCTGACGGCCACCTTGGTAGTTGTTCTTCTTAGGGTAAGGACACTTCCTCGACCAGTGGCCTGGCTTGTTGCAATTCTAGCATGGCATGTTGCTTGGTGGCACACTAGAACTGCCTTGACTGGTAGTGCCCTTGGGAAGAGCAACTGTAAATGCCTTGCGAAACCCAGTCTTGGCAGGATTCTTCTTCAACGGTGGGTGAAACTTGGCGGCTGACGCTGGAGGACGGAATGGAGCCCTCAGTGCGACTGGAGCCTTGGATTGTGAGGCGCCTTCCTCATAGGCCCGCTTACGACTTTTCAAAGTAGCATACATAGCATTGTTGTTCTCTTGCGATAAAGCATCACTCACAAACTCATTAAAATGAGCACACTTGCAATTCCCCATGGTCTTCATTAATTTGTGGCTAAGTCCCCGCTTGAAGCTAGCAATCTTCTTGGCATCGGTGTCCACAAACTCGGTAGCATACCTTGCAAGGTTGTTGAAAGACTGTAGGTATTCATTCAAGCTCTTGTTCCCCTAGGTTAGCTTCATGAACTCTGTATGCTTAATCGCCATGAGACCAGGAGGAATGTAATTTCCCTTAAAAGCATACTTGAACTGATCCCAAGTGATTTGGGCATTAGCGGGCATAGTGGACCGATGGTGGCTCCACCAAATGCCAGCTGGCCCATGCAGTTGGTGAGATGCGTACTCAGTCTTCAGCACCTTAGTCTAGCAGAGCAGACAGAACTTCTGCTCGAGAGTATTCAACCACTTATCAGCTTGTAGAGGCTCCTCAGCCTCCTTGAAGATCGGGGGTTTCGTGTCAAGGAAATCCTTGAAATCACTGTATTGATTTGGTTCCGGTCCTTGGCGTGGACCACAGCCATCCCGATTCACAATCGTATGGAGAGCCTTAGCCATAGTGTGCTGTCCTTCCACAAGCACTGCTATTAATTCCGTTGGTGTGGGTGGTGGTGGTGGAAGATCATCATCATCACCCGCACCGGTGGAACAAGTACGAGGCATCTACACAATGCGCAACCAGTAATTATTGATGATGTCAGCACATTGGAGAGGAACAATATAATCGTGCCAAACTAAATTTACTGATGAGAATGAAAACTTCATACAATAAATAGAGGCAATAATTCATTCTCCAATCACCACATCATCAAGTAGATTACTAGTGCCATATGCAGTGCATTCCAACATGACAAGTTTTAAACTTAACCATTATGATATGCATCCCGAAGGGAGTGAATTAAAGTACATTACATGCCGAGTTCGAATTTAACAGGGTACATCCAACATTAGTCTTTGTACTTAAGTTCATTACATCAATGACTGCAAAAGCTTAACTACTGAGACTTGCTAACTAACTACTCGTCGAAGTGATCACTGTCCACATAGGAGACACCTTGGACTTCTTCTGGGTCTTCCTCTTCTTCATCATTTGCAGGCTCAGCTGCATTGTCATCCGTCTGCACGTCCTCTTCTTCCTCATCGGCCTCAATCACTTGTTGTCCACCCACATTTGGATACCTTGGTATGGGGCGAGGAATAGGAAACAGACGATTGTGCAGCTGATGGTGCTCAACCTGAAGCTCTTCAAGCTATTCTTGTAGTGCTTGCTCCCTTTGAAAGGTGTTGTGGTTAGCCAAAATCCAACCCCGACGTATTTCTTCTGCTAACTCTAAAGTTGCATCCCTATGATGGGTCACATGATCCAATTCTTGTGCAGCCTCATCTCTCTCAATAGTGAGGTTCATCAGCTGGTTATGAAGCTCGTCTCTCTCATGTGCTGTTTGACCCCACTGTTGCAGACGATAATTTGCAATACCGCGAATCTCCTCAACTTCTTGCTGAGCTCTCCCACATGCATCTGCCCTACGATGATACTTGCGGGCACGCAACCTGAACTTGTGCTGAGCTGCCATTGCCTTGCCAGCTTCATCTAGCGCACTAGAGAGGGTGTTTTGCCTGACTCGACAAAGCTTCAAGACTGCCATCATAGCACTCATTCCGGCATTGTCGCTCTGCACACGTTCGCCATGGCCATGAACCAAGGCCTGACCAACGTCCTGAGTCCACTCAGCCTCAGTAGGAGACACTCGGGGAATGGAGGAAGCTGGTCCACCCACTAACTCATCCCTGAAGCTTTGTGCTATATCCATCAGCACATCAAGGGTAGCAACCTGAGCGGCTTCCCATGGACTACATCCATCAGTCTCAATGCTCCACTCATGCCACAATGGTCTTGTGGGGTTTTGTGGCACAATAAAGGTCACGACGTACCATGGTACATCTCCCAATGGTATTGCCTGCCTCCACATGTAGCAGGGTGCCTCCAAATACCCAACTGAACTAAGCACCCTCCAGAGCAATGTGGGAGTACCGAACTGGTCCAAAAAGGTGCTACTACCAGTAGGAAACATGGGCGCAGCCATCTGTATCAAAAAGGGATGTAATTCACGTGAGAGGATTATTTTGCTGAGAGATTGCACTTTACACTTGGGATGAGCAATTATAAGGGAGGGAGTAATGCAATATGAATGACATGAGTGAATATGATGCATGCACGTTCCGTATGCCCTCACAGACCTATGTAAATTTAAGCTTTAGCAGAATATATGGTGGCATACATACGTTCTCTCAATTAGCGGTAACTAGTCGATCTACACAGTGCGTTGTTAGCGTACCTGCAGAAAACTTCATTGCAGCCCAACCCAACAAGATATAATGCTAATTACACAAGTAGTAACTAAGATACTCTCCATATATACATCCCCAGATATATATACTTCGGTAGCCAAACTACCCAACAAATATACCCACAATTAAGTACCTTCATATATACATGTATGCAACATGTAAATACTCCAGTAACCACAACTAGCTCTCCCCTAGACCGACGGTTGGATGGTCATGCTCTCGCAACTCACACTTACTATAGCGTAGAGGCAATTGATCCATACATTACCATTCAAACGAATGGCACCCATGCAATATCACGCCGCATGGACGACAAAATAGAAACAATCAATTCCCCCAAGTTAGTCATTATATATAAGCCACCTAGAAGTCCTTAAGTGGGCTATAAGGGATGTGATCACCAGTATACCATAAATTTTTTGATTTTTGAACACTTATATATAACTATAAGTTGGAAAACCGTTTTAACAACAAAAGCTTTTGTTTTAAATAGCCATAAGACATGTTTAATGTTGAATCTAGCTCTGATACCAGCTGTCATAGAACCGACCAATTTATAAGAGCACAAGTACAAAAACAATCGCCGAAACGATCAAATTCTTGAACTTGAGCCCATATAAACCCGGTAGTCAACCGAAATCTCGAAGGATTTCAAACCAACTTGCATACAACCAAGATCACAGTAATTCAACATAACATATCGTACGATACAACATTTTGTAGATGTTCGCAAATAGATTACATCATCACAGAGTCATCGTTATTACAAAACAAGTCTTGTAAACATGCGGAAGCAAATAGTTTAACTTAAACACCCGAGTTCAAATACACATACTAGTTTGCTGATCACAGCCCGCAAAAGCATTCAGATAAGAGAACAGAGATCATGCCCATGATCTAGTCTTCATCACCCATCGGGTGGAGACAATACTTACATAATCCCTGATATAGGAGGTCATTTGCAACAAGAGGGAATAAACCCTGAGTACGAGAATGTACTCAGCTAGACTTACCCGTCGAAAACCAAAACAAACGAAACCAAGGATTATGCATAGCTTAATGTAGTGGATCTGGCTGACACTTTCTTTTTGCAGAAAAGCATAAGTAATAATGATCAACTCTTAACCCGAACTAGCAGTGACTTTTAGCCATTAACCTATCAACTATATTAGCACCTATACTAAGCAATCATTTTATTAGGGTGCAAACATTAATAACCATATCAGGTATTCATTGTGGCAACCTTATCATCATCATCCATTTAACCATATCATTAAATTAATTGAATCTACGTTGCCGCTGCTCAGTCAAGTTCTCACTATCCGGGAGAGACGGCGATTCGAATCGATTCCTATCCAGCTAGAGGGGTATTCCTAAACACAAACCCTACTTCCCCCATCAGGGTCGCAAACAAGTCACCTTTGGTATGATTTAGGAGTTGTGAGTCTGAATAGTGCCACAAAATCAGAGAACCACTCTGCCATGAGTGCTCGGTGACTTAACCCGCCCTTGGGCTTACGCCAATGGCTCCCTGCACATCCTTACTTCCATCTAGATTGCAGACCCCTGTGTTTGAAGTCGGAACGACTTATCTGGCCAGCTAAGTGTTAGGCTGCGTTCAACATCACATGAGGATGTATAGCGTATCGGTCCTTAAACGACTCAGACGGAGTCACTATGTTCAAACCTACACAAGACCCCACCCGGTCTTAATTCATTATTCACATGGTTCTTTTCCATGATAGCAAATATAGCCAACCGTGATCCACCTCATCCTAAAGCTCGCAGGTGACAGGAAATCACCTGACTTCTACCGCACTAAGCATGGCTAAGCATTTAACCCGTCCTGAACTTAAATAGGATTCCAGTGTGATATCTGGACAAGGAAGGATATATAATGCAGCAATTGGTTCCAACCAATTCCTATACTTAATGCATCATCAACAATAAAAGATACTCAATGTATTTGTAAAAAACATGGGAGGCTTAATATGCTCCAGGTCTTGCCATTCAGGAACGAGGAAGGCTGGTGGTCAGGGCACTCGGGCAACTCATCCGTGGTGGCTGCTTCGTCGGCTTCCTGCACCTTGGGCTCCTCCTCCTGGTTGGCTCCCTTAAACTCTAGAAGTGTCACTCCCTCCGGCACACCTATTGCATGAATGCGCAAGATAAATATCATGGATGCACATGAATGAATGTCCGGGATGCTCGGGGATTGCACATGTTCGCTGTAGTTTGCATATTCCAACTTAAGCCCTATTCAAATCACTTTCACTTACCAAGTTTATACAACCTAATGTATAATTGCTCATCTTCCGTTAATGACCTAGCACCTGCACCTAAGCATATTCTCAAGTTAGGCTAACCCCTAAGCAATCAACGAGAACATTGCATCAAGCATACACTCAAGCATTTGTATTTCAGAAAAATGAAGACTATGTAGCGGTACAGTAAACTAGCCATAACTGGAGATTTATAAATCCAAATGACTTGAAACAAGATAATCTAGAAAGCTTATGAAATTGTCTACAACTCATTTTCAGACCTCAAAGCATGATTCAACACTTTACCAAGTCGAATTCTTTGATCAACAGAACTCAGTCCTCACAAGGCAGAGAGTAAGCCAAACTGGAACCTAACTTTAAATAGCTGTAGTTTCTAAACTACTAGGCCAAATGCCCTCAAATTTTGACAGGAGCTAAATACATAAATTATCTACAACTCTTGTATTCATCACATTCACAGAAAACCAAAATATCATGGGGAACTTCCTAAAGTCCCCAGATCTGTGCAGAGGGACATAATGCAACGAAATAATTAATAACTTATGATGTAAACACATAATTGGACAAAACTAACTCTACTCACATATCACTCATATAACAAGAACACCAGAAAGTAGGGTGTCATCCCCAAAACATTTCTTTTAATACCTTTCTTAATTTATTTAATTAATTAGAGGAAATAGTAAACATATATGAAAACTACACCATTAAATCTACAACAATTACAGTAGACACTACATGCCCTAAGTAGACTACCATAAAAATTTCACACCATTTGAGTAAGTATAACAGCCTACACAAAAATGATAAGGCATAATGGCTTAAAATGGCATAATTAGGAAACCTTAGTGAAAAGTGTCAAGCAACAGATTTCATATTTTTCCTAGCATCCTTAATGTACTAGGATACTACCCACCAAGTTTCATGGTCATAGGATTCCTAGATAATTTACAAAAATTCACACAAGTATCCATCAATGATAAAAGGAAAATCTATAACTCAAAAACTACACATGCAATGACTCTCAAATTTTAACTAGAGCTTCTACTAAGCAAGACTAGCTTACCCACAAAATTTCAAAATTTTTGGATAACAGAAACTCAAGATATGATTTAAACAATTTTGCATGCATTCAAAAACACCTTTCAAGTTCCTATTTAATTCATCCAAAATTTCTACATCATGTGCTCAAGACATATTTTTCTTAAATACTAGACCTCACTATGAGTCTAACAAAATTTGAATCACACTATTTGGATCTACACATTGGGAGTTACAAAATTTACAAAACAGCATTCAAAACTAAAAATTTGAACTATCCTTATGAACACACAGTCACTGACGTGTGGGACCCGGTTGTCAGCCGGACCCGCTTGTCAGTGAGACGGAACAGGGGAGGCGGCATCGACGGTGCTGAACACGGTGAAGCTCGCCGACGGCGACTCCTCCGGCGAAACCGATGGCACCGGCGTGCTCGCCTCGACGAACCGCATCTAGCCATGTCCTACACGCAACCTCTACCGAACCCTAGGTTCGTCGTCCATGGCGCACGGTGGCTCGGCCACGGCGCACGGCGGAGCTCCAGTGAAGTACGGCACCAAATGCCTAGTTAAGGTGCACGTAGGCCTCCTAGGATCATGGCGGACCGATCTATGCTACAGCTATAGGCTGAGGTGAAGTGCTCGAGCGTGGCCATGGGAGGTCACCGACGGCGACCATGGCGTGGCGTTGTGCGGCCATATTCTGGCTCGGCCGGACTGGCTTCATCGGTAACATCATCACTAGAGCAACTACGCATGCTAGAGAAGACGAAACGAAGGCTAGGGAAGAAGGATCGGTGCGGTGATGCGCTGGCCACGACGAATCGCAACTCCGACGAGGTATGGCCATGGCTACGGCGTCGGAAACTGGCCAGGGGTCCTCACCTAAGGTCGATTTGATGCAACTAGTTGGTGGAGATGATGGAGCTAAGCAATGCGAAGCTTCCAGCTAGCTGGACCGAGGTATAAGGCGATGGCGAGCGCGCTATGCATCGGTGGAGCTGCTCAGCGGAACAATGGCGGGCGGTGGCTCTGCTTCGGCGCTTCTAGCGAGCAGAAGAAGTGAAGGAGGAGGCAGAGTGCGCGCGGAGGGCAGCAGGGCGTCCTCTAGTTCAAGACGGCCAGCGCGCGGCATGGTCAGGGCGAGCCGAGCGCGTGGTGGCCACGCGGTGGCCACCTTCTGGCCTCGGTCAGCCATGACCGGCCTGAACTTCGCGTTTTAGGTTTCAACAGCACCGACTGACAGGCGAAGTTTGATAGTGATTAGCTCCTAATCCAAGACGAGTTAGTGGAAGAAATGTTCATGAAAGTTGTAGCCCTACCTTCCATCTTCAACTTCTATTCAAGGATCACAGGCTAATTCACCATGAATCAGGAGTTACATCAAGCCAAAGTTGGCTCGATCAAACTGGAAATGTACTTAGGACTTAGAAAATTTTTCAAGTGTTGAATCCACCTTCAATGCAGACTTGTGGGTCCTTTTTGAACATGTTGTGCACATTTTCATGACTTGAATTCTAAACAAAGTTTGTTCCATATCAAATTTTCTACAACTTTGTTTTAGGTTGCTCAGACATGCAAACATCCTAAGCTACACTTTTTAAACAGTCAAACAAAAGGGTTTAGGGGTCAAAATTGGTCAAACCATGACTTGGGAACCTAATTAGGCAAAATGATCAACATGAACAATGTTCCAAATGACATTCTAGGTGTAACTAAGTTACTTAAAAGAATTTTTAGCCACACCATACATTGGTCACATAAGAATCAAGCATGGTATGTATTGAAACAATGAAAAACACATGAAATGTTACACTTGTTTCATAGTCATGTTTCACATGTTTCATGATCTTGTTGCATGGTATTAACTAAATTTGTTTCACTAAAGTGAGTTGCACATGTTGCACTTAAATGTTGCACACTTTTCATTTCATAATGGAAACAACACACATGAAATATAATGATACGTTGCGATGTTTCAAAAACATGTTTTAGGCAACACAAGCTTATGAATGGATGAATGATGCTCATGTTCATGAAATGCAAGTGCAAATGTGGAAGGCAAACACCTTGGGTGTTACAGCGCGTCTAACCTGGATGGCGTGCTAGGAGGTTACAAGGATTATACTAGTTCGGGCCGAATGTCCCTATATCTAGTTTCGAGCTGCTTGTGTTACTAGCACTGAGTTTATAGTAGGGGGTTACAAACTAGTGAGAGAGGGAGGTAGCTCACAAGTCTCTGGTGTGATGCAGTATGTTTGTCTGATGAATCGCTGTGTGATCAGTCGATCCCCTAGCGGGACACCCTGCTTTCCCTTTTATAGGTCAAGGGAAAGCAGGGGTTACAACTGAAGGGAAGAGGAGAAAAAGAAAGAGAAATAAGGCTCTTAGAGGTGCACCATCCTCCTCTTTTGTGTGGGTCTTGTTGACCCTATAGATCATGGTGGTAGTGGCATCGTACTAGAGTCCTATTGGCTGCTGTAGCTTATGTGCGGGCGTTGTGCGCCATTCTTGTCTTTCATCCCATCTGAGTAGATGGAATGGTCAAAGGGTCCCCTCACAAAAAGCCATGAGGGGGGCCAGCGGTATAGTGTGGGTCAACTAATGATGGTTGGCTGATGTTGGATGGTGGTCAGGCAAGGAGTTGGCAGCACAGTGACCATGCGTCCATCACTATGGGCGATGTGAGCTCCCTAGAATGACATGTCATGGGGATGGGTCATGATGAGATGTGACCGCTCCCTACATGATGCCAGAAGTTTGACCTTAGGTGGTACTTTCTGGCCCATAGTGGTTGGCGGCTATGTGAACTCTTGTTAGGAATCGTGTTCAAGGGATCAAGCGAGGCGGGGCTGGCCCTCAGATGTCGGCCAAGGAGGAGCTAACCTTCAAGGGTTGGCCATGGTGGATCCTAACCCTAGAAGTCAGCTGAGGTGGAGCCTACCCTCGGGAATCAGTCGAAGCAGAGCTAGCCCTCGGACGTTGGGCGAGGCAGAGCCAACCTTTGGGGGTCAGACAAGACGGAGTCCACCCTTGGGAGTTAGCTAAAGTGGAGCTAGCCCTCAAACGTTAGGTGAGGCAGAGCCAACATTTGGGGGTCAAAAGAGATGGAGTCTGCCTTTGAGAGTCAGCTAAGGTGGAGCTGACCCTACGAGGTCAGACAAGGCGGAGCCCAGTAAGAGGTGTAGTCGCGCTCTTGACTGCTCGGATGAATCAACCATTGATGGTTATTAGCTCCTCTTCGAGTACCCTAGTATTGATCCTCGACAGTAGCCCTCGAGCCAATGGGCAATTTGGGTAGAATCACCTAGGGGTTTTTTTACTTGCTAGTGGGTGCGTGCGAGAACACCTGGTGGGTGTAGCCCCTTAGCCTACGGAGGAGTAGAATACTCCTTCAAAGTTTTTTGGAAGGGATGACTCTGGGGGCCCTAGCCTTCTTTTGTCGCCCACGACGTGTTTTGGGGATGGTGATTCCTTCTTGCCGAGGTCGGACCCTTTATGGGTATGGCCGTGAGTTTTGGTGATTCGTTAGCTAGATAGTTCGATGGCAGTCCCGGTATCCCTTTTGCGGGGTTTTGGCTTAGGTCAGCCTGGCTGAGACCTGATCATGGGCTAAGATATTCATGGCTCCCATGCACCTAGGTACTGGCTACTCGCGGGGCTCATCCCTTTCCATCCCTTATCATAAGGGTGCCTAGAGCGACTGTCGAACCCGTTGATGGGCCAACTGTCAAACTATTGGGCCTAGACGGGTCGTAGAGGTGTTTTTTATCCATATTCTTCTTACTCGTAAGGAGTCATGGCCTGCCCAAGGAGGCAAAACATCCAGCACATCTCCTAAGGGAAAGGATAGGGATTGCATGCGCATATCCCATGATGTAATGTTATAGCAGATCATGGCGGGTGCAGAGATCTAGGCGGACAGTTAGTTTCCTCGCAACCGTCGCCTCTATAAAACCAAAGGGTTCATGCCCAGGGTTTCATACCTTGCATTCTTGCCTTTGCATCTACAACCTCCACCACCAATCGCCTAGGCTTCCTACATCCGCGTCCCAGCCACCGTTGAGCTCATGTTCACCTACCCCCATCTTCTAATGGATCCGTGGTGCCGCTCTTACATTACGTCCTAGCGTATGGAGGGCCTCGTCTGCTGCGGTCTTCTCTGCGTGTGGACCACGGACGAGTGGCTATTGCCTAGTGAGGAGGACGTGTTGTTGCCGCCCACCGGCTATGTTGTGTCATTCACGCACTTCCATGAGCATGGGTTTGCTACCCCTGCTCACGGATTTCTTTGGGGGCTGCTGTGCTACTACAAGATTGAGCTGTAGCACCTCAATCCCTATGGAATCTAGCACATGGCGGCATTTGTCACCCTATGTGAGGGATTCCTAGGGATTAGTCCTCACTTTGATCTGTGGTGGCACTTCTTTGTTATTACCCTCCAGAAGAAGCAGGAGCTAAATACGCTGATGGGATGCGCTGTCATCCACCTCAAGAACAACTAGGTCGGTGAGTACCCATCGATGTAGTTGTCGATCTCCAACAAAGGGTGGCATCTGCATTGGTTCTATCTCAAGAACAACACTACCACCCCCCTGCCAGAGTTCTCTGGGCGCTTAATCAAAGAGGCCCCGGATTCGTGGAAGTGGGATGTCCCGGAGAAGGACAAGAAGAAGATCCGGGATCACCTTGGCGCCATCCGCATTCTGAAGGAGGGGGCCTAAAGGGGTCGAGCATCATTGGGGCCTACCATGTAAGGAGGGTGGCACCACTGATGAGGCATGCGCTTCCACTATATGCGATGGCGCCCGAGGCATCATTCACCAGGACAGTGCTGGCCAAGGGAGCACTCTCATATTCCAAAGTCACGCAGCACATCAAGGAGGCAATGGAGCCTTCTCAGGATGATGCAGGCGTCCCTCTTGATTTTGTGTACCCAGTGCTGGGGCATCCTTCGATGCGGCCGGAATCGGGCTACATCACCTTCACAAGTTTCCATTCCTCATGCCTCCTCTTTAATTGATCTCCTGACCCCTTGACACTGACATTGAGATGGGGGGACTAGCCAAGGGACCTCGTCCTTATGGATTTCCCAGCACCACTAGTGAAGGAACCATCCATGAGGGTAGCAAATCATGCCGAGGCCAAGCGATAGAGGAAGGCGAAAGAGGACGAGAGGAAGAAAATGTAGCAGAAATTGTGGACACGGGAGCGAGGGGAGGACACTGATAGCGATGATGATGATGATGAGGAAGATGATGACGAGTTAGTCGATGACATTGAGCAGGATGACCTAGACAGTGAGGATGTGCTGATGGGTATCCACTTGTCTTTACAAGAGTTGGGGCCCTTCCCGTTTCATGGAGGGGAGGGCGTGTCCGCAGGGCTAGCAGAGATGGTCGGACCATCGGTCTATCCTAGGAACCAACAAGGGTAGGTGGATCCGCTACCTTGCCCAAGGTGTCGGCAGAGGCGGGTGGCTCTACCATCGCACCCCAAGATGCAAGGGGAGTGAGCCCCTTTGCCTGAGAGTAGGGGCAGGCTCGAAACAGCCCCACCCCAATGTGGTGGAGTAGGGGTCTAGAGGTTCACCCCCCAAATGTATCCGCTATCCAACAGCGCCAATGTAAGTCACCAGCTCCTTTGTTTTTCTTTGTTCTTCTCTGTTTTCATCGTGACTTATGCTTTTCTTTCTTTATAGCATCATGAAGTGGCTTAATCCTTTGGCGCTGGCATTAGAGAAGGGCGTCGCCCTTCTAGCGGGGTGACAGCTGTTGGTTGGCGCCGCGCCTGTTTCAGGTGGGAGCGACACTAGTGCAACTGCCTCATTGGCCGGTCACAGGCCATCTATGATGGTGCCCGTGCCCTCGGCGGGACAAGCGGGCACTGGGGCTCGAGGGACGCCCTCAGAGATCACTGAGTAGCTAGCGATGGAGGTGATACCACTACCGATGATGGGGCAGACGAAGCTGCTGGCCATGCTTGTGGCACCGACCATGACCAGTGCGCCGCCGCCGGTCAAGGCCTCACTGACGTAGGCAGAGGTGGCAGCGGCTGTGATAGGCGAGACATAGTCGGATGTAGCCATGGTGGTGCCTGAGGAAGCGGTGTGACCCGTGCCACCGATGGCCCAAGTGACGGCGCCCGACGTGGGCCGGACAGAGGGGGATGCAGCTGAGGGGTCCCCAGATGTCGTGGTGGTGGCAGAAAGGACTGGCGGGGAATCGTCCCTGGCCTCGATGTCTGGGGGCAGCCACTCGGTCGTGTGGGATGAGCCCCTATTCTGGTGGATGAATTTGCACGACCCGACGTCGACACTCTTCACCCTCGACGATGCCGCTGAGAGCATGGAGTGGGAGAGTCTCAACAAGGGGATTGCGGCAGTGCTGCAAGCTTTGAACCATGCCAGGGGTGCCCTGCATGAAGTCATCATTCCCACTGGCTGGGTATTCATTTGATCTTGCTTTCCACTCGCCAACTTCTTTCTTTATGTATTTTTGTGTTCTGACCATCATCTTTTTTCAGTCCCTTATCGCTCATAGCCGAGAGAAATCCTGGTTCCTTCGTGAGCAGAAGGAGAACTAGGACCGCCTCATCAAAGAGTCATGGCTGTGTAGGGATGTGACCACCTAGCTCGTTGCCACCCAACAGAGGGTGGTTGAGCTAACTCCCCTTGCCAAGGAGATGGACAATCTCCGACTACAGGAGGCCAAGGCCCATCGGCTTGAGGAGGAGACCGAGAGGGCGTTCGAGGCCCTGTTGGTGAGGGTGCGACAAGATAACAAGGAGGCCACCAAAGTCAGGAGGGAGCGGGATGAGCTACTTTAGAGGGACGCCGAGACCCACCGACGGATCCTCAACCTTCTAGCGGAGGGCGAGTCTTGATACCAAGACGGTCGCCTAGCTACGTAAGGAGTGAGGCAAGCTACTCCAAACCATGGGGAGGCTCTACTCGGAGCATGGCATGGCCAGTGAGGAGTGCGACCAGGCTGTCTAAGAGTGCGATGAGGCGCAATAGAGGATCGGCTCCCTCTGGGCCAAGCTTGGAACCCCGACAACTCAAAGGCTGGAGGCGTCTCTACCGGGCTAGCCACGGAGCTCGCTGATGTGAGGAGGAACCTTTAGGCAGAGAGCGACAAGCTTGGCCTTGAGTGTCACACTCAGAGTGGTCTATGATGACCTGGAGGTGGTGTGGTCAGAGGGGACCAGTGCGCGTGCGGCCCATGCCGTTGAGATGATAGCGTGGGTGCGCCAGCTTGAGAGGGATGCCCTTCACACTAGGGTCAATCTATCCTTCGTGATTGCTCATTCTCATTATGGGGATAGCACCAACCTAGAGATGATGAGCCTCAGCTTCGTGCCTGGCTACACTAACGCCGAGCTAGATGAGATAGAGGCGGCGGTGGCTCCTCTTTCATGGGACCTGGTGGACAAAATGGAAGGCACAGTTCTACCCCAGAGGGGTTAGTTAGTCAGATAGGTCGAGTAATCATTCATGTAACAAGTAGGCAAACTCCGCCCCTTCTGCACTATCGCACAAACTTATCATTTTGTTTTGTTTGTCTAGGTTTGTTTTTCCTCCCTTTTTATGTGTGGAAAGGGGTTCATGTGTTCTAACCCTTCTATTTGCTAAAAACCACAGGGCCCGAGGTGTAGGAGGGAAACTCTAATCGTCCTGGTGAGTAAGAGTGTCATGGCCACAGGGGTGTAGGATTCTCATAGTCCAACCAGCCATGCTCAATCATTTGTTTCCACAGACCTTGCCACTAAATTTATTGTGAAGAAGTGGTCGGGCGCGGTGACTATTTTAGAAAAGGTGTACCTATACCCTTATCAGCCCCTAAGTGAGATCCGACCCCTTGCCATTGCTGGGGTCAGGTATCACTAAGGATCGTGGAGAGGATAGCGAGATTTGTGGGAGAAAACATCTTGTTTTCGTACGTACCCCTCCCTAGGATCTAAGCTATCATTCTACGACAACGCGTTCGGTCTCATGAGTCCAACCTTTGTCGAGCCCCCATGCATAGCAGGGGTTCGTTTAGGGGTTGGCTTGACTTTGTGATTGTTGCCCTATCTATGGTTTCTGCAACTGTGTGGGTGGAGCTAACGTTAATTGCCTCGATGGCTCAAGTGATGCGCTCGGTGAGCTCGTGAACGGGCATGTTCGAGTGGAATCCGGGTTCGTCATTCGCGATGGGCTCGGCAGAGCCTTCATGTGGCGTTCCACTGCTCCTTAACCCACCTTCCAATAGATGGCCCCTCAATGGGGATTCTATGGGCTCGGCTAGGAGTTAGGATCAAACGAGAAGGTTGAGATGACCCTATACGCTTTTAGGTGGATCGGGTGGAGGCCGCTAGGGCTCATCTGTATTTTCTCCCTTGGCTCTTGTTTGACATGAGGCAGCTTCGGACTCTCTATGGGTCAGCCTTCAAAACTTGATCTCCTGATTTAGGGGTCGGCCGTATTTCTTATGTTACCCTGCCCTCGATTTCCACAGCCAGAGGTGACTCGTCATTTGTTTGTGACCATGTGTTCGTCTCTTAGTGATGCCAAGCCTCCGAGCCCCCACGTGTAGGAGGGGTCCGGCTAGGGGGTCGGTTTATCTTGCGATCATCGTCCCTCATGCGTCCATTCACTAGAACGAAGGGGTTGAGCCATGCCATGCTTTTCTCACTGGACGGAGCACGGTGCTCGGTGAGTTGTTAACGGGCTTGTTCGAGTGGAGCCCCAGCATCCCCTTTGTGGGGGCCTAGTTCGAGGTTAGCTGGTGACTGACTCTAGATTCTTGGTGGCCAGTCCATATAGTTTCCAGATCCGTTCGACTAGTCTGATTTCTTGATGCCTTTCTTCGGGGAAAAACCATGGACCCTGTATCATACAAGACTCAAAACAAGGGTCCAGATGCTCGAGGTGCTTCGTGCACTTTAGGTATTGGCCACTAGCAAGCCAGCCCTTAACCTCTCCTCACTCTAGGGTGCCCTGGAGCGGCCGTGAACCCACCGGTGGGCCAACCTTCAAACTCCTAGGCATTAATGGGCCACAAGAGTGTTTTTAGCTCTGTATCCCACTTACCTATGGTGGCCTGTAGTCTTTGAACCATCACTCGGTGGATCTTTCACGGGGAAGATTTGGATAGGCATGCGCTTGTCTTTCGGTAGCTTCCTAGAGCCGTTTGATCGACCTGGGCACATGTTTTACCTTGATGATAAGAGTGATGGGTTTGGGAAGCTCTTACCAGATATGAATGAGCGGGATCCATGTCTGTTGTTCATGATGGGGTTGGTACAACCTGCATGGGGCATCCTACTGCTCCCTACCCGTTTCACGATGTCGGTCAAGCCATCCAATTGACTTGCGTTACCTGCTGAGACAATGTTCTCCTACAGAGATAGAGGGTGAGAACATCCTGCGCGGGAATTTAGTTTAGGTAGATAAACCAGGCGAGGAACTTATAATAAATGGACAATCTCTTAAATTTCGCTATAGCAAATAGCTTTTTAGTTCTTCTCCCCTTTTTGTAGAAAAAGGTTAGTGCATTCTGACCCTTTTTGTCGTTAAGGCCACAAAAGCTTGGGATGCGGGTGAGCCAGTTCTGATCATGCTGGTGAGCAGAGACGCCATAGCCGCTGGGACGTAGGTTTCCCAAAGCTTGACCAGTTATACTCAGAGCCTGTTCTCGTAAACCTATCTCCTAGGTTTTAACGCAAATGGGGGTCATGCACTGAGAATGTTTGCTAGGCGGATAGATTTTTAAAGCGTACCGGCCCTTTCCATGTCTAAGGCCAAAAAAGCCCAGGGTGCGAAAAAAACTCTGATTATGCTAGTGAGCCAAGGCGTCGTAGCTGTTGGGTGTAGGTTTCTCGCGGTCCGACCTATTTTACTCAAGGTCTATTTCCGCAAACTCTACCTTTTGGGTCTTAATCGTGAGAAAGGGTCGGTCATAGAGATTATCTACTGGATAGATATATCCTCATTAGTCCTCGAGTGAGACCCGTCCCCCGCCATTTTGCTAGGGTTGGGTGTCACAAAAAGATTGGGGAGTTCGACAGCGAAACTAATAATAAGAGAAAATATGTGTTCATTAAGGGTTAAAGTGACATAGCTAGTCGATGTTACAAGCGTTGACGAAGACCTCGCCGTTGATGGTCTTGAGCTTGTGGGTGCCTGGCCGGTGCATCTCCGTGACAACGAGCAATCCTTCCTATGGCAAGGAGAGCTTGTGGCGGTCCTTGCGCACTTGGCCGAGTGAAGGAGGGTGACATCACGCGCTTCATCTAGCTGGGCTCCGTCCTACGCTCCCCCTTGTTAGAGCTTCCAAACAAGAACCACTTCAAGAGAACACAGTCCTTGTACATGTGCTTGATGGGGGAAGGCATGGTTAGGGCATGGCCCTTCAAGCAGCTTCTCAAAGTGGCTCAGGGTGCCCTCCGTGGGCTTCTAGGCCTCCGTGTGGTCGGCATTAGCCGCTAGTGAGCTCCCGCGCCGCCGCTTGTTCTTCCTTTTGTTGGGAGGCATGGAGGCACCTTCGTCGGCGTCCTCGTCCCGCTTTGCCTTGCCCTTGAGGGTGTGTTGGTCAAAGGCCTGAGGTACCATCAAGCCAAGGCTTGGGCTTCGGTCCTCACCGCTGTCATAGTGTCCGGCATGATGTGGATGGTAGCCGCGGCTAGCCCTTCATTTGCATCATCGTAGGCACGCCTACGAGCATTGAAGGTGTCACGGGCATCGTGGTGGAGGCTGAGATGTTCGTGCATTGGGACTGCGGTGTGTGGCTCACCAACCTATTGGGCCTGATGGACTGGTACATCCTCGTCGGGTTGTTCTGAGGGCGCTTCGCGTCTATGAGCATTGGGGGTGTCACGCACGTCGTAGTGGAGCTCGAGATGCTCATGCACTGAACCCATGGTGCGTGGCCTTCCGTAGTTGAGGCTGAGGGGCTAGTTGCTTCTGGGGGCGCGACCCTCATTGTAGGTAGCTGCAGCTCCTTGGGCGCCTCGGCGATTGCGTCAAGGCCGATGAAGACAAGGGGTTGTGTGGCAGCGAAAGACCGCACAAACTCTCCCTCTGTCATATGATGAAGTCTAGGTTCCCAAAATGCACGTGCGCTTTCGGGGCCTAGCCGACGTTGCAATTAGCCATCCGAGGCCTAGTGTTGATGTCGAAACACGCAAAAGGCCCCTACCTAGTGCGCCAACTGTCGGTGTTTTGAGTAAGCACCGGCTAGTAAATTTGTATATTGCGCATCTGCCCTGAATAGTGTGCTAGGAGGACACAAGGATTATACTGGTTCAGGCCGAATGTCCCTACGTCCAGTTTTGAGCTGCTCATGTTACTAGCATTGAGTTTGTAGTAGGGTGTTACAAATTGGCGAGAGGGGGAGGTAGCTCCCAAGTCTCTGGTGTGATGCGGTACGTTTGTTTGATGAATCGCTGTGTGATCAGTCGAACCCCTAGTGGGACGGCCTGCTTTCCCTTTTATACATCAAGGGAAAGCAGGGGTTACAACTGAGGGGAAGATGAGAAAAAGAAAGAGAAATAAGGCTCCCGGAGGTGCACCGTCCTCCTCTTTGAGTGGGTCCCGCTGATCCTATAGATCCTGGTGGCAGTGGCGTCGTACTGGGGTCCTATTGGCCGTTGCAGCTTACGTGCGGGCGTTGTGCGCCATTCTTGTCTTCCATCCCATCCAAGCTGACGGAATGGTCAGAGGGTCCCCTGACAAAAAGCCATGAAAGGGCCAGCGGTACAGTGCCGGTCAACATACGCCGGTTGACTGATGTTGGATGGTGGTCAGGCAAGGAGTTGGCAGCACAGTGACCATGCGTCCATCACTGTGGGCGATGTGAGTTCCTTGGAATGACATGTCGTGGGGACGGGTCATGCTGAGATGTGACTGCTTCCTACACGATGCTAGAAGTTTGACCTTGAGTGGTACTTTCTGGCCCATAGTGGTTGGCCGTGACGTGAACTTCTGTTAGGAACTAGGTTCGAGGGATCGGGCGAGGCAGGGCTGGCTCTCAAACATCGGCCGAGGCGGAACCGACCCTCAAGGGTTGGTTGAGGCGAAGCCTACCCCTAGGAGTCAGCTGATGCGGAGCCCACCCTCGGTAGTTAGTCGAGGCGAAGCCATCCCTTGGACGTCGGACGAGGCAGAGCCAACCTTCTGGGGTCGGACGAGACGGAGTCTGCCCTTGAGAGTCAGCCGAAGCGGAGCCAGCCCTCAGACGTCGGGTGAGGTAGAGCCAACCTTTAGGGGTCGAACGAGATGGAGTTCACCTTTGGGAGTCAGCTGAGGTGGAGCTAATCCTAGGGGGTCAGAAGAGGCGGAGCCTAGTAAGAGGTGTAGTCGCGCTCTTGACAGCTCGGGTGAATCAATCGTTGATGGTTATTAGCTCCTTCTCTTCGGGTACCGTAGTATTGGTCTCCGACTTATCTTGACCAGTGAACTTAGCAAATTCCGGAAGCCTGTAGTTCGTAGGAAGAGCAACCAAATCATACCACTTTGGATATGGACATTTGTATGTAAAGGTCTGCCTTTTTTGTTTTAAACCGAACTGATTATTCACCATTTCGGTTACTCTAAGCAACAACTCATCAGCATTTGAATTTGGATTTCTTTAGAATTGCTGACCCATCTGTGGATTAAAATTTTGGGTACCTTGATACCATGGATTTGGAGTCATATAAAAAGTATTATAATCTGTACCATAATGTTATCCTTATGGAATCTCTATCTATTGAGTCCTTTGCTGATTTGCTACTTAAAGTCTCTGATTAGCCCAGTAAGAGGTGTAGTCGCGCAAATATGTGTGTTGTGAGATGCTCATGAGTCCAACGCGCTAGGCCCTAGCCCGTTTGCTCCACACCGTCCGGACGATAGCACCCGGATCGGATAAGTCTGATATTCCTGAGATTGGCCATACTATACCAATGAACGATGTTTCTTGTAGCACTAGTACCATCCCACCATAAATCCATGGTGTAAAATCACAAGCCGGCCGGGTTGACAGAAGTCGCGCTCTACGGCCGCGTGCAAAATAGCGCATTCCACATGGTGTGCACGTTCAGTGGGAGTTTTGACCGATAAGGACTCATCCACCTTGTTCACTGGTTGGTTTCTGGGCTGGTTTGGCTGGCTGGTGCAGGTTTGTTGTGAGAGAAAAACACTATTGATTGGATGGTTTAGGCTAGCTGAAACCAACAAACGGACTGACTAATCAACGTGATGGATAAAAAGCCACTGTCATCGCAGCAGTGCACAATTGAAATATCAAATATAAAAATCCAAGCTTTTAAGAGTGCGAATTGAAAGGAACCAACCTTAAGACCTTTTCAAGGGTGTGACCACCACAATCGGTCGACCGGATCGGATGGCGTTTCTCATTCAGCTAGCAGCAGCTTTCGGACACGAGCTTTTTTATGATACGAAGCGCTACTTTAGCCACGTACACTGTCTGGTCTTAGTGTAAGGCCGACCAGCAGTACCTGTATCGGCTGTACGTGGCTGGAACATGCTGGTATCACTGCAGTAGCAATCTAACAAATGTGGGCATGTTCATAACATGGAGGTATATAGTTCGGTTGCCGTATGTATCACTGTTCTGAATTTTCCATGTCCCCCACTGGGCCCTTGTACGGCTAGCTCTTTCTCCTTGGCTGTCTCCAGTCCCAGACACATGCCAAATGGAGCACGCAAGAGTATATATGGCCGGGCGAGAAATCCTGAGACTTGCTGTAATGCCTATCTCTGCCTTTATTTTCAGAGTAAGAAACAAGAAAATAGAAGTTAAAAATAAATCACGTCACGGGTTCCCTGAAATTCATGTGGTAGGCTGAGTATGGCGAAAGGGTCTCTAGCTCGGTGGTTACAATAGTCTTAGTACCACATGATGTCCTGGATTTAACTCCCTGTGAAAGCATTCCAGGATTTAATGACTTCGTGCTTTTAGTGGTAGCCCCAAACACATGCCAAACGGAGCACGGAAGAGTATATATGGCCAGGCGAGAGTTCCGTGGAGAACTGTTTCTCCCTTACCAATTCTGTAAGTTTGTCATACAAAAGTCGATGAAAACCCTCATTTAAGCCTTGTTTAGTTGGATAAAGTTTGGGATTTTGGCTACTGTAACACTTTCGTTTTTATTTGGCAATTAGTATTCAATCATGGACTAATTAGGTTCAAAACGTTCGTCTCGCGATTTCCAACCAAACTGTGCAATTAGTTTTTTTTCGTCTACATTTAATGATCCATGCACGTATTACAAGATTCGATGTGATGGCTACTGTAGCACTTTTTGGAAAAAGTTTTTGGAACTAAACATGGCCTTAGAAAAAAAGTTAACAAAGACAAACCACTCAGTCTCCTTTAAATGTCCAGTAACCAATTCTAGAATTAAATTATGCTGTGCTCATATTGAACATGTGTTGTTCACTGTTCAAAGAATCTGCTCCATATTATTGGACCTTATTTGATTGAACTGCTTCTGCTTTTGGTCTATGTGGGAAACGACTTTATAAGAAGTGATTCCCTACGACAATCTACTGTATGGAGAAAGTGATTCTACGTACAGAAGGAAACGAGAAAATTCCTCCGAAATTGGTCCTTAATATACTCCCCTGAAATCAACCGTGAAGACGGCGCTTAGCACAATTCTTACTGATTCCTGAAAACGACTTATCGTCCACACTATTTATGTCACCAGGACGCGTGTTGGAACAAGTCTAAGCATCCTAAAGTCATTAAAGCCTAATTAAAGGAAATATGAAACGTGACACAAATCTCTATGCACATGTTCTACTAATTACGGTGGTAGGGAGCTTGACGAACAGATCGTGGAGGCTGCAACCAGTTTCAGACTCTTTTAGTGATCTTTGCAATTAACTCGCTAATATATTTTTGTTAATACATTTTGTTTTCATTTTTGGTCACCATGCACACCATTGTCACAAAAAACAAGTGCCATGGAGATTGAAAATTTAGTTCAGATTTGAACTAAAGCAGGGATGGGCAATGCTACGGTACCTCCTTTAATTGATAGGAGGTAATACCCCAAATAAATTTGAGCCATTGATTTTTTTTAATTTTAAATTAATTAATTAATCAATTCATGAAAATAAAAAGCAAACATGTCAAATCCTCATAAGCCCGCTCTCGCTTCTATGTCTCCGTGATTGGAGGATCTAACATTTTCCTTTTTTTATTATTTTCCTAGATTGATTAATTAATTAATTTAAAATTTTAAAAAAATCAATGCCCCAGATTTATTTAAGGTATTACCTCCTATGAAGTAAAAGGGTACCGTAGCACATTGTATCAATACTTGAGGCCGGCTTTCCACTGCTTATATTAGTTCAACTGTCCTCCACACTGCCAGTATAGGACTAGCTAGTCCAACATTTTATCACATTTCATGTTTGTTAATATTAATCTGGCAAAGAATTATGTATATGTGCGTCCTTGTTTTGACTTACAGTTATTCTAGTTATTAAAATAAAAAACATTGCATTGTGTAATGACTGTTTGAGAATGGATGTTTGGATCCTAATAAAATATTAGTCCCTATGTTTTCAGATATAAGTTTATTGCCCACTAATGCCCTTCTAAAATAAGTATTAACTAGTGTTGTGCTTAGTACCTCTACAACCTTATCATGCATGTTTACTGTGTGCTACATTATACAAAGTTGTGTATTGGATTTTTAGAGGATGATTGCCTAACCAAGTATCTTCCCAGAACTTGATTTTATTGCCATCTTGTAATCTAAAACACCCAAACTCAAAAAGATCTCTTTAACACCGATGAGAGTCATCCAAAAGTGAGAATCACCTAGGTTCTTACAACTTGTGATAGTGTTCTATCTTTAACATATTTGTTTCTTAAAATATTTTGGCAGACACCTTGTTCATTATATAGATTGAAAAGCCATTTGTTCGGGAGACATTTATTCTGCATGTCTAATTTTTGAATCCCTAGACCCCCTTGTTCTTTGGTTTTACACAAAGCAAGCCATCTAACTAGCATGTATTTCTTCTTGTGTTGATCATTTTGCCAAAAGAATCTTTAATACTCTATTTTCTTCAAGGCTCCAATTGAAAATTCGAAGAATGACAACATAAACATAGGTAGAACAGACAAAATTGAATTAATCAATAGTAATCTGCCTCCCCTCCGCTACACAAATGTTTTCCTTCCCAAACACTAAATATTTTTTCAAACCTTTCCTCTTTTTTTTTCAATCTCTGTTATTTGATTTTTGATAGATCATTGATAAACCAAGATAACCAAAAAGGGAAAGAGCCTAATTTGCTACTGAATAAATATAAATAGATACCATCACACTGTTTTGCCACCCCAAACAAAATATCTCACTTTTGCGAAAATGAATTTTCGGACCCGATAATTGCTCAAACATACATAGAGGTAACTTCATTTATTTTCCTGTTGAATATCATGGTCTAAAAATAACACAGCGTCATCGGCATATTATTTGTTTTGCGGTGGTTCCATTATATGTTGAAAGGGGTGTTTTTGTCCACACTGATCAGAAAAGTTTGATTCACAAGAATCACTCGTAGGAATCTGCACTTACATAACGAACAACTTTCATAATTGAAGAAGCCAAATTCGTCATAATTTTAGTTTAATGACCAAAAACAATTCATAAAAAATGACGCGTCACATTTGAACTTCCGTGACAAATCCGCAAACATCGTCATAAATGTGGTTTCATCTATGACGAAAAACTGACCGTCATAGAACTGTTTTGGCATGCATGTCAGGGGGGCTACCACGCTAGTGGGTGCTTCCGTTGGTGATGCTTTTCAAGTGTACATGCTATAGCCAATTGTATTGGAGATGGTTCAGGTAGTTAGTCGAGGCGGCGCCAACCTTCGGGGGTCGGACGAGACGGAGTTCGCCCTTAGGAGTCAGCCGAAGCGGAGCCAGCCCTCGGATGTCAGGTGATGTAAAGCCAACCTTCGGGGGTCAGACGAGATGGAGTCCGCCTTTGGGAGTCAGTTGAGGTGGAGCTGATCCTAGGGGGTCAGAAGAGGCTGAGCCTAGTAAGAGGTGTAGTCGCGCTCTTCACAGCTCGATGAATCAATCGTTGATGGTTATTAGCTTCTCCTCTTCGGGTACCCTAGTATTGGTCCCCGACTTATCTTGACCAGTGAACTTAGCAAATTCCGGAAGCCTGTAGCTCGTAGGAAGAGCAACCAAATCATACCACTTTGGATATGGACGTTTGTACGAAAAGGTCTGCCTTTTTGTTTTAAACCGAACTGATTCTGCACCATTTCAGTTACTCTAAGCAACAACTCACTAGCATTTGAATTTGGATTTCCTTACAATTGTTGATCCATCCATGGATTAAAATTTTGGGTACCTTGATACCTTGGATTTGGAATCATATAAAAGGTATTATAATCTGTACCATAATGAAATCCTTGTGGAATCTCTATCTGTTGAGTCCTTTGCTGATTTGCTGCTTAAAGTCTCTCATTAGCCTAGTAAAAGGTGTAGTCGCGCAAATAAGTGTGTTGTGAGCTGCTCATGAGTCCGACGCGCTAGGCCCTAGCCTGTTTGCTCCACACCGTCCAGACGATAGCACTGGATCGGATAAGTCTGATATTCCTGAGATTGGCCATACTATACCAATGAATGATGTTTCTTGTAGCACTAGTGCCATCCCACCGTAAATCCATGGTGTAAAATCACAAGCCGTCCGGGTTGCCAGAAGTCGCGCTCTACGGCCGCGTGCAAAATAGCGCATCCCACATGGTGTGCACGTTCGGTGGGAGTTTTGACCGATAAGGACTCATCCACCATGTTCGCTGGTTGGTTTCTGCGTTGGTTTGGGCTGGCTGGTGCTGGTTTGTTGTAAGAGAAAAACACTATTGGTTGACTGATTTGGACTGGCTAAAACCAACAAACGAACAGGCTCATCGACGCGACGGATAAAAAGCCACTGTCGTCGCAGCAGTGCACAATTGAAATATCTAATATAAAAATCCAAGCTTTTAAGAGTGCGAATTGAAAGGAACCAACCTTAAAACCTTTTCAACGGTGTGACCACCGACCGGATCGGATGGTGTTTCTCATTCAGCCAGCAGCAGGTTTCGGACACGAGCTTTTTTATGATATGAAGCGCTACTTTAGCCACGTACACTGTCTGGTCTTAGTGTAAGGCCGACCAGCAGTACCTGTATCAGCTGTACGTGGCTGGAACATGCTGGTATCAGTGCAGTAGCAATCTAACAAATGTGGGCATGTTCATAACATGGAGGTGTATCGTTCTGTTGCGGTATGTATCACTGTTCTGAATTTTCCATGTCCCCCACTGGGCCCTTGTACGGCTAGCTCTTTCTCCTTGGCTGGCTCCTAGTTCCAGACACATGCCCAACGGAGCACGCAAGAGTATATATGGCCGGACGAGAAATCCTGAGGAGACTTGCTGTTATGCCTATCTCTGCCTCTATTTTCAGAGTAAGAAACAAGAAAACAAAAGTGAAAAATAAATCACGCCACGGGTTCCATAAAATTCATGTGGTAGGCCGAGTATGACGAAAGGGTCTCTAGCTTGGTGGTTACAAGAATCTTAGTATCATCTGATGTCTTGGGTTTGACTCCCTGTGGAAGCATTCCAGGATTTAATGGCTTCGTCCTTTTAGTGGTAGTCGACGTTTCAATCAACAGCGAGAAGTATGCGTATGTTGTGATGTATTGTGTAATCTCGAAAAGTAAGGCTAAGTATGGCCATCCGTGAGGAACGAGACATAAGTGCCAATGCAATTTATTTTAACAACATAGAATTGAATTCATTGTGCTCAACACTGTGAGTTTGAATCATGGTGGCATAATTAAATAATTTTTTTAGCTAACTCGTGTTTCCATGTTTGAGACCCGAGAAAGCCTGCGCGTGAGAAGGAGCATTAAAGTACAAAAAGTGAAGTATCTACCTTTTCTTTTTGTGGATCAAATGTCCACTTTTTATTATCTGATTAATTTTTTTTTTGTTGAACTGGTCAATACATGCAACTCAGCAATAATATTGCAACAGTTTGACTTGAAAACAACTATACATTCACAGACTTAACTCCGAGACTACTCTCGCCCATGGAGATCATGCAGTGGATGGCACATCTAATTAAGATTAATGTACTTACTTTCCAACCACACAAATCGTCGACATGGGGTAGCATAATTAGTTCCGTGGAGGACTGTTTCTCCCTTACCAATTCTGCAAGTTTGTCATACAGAAGTCGATGAAAACCCTCATTTAGAAGAAAAGTTGACAAAGACAAACCACTCAGTCTCCTCTAAATGTCCAGTAACCAATCTAGAATTAAATTATGTTGTGCTCATATTGAACATGTGTTGTTCACTGTTCAAAGAATCTGCTCCATATTATTGGACCTTATTTGATTGAGCTGCTTCTGCTTTTGGTCTATGTGGGAAACGACTTTATAAGAAGTGATTCCCTACGACAATCTACTGTATGGAGAAAGTGATTCTACGTACAGAAGGAAACGAGAAAATTCCTCCGAAATTGGTTCTTAATATACTATTTTTCATATCTCCCCTGAAATCAACCGTGGTGACTTGGAGCTCTGCAAATTGGCGCTTAGTACAATTCCTACTGATTCCATGAAAGCGACTTGTCGTCCACCCTATTTATGTCACCAGGACGCGCGTTGGAACAAGTCTAAGCATCCTAAAGTCATTAAAGCCTAATTAAAGGAAATATGAAACGTGACACAAATCTCTATGGACACTGTTCTACTAATTAGCGTGGTAGGGAGCTTGACCGAACAGATCATGGAGGCTGCAACCAGTTTCAGACTCTTTTAGTGATCTTTGCAATTAACTCGCTAATATATTTTTGTTAATACAATTTGTTTTCATTTTTGGTCACCATGCACACCATTGTCACAAAAAACACAAGTGCCCTGGAGATTGAAAATTTAGTTCAGATTCGAACTAAAGCAGGGATGGGCAATGCTACGGTACCTCCTTTAATTGATAGGAGGTAATACCCCAAATAAATTTGAGCCATTGATTTTTTTAATTTTTGAATTAATTAATTAATCAATTCAGGAAAATAAAAAAGGAAACATGTCAAATCCTCATAAGCCAGCTCTTGCTTCTGTGTCTCCGTGATTAGAGGATTTGACATTTTCCTTTTTTATTATTTTCCTAGATTGATTAATGAATTAATTTAATTTAAAAAAAATCAATGTCCCAGATTTATTTGAGGTATTACCTCCTATCAAGTAAAAGGGGTACCGTAGCACATTGTCTCAATACTTGAGGCCGGCTTCCCACTGCTTATATTAGTTCAACTGTCCTCCACACTGCCAGTGTAGCGACTAGCTAGTCCAACATTTTATCACATTTCATGTTTGTTAATATTAATATGGCAAAGAATTATGTATATGTGCGTCCTTGTTTTGACTTACAGTTATTCTAGTTATTAAAATAAAAAACATTGCATTGTGTAATGACTGTTTGAGAATGGATGTTGGATCCTAATCACATATTAGTCCCTATGTTTTCAGATATAAGTTTATTGCCCACTAATGCCCTTCTAAAATAAGTATTAACTAGTGTTGTGCTTAGTACCTCTACAACCTTATCATGCATGTTTACTGTGTGCTACATTATACAAAGTTGTGTATTGGATTTTTAGAGGATGATTGCCTAACCAAGTATCTTCCCAGAACTTGATTTGATTGCCATCTTGTAATCTAAAACACCCAAACTCAAAAAGATCTCTTTAACACCGATGAGAGTCATCCAAAAGTGAGAATCACCTAGGTTCTTACAACTTGTGAAAGTGTTCTATCTTTAACATATTTGTTTCTTAAAATATTTTGGCAGACACCTTGTTCATTATATAGATTGAAAAGCCATTTGCTCAGGAGACATTTATTCTGCATGTCTAATTTTTGAATCCCTAGACCCCCTTGTTCTTTGGTTTTACACAAAGCAAGCCATCTAACTAGCATGTATTTCTTCTTGTGTTGATCATTTTGCCAAAAGAATCTTTAATACTCTATTTTCTTCAAGGCTCCAATTGAAACTTCGAAGAATGACAACATAAACATAGGCAGAACAGACAAAATTGAATTAATCAACAGTAATCTGCCTCCCCTCCGCTACACAAATGTTTTCCTTCCCAAACACTAAATATTTTTTCAAACCTTTCCTCTCTTTTTTTTTCAATCTCTGTTATTTGATTTTCGATAGATCATCAATAAACCTAGATAACCAAAAAGGGAAAGAACCTAATTTGCTAATAAATAAATATAAATAGATACCATGACACTATTTTGCCACCCCAAACAAAATATCTCACTTTTGCGAAAATGAATTTTCAGACCTGATAATTGCTCAAACATACATAGAGGTAACTTCATTTATTTTCCTATTGAATATCATGGTCTAAAATTAACACAGCGTCATCACCATATTATCTGTTGCAGTGGTTCCATTATCTGTTGAAAGGGGTGTTTTTGTCCACACTGATCAAAAAAGTTTGAATCACAAGAATCACTAGTAGGAATCTGCACTTACATAACGAACAACTTTCGTAATTGAAGAAGCCAAATTCGTCATAATTTCAGTTTAATGACCAAAAACAATTCATAAAAAATGACGCATCACATTTGAACTTCCGTGACAAATCCGAAAACATCGTCATAAATGTGGTTTCATCTACGACGAAAAACTGACCGTCATAGAACTGTTTTGGCATGCGTGTCAGGGGGGCAACCACGCGAGTGGGTGCTTCCGTTGGTGATGCTTTCCAAGTGTACATGCTATAGCCAGTTGTATTGGAGATGGTTCAGGTAGTTAGTCGAGACGGAGCCAACCTTCGGGGGTCGGACAAGACGGAGTTCGCCCTTAGGAGTCAGCCGAAGCGGAGCCAGCCCTCGGATGTCGGGTGAGGTATAGCGAACCTTCGGGGGTCAGACGAGATGGAGTCCGCCTTTGGGAGTCAGTTGAGGTGGAGCTGGTCCTAGGGGGTCAGAAGAGGCGGAGCCTAGTAAGAGGTGTAGTCGCGCTCTTGACAGCTCGATGAATCAATCGTTGATGGTTATTAGCTCCTCCTCTTCGGGTACCCTAGTATTGGTCCCCGACTTATCTTGACCAGTGAACTTAGCAAATTCCGGAAGCCTGTAGCTCGTAGGAAGAGCAACCAAATCATACGACTTTAGATATGGACGTTTGTACGAAAAGGTCTGCTTTTTTGGTTTTAAACCGAACTGATTCTTCACCATTTCAGTTACTCTAAGCAACAACTCACCAGCATTTGAATTTGGATTTCTTTACAATTGCTGATCCATCCGTGGATTAAAATTTTGGGTACCTTGATACCTTGGATTTGGAATCATACAAAAGGTATTATAATCTGTACCATAATGAAATTCTTGTGGAATCTCTATCTGTTGAGTCCTTTGCTGATTTGCTGCTTAAAGTCTCTCATTAGCCCAGTAAAAGGTGTAGTCGTGCAAATAAGTGTGTTGTGAGCTGCTCATGAGTCCGACGCGCTAGGCCCTAGCCCGTTTGCTCCACACCGTCCGGACGATAGCACTGGATCAGATAAGTCTGATATTCGTGAGATTGGCCATACTATACCAATGAATGATGTTTCTTGTAGCACTAGTACCATCCCACCATAAATCCATGGTGTAAAATCACAAGCCGTCCGGGCTGCCAGAAGTCGCGCTCTACGGCCACGTGCAAAATAGCGCAACACACATGGTGTGCACGTTTAGTGGGAGTTTTGACCGATAAGGACTCATCCACCATGTTCGTTGGTTGGTTTCTGTGTTGGTTTAGGCTGGCTGGTGCTGGTTTGTTGTGAGAGAAAAACACTATTGGCTGACTGATTTGGGCTGGCTGAAACCAACAAACGAACTGGCTGATCGACGCGACGGATAAAAAGCCACTGTCGTCGCAGCAGTGCACAATTGAAATATCTAATATAAAAATCCAAGCTTTTAAGAGTGCGAATTGAAAGGAACCAACCTTAAAACCTTTTCAACGGTGTGACCACCGACCGGATCGGATGGTGTTTCTCATTCAGCCAGCAGCAGGTTTCGGACACGAGCTTTTTTATGATATGAAGCGCTACTTTAGCCACGTACACTGTCTGGTCTTAGTGTAAGGCCGACCAGCAGTACCTGTATCAGCTGTACGTGGCTGGAACATGCTGGTATCAGTGCAGTAGCAATCTAACAAATGTGGGCATGTTCATAACATGGAGGTGTATCGTTCTGTTGCGGTATGTATCACTGTTCTGAATTTTCCATGTCCCCCACTGGGCCCTTGTACGGCTAGCTCTTTCTCCTTGGCTGGCTCCTAGTCCCAGACACATGCCAAACGGAGCACGCAAGAGTATATATGGCCGGATGAGAAATCCTGAGGAGACTTGCTGTTATGCCTATCTCTACCTTTATTTTCAGAGTAAGAAACAAGAAAACAAAAGTGAAAAATAAATCACGCCACGGGTTCCATAAAATTCATGTGGTAGGCCGAGTATGACGAAAGGGTCTCTAGCTTGGAGGTTACAAGAGTCTTAATATCATCTGATGTCTTGGGTTTGACTCCCTGTGGAAGCATTCCAAGATTTAATGGCTTCGTCCTTTTAGTGGTAGTCGACGTTTCAATCAACAGCGAGAAGTATGCGTATGTTGTGATGTATTGTGTAATCTCGAAAAGTAAGGCTAAGTATGGCCATCCGTGAGGAATGAGACATAAGTGCCAATGCAATTTATTTTGACAACATAGAATTGAATTCATTGTGCTCAACATTGCTAGTGGGTGCTTCCGTTGGAGATGCTTTCCAAGTGTACATGTTATAGCCAGTTGCATTGGAGATGGTTCAGGTATGTGTCCCCTTCTTATTGCACATCATGACCATCTCTGGTTCTTGCACCTTTCAGGTTCTTACTGGACCACATGTCAGATCCCTGTTGTTCCACATGTCATTTTTCAATTAGCACACTTGTTGTGTTGCGGTTGGATCACGTGTGTTGGCATTTCTTAGCGTCACTACCAGGAATTTGTGTTTCCTAGCAATGACACCAGAAATGCCATGACGATAGTTCTTAACGATTACGAAAAAAATTCGTAAGCACATGAAATTATTGTTGTAGCATTTCACTCAGAAGTATTCTGGGTATCGTTATTTATATTTTCCCAAAGGAAGGCATAGTGTAAAAAATTATAGGCTAGGACATGGACAAGATAATGTGACTATAAACTAGACCAATACTCAATATAGGGGTAAGTCATGATAGGTTCAAGATAGTGTGACACACACTTGGATCAACCTCAATGATAAATTAGAAAGAAAGAATAAAAGAATGTTTCCTAACTGGAGCAGGCTTGTCCTAATATAGTCATGCAAAGAATAGTATATGATCATACAAATACATGGATAGACCTAGACCTAAGTATAAGATGGATGGGGAGACATCCTAGCATTGGTCTGCTAGCAAGCGTGAGAGGCATTTATGAACTCCTATATGAATACCCGGACTGTGAGGGAATACAAGGGACGGACAGGGCTATCACTACCTGCCTTCCTACCCCTCAACCGTGGAGCACCGTCATATTCGAAGGTTCCTGTATACCCAAGCACCACTCCCATGTATAAAAAAAACTACCCGTATCCCCCTAGGACTCCGACCCTACGGATCGACAAGCATAGGACATGGGCAAACCCGAAGGAACGACAAACCGCCACCTCAACTTAGCTCTAATTCTAATCATATAAGATGTATGAATGATTAAGCAATATGTTCTACATGCTAAGTTCATAGCATAAGAACTATATGCTAGTTCATATTCTAAGATCATAACACAAGAACTATACACTAGTTCATAAACATGACTATATTGATAAAATGAGAGCCAGACTTTGGAGAAAAGCTTCATCTTATTCATACCAAGATTCTTCTCCAAGGTACAAGCTCTCCAATGAAGCTTGCCTAGCTCCAAAAGACTACTAAAAAGTAAAGAGTACAAATGTGGTAGAGAGAGGTGGCTCCAAAATGTTGTGTGTGTGTTGAGAGAGGAGCCCTACCTATCCTTATATACTACTAGTACATAGGCAGTTTGGTGCAGGATATTCCACGAAATCTTCCTAAATAACCTTCCTAGCTTTAATGGAACCTCCACGCGCGAGATGGGCCTAGGTGGCAGCCACAGGGGGTGGCCGCCCCCTTGGTGTGCTAGTCCCCTGGGTGGCTCCTCCCCGCACCGCCTTCGCATGATCGGTTTTTGAGTGGGCCTAGGCCGCGTCCCCGTTGGTTTTGAGCCCAAGTTCTTCCGGTAGATGAGCTTTTCTCCATTTCTTTGATTTACGCTTTGACGGGTCACACACTTTTGACTTGTTTTCTACTATATTCGTGTGTATGTCCTGCAAAACATTGATCTTCCAAATACATGTGGAATTATGTTAGTAGTAATGACATATTTGTGTATAAGTTTGCTAGTTTCTCCTGTTTTTTGTGTCTTAGTTGGCGGTTGGATTTGATCATGAAGGACCGCCAACAAGATCCCTCAAGCTTAACCTTTGCTCGTCCTGAGCAAATAGCTAAGTGGTTGTTGATCAGGAGTTGCTACAATACTGATTACAATTCAGAAGTGCCATGTCTATAACAAAGTATTCTTCCTTGATTCAAATAAGTTGGCATTTTATCCACCCTTTTTAACTTAATCCGTGTGGGGCTTGTTGCTTTTCCAAGTTCTTGGGTGGTTCCAAGATAGACTGGGTTTAACAGAATTACTAGTCATTCATTCCTTGATCAACTTTCTTTCTGGAGGTTTTGAGAGCTTTACAAAATAAAAAGTAAGTTCCTCAAATGATGTATTCGATCGCTCAATGTGTATAGTCCTCACCAAAGGCTTTTGATATTTTGCCTTCTTTTCATCCTATCTCTAAAGGCTTTTTATGGAGTTTTGGGTAGGTATGAAAGAAGGACAAACTTGCATCACATAATGTTGCTAAGTCAAAATCCAGATCCAAGGAGATGCAAGTCATACACTTTGATCAAGAAGTGCAAGTGTGTGGAATTTTTAAATACTTCTAATTTTAAACTCCTTTGTACATGACTCTCTCTTTTTGCATTCGTTTTGAAAATATGGGCTATCTTTATTTTCTCTTTTTTCTTTTCTTTTTCTCATATAATTTTTTCTCATGCTCTTTGGCATTTTTTTTCTCTCAGGCTTTTTTGCATGGATATTTTTCTCTTTTTTTGTTAGCATAACCTATATTTTCTTTTGGCACATGAAAACTTTTGAGAGAGAAAGACTCATGATATGTGAACGGAGTATTTTTATATGGTGGACATAAAAACATGTTTTTACGTAACTCTTAGTGTAAGAGTTAGCATTTTATTTGTAGGTGTACATGAATCTTCATTTGGGTGCATGACGAGAATCTCAACAAGGGTCACAACAATTTGACAAAGCTCAATGTAATAACAAGTAGCATATGACTAAGGTTTTGGATTGTATAGTGTCATATGGTCTTCGGTAGGAATTTATCATCATGTGAGGAACTTTTCATTTTAGCATTTTAAAATTAAAATTCTGGATGTCAAGTTTCTCTTAGAATAAAGTCATAGCAAATTCTATTTGCACCATATCATAACTTGCAACAACGTAGAAAAGGATCATGCGTTTGTAATCCACAAGTTTCAAGTTTCTAGGATGAGACATTTTTAGCCAACAACCTTAAATCTTGGGGCATACTAAGTTACTAGACTTGGACACAGATGAATTATAAGATAGAGCAACTATTCATCATGTCAACAAAGGAAGAAACTAAACATTCTTATCGCATATATGTGGAGTGGAATAAATATTTTTGTTGTTTTCATCATATTTTATTTTTTGGTCTTTTATAATTTAAATTTTATGCTAAATAATAAATAAATGAATGCAAGATAATAAAATAAAAAATAAG